>NC_047032.1:24101119-24423733 GCF_902652985.1 Pecten maximus
GAGCAATGGATATCACTCATATTTGCCTGGTAGCATCACTTTGGGGTGGGGATTCAAAATTGTACAAATGATGGGACTGACCCCCTAGGGGCCTGAGGGGCGGGGCCAAAATGGGTCAATATAGCTATATTGATGATACCGACTTCTTCTCTGAAACCGAGCAATGGATATCGCTCATATTTGCCTGGTAGCATAACTTTGGGGTGGGGATTCAAAATTGTACAAATGATGGGGCTGACCCCCAGGGGCCGGAAGGGCAGGGCCAAATGTGGTCATTTGGGCTATATTTATAAAAACAACTTCTTCTCTGAAACCGAACAAACGATATATTGCTCATATTTGCCTGGTAGCAACACTATGGGATGGGGATTCAAAATTGTACAAATGGTGTGGCTGACCCCCGGGGGGCCTGAGGGGCGGGGCCAAGAGGGGTCAATTTGGCTAAATTGATATGAACAACTTCTCATCTGAAACTAAGCAATATATATTGCTCAATTTTGACTGTGAGAATCCCTTTGGGGTTTGGTTTCAAAATTGTACAAATGGTGGGGTCTACCTCCCTGGGGGCTGTGGGGCGGGACCAAAAGGGGTCAATTTGGCTAAATTGATATAAACAACTTCTTCTCTGAAACTGAGCAATGGATATCACTCATATTTGCCTGGTAGCAACCCCCTAGAGTAGGGATTCAAAATTGTACAAATGCCAGGACTGACCCCCAAGGGGCCTGAGGGGCGGCGTCAAAAGGGGTAAATTTGGCTGTATTGATATAAGCGACTTCTTCTCTGAAACCGAGCAAAGGATATTGCTCCTATTTGCCTGGAAGCAATCACTATGGGGTGGGGATTCAAAGTTGTACAAATAGTGGTTCTGACCCCCTAGGGGCCTGAGAGGCGAGGCAAAAATGGGTCAATATAGCTATATTGATATTAACGACTTTTTCTCTGAAACTAAGCAATGGATATCACTCATATTTGCCTGGTAGTAACCCCCTAGGGTAGGGATTCAAAATTGTACAAATGACAGGGCTGACCCAAGGGGACCTAAGAGGCGGGGCCAAAAGGGGTTATTTTGGCAAAATTGATATAAACAACTTTTTCTCTGAAAATAAGCAATGGATATCTTTAATATGTGACTGGTAGCATTCACTTTGGTTAAGGATTCAAAATTGTACAAATGATTGGGCCGACCCCCTGGAGGCTGAGGGGCTGGGCCAAAAGGGGTCAATTTGGCTAAATTGATATGAACAACTTCTCTGAAACAGCTCATATTTGACTATTAGCATCCTATTGGGGTAGAGATTCAAAATTGTATAAAGGAAGGAGCTAGCTGACCCCCAGGGGGCAGAGGGCAGGGTCAAAAGGGGCCAATTGGTCTAAACAAGATCTTCTCTGAAACTAAGCAATGGATATCACCCACATTTGTGTGGTAGCATCCCTATGGGGTCGCGCCAAAAGTCAATTTCATTTCATGGATTAATGTACCTTTTGGCATTTTTAGCCCACCATCATCAGATGGTGGGCTATTCAAATCGCCCTGCGTCCGTGGTCCGTGGTCCGTCCGTCCCTTCCTCCGTCCGTCCCTCCGTCCGTCCGTCCGTCCGTAAACAATTCTTGTTATCGCTATTTCTCAGAAAGTACAGAAGGGATATTTCTCAAATTTCATATGTAGGTTCCCCTTGGTGCCTAGTTATGCATATTGCATTTTGAGACCTTTCGGAAAACAACATGGCCGACAGGCAGCCATCTTTGATTTTGACAATTGAAGTTTGTTATCGGTATTTCTTAGAAAGCACTGAAGGGATCTTTCTGAAATTTCATATGTAGGTTCCCCTCGGTGCCTAGTTATGCATATTGCATTTTGAGACAAATCGGAAAACAACATGGCCGACAGGCAGCCATCTTTGATTTTGACAATTGAAGTTTGTTATCGCTATTTCTCAGAAAAAGGAGAAGGGATCTTTCTGAAATTTCATATGTAGGCTCCCCTCGGTGCCTAGTTATGCATATTGAATTTTGAGACCAATCAGAAAACAACATGGCTGACAGGCAGCCATCTTGAATTTTGACAATTGAAGTTTGTTATCAATATTTCTCAGAAAGTACTGAAGGGATCTTTCTCAAATATCATTTATAGGTTCCCCTTGGTGCCTAGTTATGCATATTACATTTTAAGACCAATAGGAAAACAACATGGCCGACAGGCAACCATCTTGGATTTTGACAATTGAAGTTTGTTATCGCTATTTCTCAGAAACTGATGAAGGGATCTTTCTCAAATTTCATATGTAGGCTCCCCTCGGTGCATAGTTATGCATATTGCATTTTGAGACCAATCGGAAAACAACATGGCCGACAGGCAGCCATCTTGGATTTTGACAATTGAAGTTTGTTATCGCTATTTCTCAGAAAGTACTGAAGGGATCTTTCTCAAATTTCATATATAGGTTCCCCTTGGTGCCTAGTTATGCATATTGCATTTTGAGACCAATCTGAAAACAACATGGCCGACAGGCAGCCATCTTGGATTTTGACAATTGAAGTTTGTTATCGCTATTTCTCAGAAAGTACTGAAGGGATCTTTCTCAAATTTCATATGTAGGTTCCTCCTGGTGCCTTGTTATGCATATTGCATTTTGAGACCAATCTGAAAACAACATGGCCGACAGGCAGCCATCTTGGATTTTGACAATTGAAGTTTGTTATCGCTATTTCTCAGAAAGTACTGAAGGGATCTTTCTCAAATTTCTTTTATAGGTTCCCATTGGTGCCTAGTTATGCATATTGCATTTTGAGACCAATCGGGAAATAACATGGCCGACAGGCAGCCATCTTGGATTTTGACAATCAAAGTTTGTTATCGCTATTTCTCAGAAAGTGCTGAAGGGATCTTTCTCAAATTTCATATGTAGGTTCCCCTCGGTGCCTAGTTATGCACATTGCATTTTGAGACCAATAGGAAAACAACATGGCCAACAGGCAGCCATCTTTAATTTTGACAATTGAAGTTTGTTATCACTATTTGTCAGAAATTGCTGAAAGGATCTTTCTGAAATTTCATTTGTAGGTTGCCCTCTGTGCCTATAGTTATGCATATTGGATTTTGGGACAAGTCAGAAAACAACCTGGCTGACAGGCAGCCATCTTGTATTTTAACAATTGAAGTTTGTTATCGCTATTTTACAGAAGGTACTGAAGGAATCTTTCTCAAATTTCATATGTACGTTCCCCTTGGTCCCTGGTGTTGCATTTTTGGACCAATCCGAAAACAACATGGCTGACAGACAGCCATTATCGCTAAATCTTAAATTTTATATATAGGTTCCCCTTGTTTGAAAAGTACTAGAGGGCTGTTTCTGAACTTACACAGATTAGTAAGACTTAGAGGAAGGGAAAAGTAGAGAAAAGATCAATCTGACATGGAACCTATAAAGATCATTCAATGGTGGGCGCCAAGATCCCTCTGGGATCTCTTGTTAGTATTAGAATAAAACCAATGTACAAGTACCCATATAAAATGCTTATGATATATATTGACATAGCAATACCAGCGACAAATATGCTTAAGCATCATTCTTGTTTCATATCTCATGAAACCAGGTGAGCGATACAGGCCCTCTGGGCCTCTTGTAATAAGATTACTTAACGAAAAGAAATGATATGTTAAGTCATATGTGACGATGAATAATACATCGGGTAACTACACATTGTGTTTAGAAGACATTTAGATCTGTTGAATCCTAGAAAATGTGATTGAATATTAAGAAAACATCGGTATCATTTTGAGTGAGTGTAAGATATGTTACATAAAATAGTCTGGCTTGTATCACCATTTTCATAGCTGTGGGTGATACATGTTCCCTGAAAGTTCTGGTCGACGCAAGGAAACATCGCAGATTATTGCCGTTTCATGTGTTATTTCTCGTGTTTAAGAGATTTTCTGAAGAGAAATTGCCATTTACATAGGTTATGACCGCGAGTGGAGTTAAGGTTATGACTGCGAGTGGAGTTAGCTAGCATGTACAAGGTAAGGTAGGAACAGTTTCTCTAAAACCTAAGTGTAACATGTAAATTTATATACATGGCCTAATATATATTTTATCAATCTTGTTACCAAAAAGCCCTTCAAGGACCCATCATTCTCTGGCATGTACAAGAGTTACATTATATATACTGTATATATATATATATATATATATGCGTATAAGTACAATCAGTATGCATCCATTAGTAAGCTTCCATATATAGCTTGATGACTTTAATGGGGAAAAGCTGAAACTACCTTAATCCTTCCTGTTTTGGATGAAAAGTGTATGTACCATTCTTGAAAGGTATCAGGATTTAGCCTCGCCATGGCCGAGAAATGTTTTAAGTTTTTCAAGGTACTTAACTGGTGAACTTTAACCTTTCATATCGGTGAGGCCCTGATTGTCACTCAGGTATCAGACCTGGACTTAACCTGGGGCCTGAGTTTTATCAACATTCTTTTTACTTATTTGAAATTCCTTCACTAAAAAATTTCCATGGGAAAATATTACAGAATGTTATGAAGGTTCTTTTTTCAAAAGGCGCTGCTATAGTCATAAGCATCTTTGTGGATTTTGACAAAATTTGGTCTGAAGCATTCTTGGGTGAAAGGGAATCAATTTTGTGTAAATGATGGGTCTGGCCTCCCAGAGGCCTGAGGTATGGAGTCATATTATAGGTAAAATTCTTTAAAATCCTTGTTTGCCTGTAGAAATGAAATGATTTGGTCAATATTCGGTCTGAAGTATTTATCCTTGGGTGAAAGAGAATCAATTGACTCTGAGTATTTCCCACCAATTCTTCAAAATCTTTCTTCTTCAGTACAAATGTATAGTGTTTCTTCATATTTACTGCAAAACCCAGGTGAGCAATACAGGCCTGACTTTGCCAGGGGACAAGAAATGCAAGATTAGGTTTGCTTTAAAATGCTACTCCTCCTGAATGTCTAATCAGATTTTGACTTTTGTGTGAAACATCTGTAACCATTGAACTGGAGTGAGCGATCAATTCTTAGTGAGTGAGGCACTACAGAAAAGAAATTATTCAAATATTTGATGTTAGGTAGCTAAATTCTCTGGTAGATATATAATGCAGTTATATGGCTAATGGGACAGTCTCAGGTATAAAATTAGGGTGAATTCAAACATAAAAAGATTATTGCCAGTTGGAAAATGGGTGTTTTTAGAAATCATATGGTTATTTATCTGATCTTAGATTTATTTGTTTTGACAAATTATTTTGTTGATACATTCAGGGAGTGTAGAATTATAATTCAGATTAAAAGAGTTTTGCCAAATGTATCCAGAACTACAGTCTTTAGCTGTCAAAATTCTTATTGTTACCACACAACATGTATGATGTATGAGGTATATTGATTGGGTAATTATCGGACAGCTGTAACATTTTCTTTTGTGGTTTGGAGTATGTTTCATTAGACTTTTAATGATATGGCGTATATGTTTATTGTTATTGTTATATCAAATATCACGTGTATTGTTTGATATAAGGATACTGTAACATTCTCAGATAATACCCCTGATCATTAAAAGTTGTTTCTTAGCGACATCTGTCATTCGAGCAGGGAGACGACATAATGGTACAAACGAGATTTTACTGTTTTATTTCTGATTAATTGAGACATGAAATCTGAGTTGACAATTAAGATAATTTGAAAGTCAATATATTATACATGGTTTTATTGATATAGTTATGGAACAATTGTTATCACTTAATTTTGTATGGAGACCGAGTTGTTTTTCTGTAATATATATCTGACTACATAATTGAATGTTACATTCCTTTAGTTAGGCTGAAACCTTTATATCAAAAAATATTTCTGTATCGATTTAAAAAAAAATAGCTAGGATGGGATTTGATATTTCAATGAGGAACATTATTATAACTGACCTTCGAATGAAGGGTCAGACAATATTATTGTATTTATTAGCCCACCATCATCAGATGGTGGGCTATTCAAATCGCCCTGCGTCCGTGGTCCGTCGTCCGTCCGTCCGTCCGTCCGTCCCTCCGTCCGTCCGTCCGTCCGTCCCTCCGTCCGTAAACAATTCTTGTTATCGCTATTTCTCAGAAAGTACTGAAGGGATCTTTCTCAAATTTCATATGTAGGTTTCCCTTGGTGCCTAGTTATGCATATTGCGTTTTGAGACCAATCTGAAAACAACATGGCCGACAGGCAGCCATCTTGGATTTTGACAATTGAAGTTTGTTATCGCTATTTCTGAGAAAGTACTGAAGAGATCTTTCTCAAATTTCATATGAAGGTTCCCCTTGGTGCCTAGTTATGCATATTGCGATTTGAGACTAATCTGAAAACAACATGGCCGACAGGCAGCCATCTTGGATTTTGACAATTGAAGTTTGTTATCGCTATTTCTGAGAAAGTACCGAAGGGATCTTTCTGAAGTTTCATATGTAGGTTTCCCTTGGTGCCTAGTTATGCATATTGCGTTTTGAGACCAATCCGAAAACAACATGGCCGACAGGCAGCCATCTTGGATTTTGACAATTGAAGTTTGTTATCGCTATTTCTGAGAATGTACTGAATGGATCTTTCTGAAATTTCATATGTAGGTTTCCCTTGGTGCCTAGTTATGCATATTGCGTTTTGAGACCAATCTGAAAACAACATGGCCGACAGGCAGCCATCTTGGATTTTGACAATTGAAGTTTGTTATCACTATTTCTGAGAAAGTATTTAAGGGATCTTTCTGAAGTTTCATATGTAGGTTTCCCTTGGTGCCTAGTTATGCATATTGCGTTTTGAGACCAATCCGAAAACAACATGGCCGACAGGCAGCCATCTTGGATTTTGACAATTGAAGTTTGTTATCGCTATTTCTGAGAATGTACTGAATGGATCTTTCTGAAATTTCATATGTAGGTTTCCCTTGGTGCCTAGTTATGCATATTGCGTTTTGAGACCAATCGGAAAATAACATGGCCGACAGGCAGCCATCTTGGATTTTGACAATTGAAGTTTGTTATCACTATTTCTGAGAAAGTATTTAAGGGATCTTTCTCAAATTTCATATGTAAGTTTCCCTTGGTGCGTAGTTATGCATATTGCGTTTTGAGACCAATCTGAAAACAACATGGCCGACAGGCAGCCATCTTGGATTTTGACAATTGAAGTTTGTTATCACTATTTCTGAGAAAGTACTGAATGGATCTTTCTGAAATTTCATATGTAGGCTTCCCTTGGTGCCTAGTTATGCATATTGCGTTTTGAGACTAATCAGAAAACAACATGGCCGACAGACAGCCATCTTGGATTTTGACAATTGAAGTTTGTTATCACTATTTCTGAGAAAGTACTGAATGGATCTTTCTGAAATTTCATATGTAAGTTTCCCTTGGTGCCTAGTTATGCATATTGCATTTTGAGACCAATCTGAAAACAGCATGGCCGACAGGCAGCCATCTTGGATTTTGACAATTGAAGTTTGTTATCGCTATTTCTGAGAAAGTACTGAAGGGATCTTTCTGAAATTTCATATGTAAGTTTCCCTTGGTGCCTAGTTATGCATATTGCAATTTGAGACCAATCGGAAAATAACATGGCCGACAGGCAGCCATCTTGGATTTTGACAATTGAAGTTTGTTATCGCTATTTCTGAGAAAGAACTGAAGGGATCTTTCTCAAATTTCATATGGAGGTTCCCCTTGGTGCCTCGTTATGCTTATTGCATTTTGAAATCAATTGGAAAACAATATGGCCGACAGGCAGCCATCTTGGATTTTGACAAATGAAGTTTGTTATCTCTATTTCTCAAAGTACTGAATGGATCTTTCTCAAATTACGTAAGTAGGTTCCCCTTGGTCCCTTGTATTGCATTTTTGGACCAGTCTGTCCTGAAAACAACCTGGCAAACAAACAGCCATTATCGTTAAATCTCAAATTTCTTATATAGCTAGGATTCCCTTGTTTGAAAAGTACTGGAGGGATGTCTCAATTTGCACAGATTAGTAAAATGAAGGGAAAAGTAGAGAAAAGATCAATCTGACATGGAACCTATGAAGATCATTCAATGGTGGGCGCCAAGATCCCTCTGGGATCTCTTGTAGTACTGCTCTTCTGTTTCCTCTATGATTTCTTGTTGGGGACATTATTAATAAACTTCTGAACCGTAGAAGATATGCTGATGAAACTTGGAGGATACTTGCATCACCTAAAGCCAATGTGCAGTGCACTGCCTTTTGGTCACTGTGAGGTCAAAGGTCAAAATAAGCGAAAATTTTAAAATAATTTTTGTCTGCATGGCTCTAAAGGCAAAAAGGTCAGTTGATTAATAAAATCCCGACCAATGCCTTAAGTGAGGGATAAGGGGAGAAGTGAAAATAGTACATCAAAGCTTTTACAAACTGTATCGTTTCTGGTGGAGTTTTCTTACTAAGTAAACCTACAACCACTTCACAGAGGACTTTGAATTCCAGGTACGGTCGAATCTGTATTAATAATAAGCGACCACTCAAGGGAAGTTGAAAAACGGTCTCTTAATGGAGAGTGGTCTCTTAATAGAGATGATATCTTAGATTTAATAAATGTTCATAAGCTTTTTATTCACTTTATAAATTGGCAATTGAACCATCCATTTGAATAATAAAAAAAAGTTTTAATGATGGTCGGTTGGACAGATTCGACTGTAATTAAATTCAGGATGGGAAAACATAGAATGTGAGTTATCAAAATACTGATGGTTTCTTTGTTAGAGTATGGAAGTTTATTGTACAGTCAAACTTTTACTAAGTTCTGTTGAGAGGGCTTGATCCTAGGTGATCGGAAGGACACTCACCCTTAGGTTTGAACATATTATAGCATCGTCAACAGAGTCATGAAGTAGGTTTCAGTATATCATATATGCAATGCATGCCTACACATATTATAATACAAAGAGACTTCATAATGAAAAATTTAAAACGGATGCAATAACTGCACAAAACTAATGTTTCCGTGATTCTATGACACCATTACATGTTTTTATGATTACAAAATCAGCACCCAAACTTTATGGAAGATGAAATTTTATGCCCTAAGGCCTTAATCAGAAATCGTTATTATGTTTTGCCAAGAAATGCATGAAATATCAAAGGATGGTGATTCAGAGTGGTATCTCTGCACATAAATGATTAATTTCATCTTAAATACAAAAACATCGTACTGCACTTTGATTGTGCATGACATTTACATTTCATTGAAGGATCAGCAAATTTAGTGTTTGGAAATCGAAAACAAAAATAATGTATGATGTTACGATTCATACAAACAAGCTGTCTACCAAAATTACATCAATTCCATTTGTCTGGGCACTATAAAATTGATCATGGAATAGGCGTTCTTAATAGGGAGGGAAACAGAGTACAGAAATCTCCTATGCCATGATATGGTAGCTTGGGCAGGTGACCTCATACCTTTGTAGTGTTCGATTGGGGAATCAATCCTGTTCTTGGTTGCTGAACTCTAGCTGCCATCAGCCTTTGGATGTGTCTGTCTGAATCTATAAAGTCTAACACTTTATGTCTGTAATTTTGAAGTAATTTATAGATTTCTACACTGCTTTACAGAAAAATATAGATTTCTTTTAATGACGATCATGTGATTTCTTACTCTATTTTCAAAAAAAGTTTGATTCATACATGTATGTTTAATGGGATTCTTTAAAAGTTTATTATTTTGGAGCTTCAAGAAAGGGAATTCATTCAAGTTAAGAGTTTTTCTGTTTTTGCCAAAAGGAATCATAAGGAATCAATTTTTGATTTGTCAATTTTCAGTTGCTGGCAGAATTTCAGCTGGATTGCATTGCCAACTTGCTGAATTTCCATGGGGAGAAAATGTTCATTACTTTTAGACTTTTTGACAAATGAGACCTTCTAACTAAAGCTTGACCCCTGTGAAACAATTATGAATAATTCATGAACATTCATGAATAATTCATGAATTATTCATGAACATAATCCATGAATATTCTTAATTTCTTCATATTTTCTGGAAATTCATGAACTTAAAAACTACAGTGGAACTTCGTTAACTCGAACTCGGAGTTATAATGTTGACAAATATTGACAAACTTTGCCCCAAAAATGACAACTCGCTTAATTCGAACACTCAGATAACTCGAAGTTTTCTCATGGTCCCGTCGAGTTCGAGTTAACGAAGTTCCACTGTACATGAATAATTTCTTCAAATTATGTTCATGAAGATTCATGAATAATGTTAAAGGAAATTTTTCATTCATGAAATCATGAATGTTCATGAATGTTCATGATTTTTTCCATTCATGACAATTCAAGATTAGTTCATGAATGTTATTAAGAATATTCATTCCTTGGTGGTGTTCACATATAAGGCTGAAATGCAAGATAACAGGCTTTTCCACCAGCTAGGTTTGTTTTAATCGATAGGAAGATCTCTGTCAGGAAAAAGGGCATCAATGATATTCTGCTGATATGGTTTAAATCAGTTGATATCAAATTTCTGAAACAGGTTTTTGAAATCACTCGCAGCACTGTTCTTGATATGCAGCTTCTTAAATGTTTAATGTTTATGTAAACTTTAATCTGATTGTTCCATGATTGAAGCGATCGTGGATTAGTGTAAGCCAATCAACCTTGGGACTATCTCGAACATGATGTAACAGAATGGAAGTGTACTCGTATGTTCACCTTTTCTCAGCACTCTTGTGATTTCACTCTCAACAGGATTTCACCCAAGCTTCAAACATTGGTCTTGTTAGTGTTTGAGAGTGCCAAGGTTAAGAACAAGGTTGTTGTTGCTATTTATAGAAAATCTTTGTCAGTGCTCTTGCAACTTCATTTCTCACCAGATTTCAATCAAATTTCATGTCCACGTCAAGTGGGAGATTTATACGTTTAAAGACTTAATGTTTTAGGGTGCCTGGATCATTGTAGGGTGCCTTGATCATTTTAGGGTGCCTGGATCATTGTAGGGTGCCTGGATTATTGTAGGGTGCCTGGATCATTGTAGGGTGCCTGGATCATTTTAGGGTGCCTGGATCATTGTAGGGTGCCTGGATCATTGTAGGGTGCCTGGATCATTGTAGGGTGCCTGGATCATTTTAGGGTGCCTGGATCATTGTAGGGTGCCTGGATCATTTTAGGGTGCCTGGATCATTGTAGGGTGCCTGGATCATTGTTGGGTGCCTGGATCATTGTAGGGTGCCTGGATCATTTTAGGGTGCCTGGATCATTATAGGGTGCCTGGATCATTGTAGGGTGCCTGGATCATTGTAGGGTGCCTGGATCATTTTAGGGTGACTGGATCATTATAGGGTGCCTGGATCATTGTAGGGTGCCTGGATCATTTTAGGGTGCCTGGATCATTGTAGGGTGCCTGGATCATTTTAGGGTGCCTGGATCATTATAGGGTGCCTGGATCATTGTAGGGTGCCTGGATCATTTTAGGGTGCCTGGATCATTATAGGGTGCCTGGATCATTGTAGGGTGCCTGGATCATTGTAGGGTGCCTGGATCATTGTAGGGTGCCTGGATCATTTTAGGGTGCCTGGATCATTGTAGGGTGCCTGGATCATTGTAGGGTGCCTGGATCATTGTAGGGTGCCTGGATCATTTTAGGGTGCCTGGATCATTATAGGGTGCCTGGATCATTTTAGGGTGCCTGGATCATTATAGGGTGCCTGGATCATTGTAGGGTGCCTGGATCATTGTAGGGTGCCTGGATCATTTTAGGGTGCCTGGATCATTGTAGGGTGCCTGGATCATTTTAGGGTGCCTGGATCAGGGTCAAGGACAAGGTCAATGTTACTATATTTATGGCTTATAGCAGGATATTTTAGCTGGTATACTTGTCATGTGAGGGAATTTGTATTGCTTAATTGCGATGCCTTGTTATTAATTGAAATATGCCTAGAAAACAATTAACCATGCTTAATATCTCTAACGAAATCGCTCATGAGGAATACTTTTAAATTTATGGAAGAATTGGGGACAAAAAACCTTAACATTGAGCTTCTTTTTGACAGAATGAAGGAATTTGTGGCCGATGATTAATGTACTAAAGGTGAAAAGATGTATACAATGTATTGGATATATGAAGTTTTTGATAAATAGCACCTTTGTGTAAAGTAAAGCATTTTATTGTGCCATGAATCAAAAACTAGGCAATATATTTAGAAAGGAACTTCTATAAAAGTCACAGGTTACAGAAAGAATTTTACATTAAGTAGGATTGTAAATGTTTTTAATCTCTAAACCTTCAAGATTGTCCAAGTATTGCTAACTTGTGGCACATTATGTGTGTTGATCAGATTTATATATCACCGAGAATTGGTAACACTGGAGTGCAATGAAAATCACTGTGTAAACGAACTCATAGTCAACAAAACACGATTTTTAAGTATACCACTGGTATGTGGGTGAACTCTGAAATATTGGAAAGGTTTTTGTTATACACCAGGAAATGTATGAGATAATGTTGTGAGAAATGCCACAGTCTTTATCGAGGGAAAATTGTCTGTCTAAGAGTCTAGAACACCATGAAGCCAAATTGAAACCCACCTTGCCTGTGATAAATGTATATAAATGCTAAAACTATATGCTTTCACATACCTTACACCTGCCTGTTGTGTTAGAGTTAAGGATGTATGTTACACCTGCCTGTTGTGTTAGAGTTAAGGATGTATGTTACACCTGTCTGTTGTGTTATAGAGTTAAGGATGTATGTTACACCTGTCTGTTGTGTTATAGAGTTAAGGATGTATGATACACGTTACACCTGCCTGTTGTGTTATAGAGTTAAGGATGTATGTTACACCTGTCTGTTGTGTTATAGAGTTAAGGATGTATGTTACACCTGTCTGTTGTGTTATAGAGTTAAGGATGTATGTTACACGTTACACCTGTCTGTTGTGTTATAGTTAAGGATGTATGTTACACGTTACACCTGCCTGTTGTGTTATAGAGTTAAGGATGTATGTTACACCTGTCTGTTGTGTTATAGAGTTAAGGATGTATGTTACACCTGCCTGTTGTGTTATAGAGTTAAGGATGTATGTTACACCTGCCTGTTGTGTTATAGAGTTAAGGATGTATGTTACACGTTACACCTGCCTGTTGTGTTATAGAGTTAAGGATGTATGTTACATGTTACACCTGCCTGTTGTGTTATAGAGTTAAGGATGTATGTTACACCTGCCTGTTGTATTAGAGTTAAGGATGTATGTTACACGTTACACCTGTCTGTTGTATTAGAGTTAAGGATGTATGTTACACCTGTCTGTTGTGTTATAGAGTTAAGGATGTATGTTACACGTTACACCTGCCTGTTGTGTTATAGAGTTAAGGATGTATGTTACACGTTACACCTGCCTGTTGTGTTAGAGTTAAGGATGTATGTTACACGTTACACCTGCCTGTTGTGTTATAGAGTTAAGGATGTATGTTACACGTTACACCTGCCTGTTGTGTTATAGAGTTAAGGATGTATGTTACATGTTACACCTGCCTGTTGTGTTATAGAGTTAAGGATGTATGTTACATGTTACACCTGTCTGTTGTGTTAGAGTTAAGGATGTATGTTACACGTTACACCTGCCTGTTGTGTTATAGAGTTAAGGATGTATGTTACACGTTACACCTGCCTGTTGTGTTATAAAGTTAAGGATGTATGTTACACATTACACCTGTCTGTTGTTTTATAGAGTTAAGGATGTATGTTACACGTTACACCTGTCTGTTGTGTTATAGAGTTAAGGATGTATGTTACACGTTACACCTGCCTGTTGTGTTATAGAGTTAAGGATGTATGTTACACGTTACACCTGCCTGTTGTGTTATAGAGTTAAGGATGTATGTTACACGTTACACCTGCCTGTTGTGTTAGAGTTAAGGATGTATGTTACATGTTACACCTGCCTGTTGTGTTATAGAGTTAAGGATGTATGTTACATGTTACACCTGTCTGTTGTGTTAGAGTTAAGGATGTATGTTACACGTTACACCTGCCTATTGTGTTATAGAGTTAAGGATGTATGTTACACCTGCCTGTTGTGTTATAGAGTTAAGGATGTATGTTACATGTTACACCTGTCTGTTGTGTTATAGAGTTAAGGATGTATGTTACACGTTACACCTGCCTGTTGTGTTAGAGTTAAGGATGTATGTTACACGTTACACCTGCCTGTTGTGTTATAGAGTTAAGGATGTATGTTACACATTACACCTGCCTGTTGTGTTAGAGTTAAGGATGTATGTTACACGTTACACCTGTCTGTTGTGTTATGGAGTTAAGGATGTATGTTACACGTTACACCTGCCTGTTGTGTTATAGAGTTAAGGATGTATGTTACATGTTACACCTGTCTGTTGTGTTAGAGTTAAGGATGTATGTTACATGTTACACCTGCCTGTTGTGTTATAGAGTTAAGGATGTATGTTACACCTGTCTGTTGTGTTATAGAGTTAAGGATGTATGTTACACGTTACACCTGTCTGTTGTGTTAGAGTTAAGGATGTATGTTACATGTTACACCTGTCTGTTGTATTAGAGTTAAGGATGTATGTTACACGTTACACCTGCCTGTTGTGTTATAGAGTTAAGGATGTATGTTACATGTTACACCTGTCTGTTGTGTTATAGAGTTAAGGATGTATGTTACACGTTACACCTGCCTGTTGTGTTAGAGTTAAGGATGTATGTTACACGTTACACCTGCCTGTTGTGTTAGAGTTAAGGATGTATGTTACACGTTACACCTGTCTGTTGTGTTATAGAGTTAAGGATGTATGTTACACGTTACACCTGCCTGTTGTGTTAGAGTTAAGGATGTATGTTACACGTTACACCTGTCTGTTGTATTAGAGTTAAGGATGTATGTTACATGTTACACCTGCCTGTTGTGTTATAGAGTTAAGGATGTATGTTACATGTTACACCTGCCTGTTGTGTTAGAGTTAAGGATGTATGTTACACGTTACACCTGTCTGTTGTGTTATAGAGTTAAGGATGTATGTTACACCTGCCTGTTGTGTTATAGAGTTAAGGATGTATGATACACGTTACACCTGTCTGTTGTGTTAGAGTTAAGGATGTATGTTACACGTTACACCTGCCTGTTGTGTTAGAGTTAAGGATGTATGTTACACGTTACACCTGTCTGTTGTATTAGAGTTAAGGATGTATGTTACACGTTACACCTGTCTGTTGTGTTATAGAGTTAAGGATGTATGTTACACGTTACACCTGCCTGTTGTGTTAGAGTTAAGGATGTATGTTACACGTTACACCTGTCTGTTGTGTTAGAGTTAAGGATGTATGTTACACGTTACACCTGTCTGTTGTGTTATAGAGTTAAGGATGTATGTTACACCTGCCTGTTGTGTTATAGAGTTAAGGATGTATGTTACACGTTACACCTGTCTGTTGTATTAGAGTTAAGGATGTATGTTACATGTTACACCTGCCTGTTGTGTTATAGAGTTAAGGATGTATGTTACACGTTACACCTGCCTGTTGTGTTAGAGTTAAGGATGTATGTTACACGTTACACCTGCCTGTTGTGTTATAGAGTTAAGGATGTATGTTACACGTTACACCTGCCTGTTGTGTTATAGAGTTAAGGATGTATGTTACACCTGCATGTTGTGTTAGAGTTAAGGATGTATGTTACACGTTACACCTGCCTGTTGTGTTAGAGTTAAGGATGTATGTTACACGTTACACCTGTCTGTTGTGTTAGAGTTAAGGATGTATGTTACACGTTACACCTGCCTGTTGTGTTAGAGTTAAGGATGTATGTTACACGTTACACCTGTCTGTTGTATTAGAGTTAAGGATGTATGTTACACGTTACACCTGTCTGTTGTGTTATAGAGTTAAGGATGTATGTTACACGTTACACCTGCCTGTTGTGTTAGAGTTAAGGATGTATGTTACACGTTACACCTGTCTGTTGTGTTAGAGTTAAGGATGTATGTTACACGTTACACCTGTCTGTTGTGTTATAGAGTTAAGGATGTATGTTACACCTGCCTGTTGTGTTATAGAGTTAAGGATGTATGTTACACGTTACACCTGTCTGTTGTATTAGAGTTAAGGATGTATGTTACATGTTACACCTGCCTGTTGTGTTATAGAGTTAAGGATGTATGTTACACGTTACACCTGCCTGTTGTGTTAGAGTTAAGGATGTATGTTACACGTTACACCTGCCTGTTGTGTTATAGAGTTAAGGATGTATGTTACACGTTACACCTGCCTGTTGTGTTATAGAGTTAAGGATGTATGTTACACCTGCATGTTGTGTTAGAGTTAAGGATGTATGTTACACGTTACACCTGTCTGTTGTATTAGAGTTAATGATGTAATTTACATGTTACACCTGCCTGTTGTGTTATAGAGTTAAGGATGTATGTTACACGTTACACCTGCCTGTTGTGTTATAGAGTTAAGGATGTATGTTACACCTGTCTGTTGTGTTATAGAGTTAAGGATGTATGTTACACGTTACACCTGCCTGTTGTGTTATAGAGTTAAGGATGTATGTTACACCTGTCTGTTGTATTAGAGTTAAGGATGTATGTTACATGTTACACCTGCCTGTTGTGTTAGAGTTATGATATTATTTATGCTACATACCCTACTTGTACATGCCTAGTTAGGGAGAGTTGGGGATGTGATTGATATTTCATACCTGTGATGTTTTGGTGTTTAATGATATAGATTTGAAGGATATGTATTCAACTTTTACTTTCATGCCCAACTGTTATTGAATGCTGTACTGCCATGTAATAATACATGTATGTTCCCTATTTTTTACCCCATGCATAAATTAATTGTTGTTTATAATACTGTGAAAAGTCATATGTTCGAACTGTTTTAGCTCTGGTATTGTTTCTGTGAACAATATGTGCAATAAAAACAGATTTGTTCTCAAGAAAAAAAAAATACACTCATCTCGATAAACTTCCAAGATACTGACAAAGTGACAGATCTGTGTGGAATACAATGTGTGTGAAGTGAAGACATTGATAAAATGGAAGATTTAAAATTTAGCCTGGTGCTATCTGTTAAGGACTGGGAGTGATCTGGTTGAGAGATCAATGGATACTGGGGGAGTAATTGGATTCCTCAAGGCATTTAATGGATGGGTCGACAGTTTAGGAGAAAATCTCTCTAAAACACTCCAGGTACTTGGTGTTATTTCCTGAAACTTCTAAACAACTTTCTTTTTTTTTCTAGCTGGAAGAGCATTGTTTCCATTTACTTTAGAACTATCGTATTCATGGTGTTTAATATAGCTGCTTTAAGTCAAACAAAACCTTCTGGAAAGAGGGTTTCCATTATAAGCATTAACTCTGAAACTTAAGTTCATGTACAGAATTGACTTTTTACGATAAACTGTAGGCTTACTTTGGGTATCATGTAGCCAGTCATATGCTTAATACCTTAAAAGCTGGATTTTGTAATGGGCTAGATTACATGTAGCCAGTCATATGTTTAATACCTTAAAAGCTGGATTTTGTAATGGGCTAGATTACATGTAGTTTGTTATTGCTGGATAAAGCTAAGTACATGTAGCCTTTGTTTTCTGGGTTGATCGTTTCCTGAACAGCCATGGTCATTTTGAGGTTCGGTCTCCTTGTAGTAGCTGGTGACTACCTCACTAAACAAAACATGTGAGGCCCTTCGCATGCCATCCAGAGCAATTACGGTAAAGTGTCTTGCTCATGGACACAACCATGACAGCAATGACCGGCCCTTTTGTTGGCTTTAAGGGAAGCAAACTGACATGGTACCTGGGAATGTCTAACCTACTCCCCTTGGATCTTCACCTGAGGTTACATGGCTGGTTACATGACTACTCTATCCGACTGAGCTATCCTGCTCCCTCAACATGTTAACACAATCATTTCCCTTCAAACATAATTATGCACAGGATGTATGTTAATCTAGGAAATTTTTGTTAGGAAATTATATAAGTTTGCATTCAGTTTCAATTTTACTACATGTTAATTTTCAAACAAGTTTTAGGAGTTTCATTCTATTTTGAATTGGGAAAATTGAATTTAAGATAAACATTTTTTAAAAAACCCAACAACTGTTGACTTTGTCACTCTCAGTCCTGTTTATTTGTGTGTGATATGTTCTGTGTACCAGTATAATTATTTGGAGTTAAAATTGATTGAAACACAATTAGGACTTCCACCAAACCCTCCCACAAGCTCCCAGATTAGTCAATGTATTACTGTAAACGTGGATCATTTTCTTTGCATCTAAAAGGACAATGTATAATTAGTGAAGGGTAATGGGCCCTTATTGGTTACAGATGTGTGTGGTTTGGCTCGTCACTGAACCAGTAATTATTATTGATTTTGTTTTGACAGGCGAGATATATCATTCAGTATTGTGTTTGAGCTACAATTAATGTTTTAATTTAATTTCAATTTAGCTATAATTTAATTGTTTCTAATTGCCAAATTTACAGGTACAGTAAATTAAATTTTGTAAATTCACTGAACCTGTAGATTCACTGGTTCTCGAAGCAATATCTAATAGATTTAAGGACGTAGGGAAGGTCTCTACCATATTTCAATTTGGCTATGTAGTCTTTTTGAAATTAAACTTTTTGATGTATATTTGATGTGACCCTCACCAAACTGTTTTGGGTTGTCAAGTGGCAGCGGGGCATTTATGTCTTAATTTTTTATTAACAGACATTTTCTAGTTAAATTTTATAATTTATATATGTTGAAATTTTTTGCATATTGTAAACTCTCAGTCTTATCCACCTAATAAGCCTCCTTAGTCATTAAGAAGTATTATCAGGATAACTGGAAATCAATTTATATATTTTCTAAGTCTGCAGGCAAATATGGTTTTCTAAAAAATATTGAATGAATTATATTGTATAGTATATTAATTATTTTTTCTAATTTGAAGTCAGTTCAAAACCGTACATAATACTGTATGATATAAATAATATATGAGTAAAAAATCCTTGTCCTTGAAAACCTTGCTGGCTCGACACAAACTATGAGGAAATCAAAGTTTGTTATAGGATGAGGCAACTGTAATTGATATACATATTTTTTGTGTTAATTTTTTTGTCGCTCACTGCTGGTATACCTCACTGCTGGTGTATCTACAAGTTGAGTTATAGGAATGCCATTTCTTATAAAGCCTTGTGAGTTTCACATCAATCTTTCATGAATATATATATTTGATCAGAAAGGAAAATCAAACTGTTGATTTATACATGCATATCTGTGACTAAGAGAAATTTATCAAAGATTCTCCTATTTCAAATTGAGTTTTTTAAAACACCACAGTTTGTCAGAATCGTAGTTACGATAATTTGTATCATTGATATAAAGCTGATGAAATTTTTAAGCGTCTTGTTCTAAATTTTCTTCAACACCCTATCTTCACATGATGATAATTTGTAATTGTTTTGGGCTGAAAATTAATGATTTGGTGATTTATGGCCCCAAGTGATGAGATTTTTGTTCTGGTTGTTTAATTTGTATTATACCGGACTGAGTGTTAATATTTCCAAGGTTATGATTCGTTTCTTGTGTGACCTCAATATAGATGATTGATGAAGTGGCATGTACTAACATAAGGTGGGGAAAAATTGAAATATTGAGATCCTAATTATAAATCATGGGATGTTTTACAGTTTGCTGTTGCTCATATGTACGGTGAAGGCCACGAATATATATATGTATAAATTTCTGAGGAGAATCATAATATTATGAGCTCACTCAGAACAACTGTAATAGATGTATAATAGATGGGAAGTTTGTTACTGGCATCGACTTTACATCAAGGTCACAGATACATATTTGACCTTGGGAAATCCTAACTCAAAAATCTATGTTTATAGAAACAATAACAGACCCTTCAGTGAAAGAGTGTTACTAAAATATGACACAAACTACATGCTACAGGTAGTGTCTCCTACAATTTGATTTATCATATGGGGTTTAGAAATGTGAACATACAAATACAGCTAAATTGTAGCTGATGTCTAATAGCTCAAACATACAATGGAATTTATAAAGAATGGAATCACCACAGGTACACAGAATCTTAAACGAGTGGATCAATATACTAGTCACCAGTGTAAAATTCTGTTTATCACATAACTCATATTTATCAGAACTACACATGTATTGAAAATTATCAAATCAACTTCTATATGTACAAATGGAAGAGAGGCAGATTTTAACTCCAGTCAGGTTAAGTTTTTATATACAAAGTCAACAATCGTGCGACATCAGGTTCTTGTGACATCATTAGTTTTTTATCTATCGTGACAATAAAGTTATAATTATTACACATGAGTCTTACAATATTGATGATATAATGGCAACATCACATGATAGAACAGATAATATTTTATAATATATTGTTAATATCATGCTTTTGTGATTCACTATATTTTATAACGATGAAATTTTAAGGAAAGAGCTTGCACAATATAAATCTATTAAAAATAGATGTGAATGTATTAACTCAAATTGAGGGGGAAAAAAACTTGCACATTGCTCAGGATTGAAGTTTTGGTCTATGATAAATCCACGACTGATATTATGAAACACAGATTTATTTTTGTGTGGCCTTCCATGCTGTATAAAGATTATCAACATGTATCACTCATCTTTTAATGCTACATTTGACTTTATCTCTAAATGCTTTGGTAATATTTTCCATCTTCATGCTTGTTATTGAAAGATTTTATAAGATGTTACCGTAGAGATAAGTCTCCAGAGCAGCCTGAATGGCTGCATGTTGGTGGTTTACATCCTACTAACGACAACACAATTCTACGCTGTTCTATTCATTTATACAAAGTCTTAATAAAATTCAGAAAACAATTGATTTTCGTGTCTTAGATATCTTTACATCTATCCTGAATTAAATCATGCAAATTAGGCTTTGAAATTTAATTAATAGTTGTTGTTAGGTTTGGAGCTTGCTGCAGAAATAGACGTTCCCAAATATAACTGTGAGATAAAAATATAGAACTGCATATTTTAGTACCGCGTAATTTCATTAATCTGTCTACAGCTCAGAACTATATACAGGTTACTATTATAATTGAATAGGAAATTTACAAATGGAGACTATTGAGGTGATTGGATTATTATTGAAATGTAAATCACAACAGAACATCAGTTGATGGATATGTGTATTATAATGTTACAAGACAATTATAAATGTTGTACCAGAAAGACTAATTCTACTGATACCTTCAACAAGGAAATCTCAATCACCTAACAGCAACAAATCTGTGGAATTAATCTATATGGACATGCTAGGTGAATCTATATGGACATGCTAGGTGAATCTATACAGACATGTTAGATGAATCTATACGGACATGCTAGGTGAATCTATATGGACATGCTAGGTGAATCTATATGGACATGCTAGGTGAATCTATATGGACATGCTAGGTGAATCTATACGGACATGTTAGATGAATCTATACGGACATGCTAGGTGAATCTATACGGACATGCTAGGTGAATCTATATGGACATGCTAGGTGAATCTATATGGACATGCTAGGTGAATAAATCTATACGGACATGCTAGGTGAATAAATCTATACGGACATGCTGGGTGAATGAATCTATACGGACATGCTAGGTGAATGAATCTATATGGACTTGCTAGGTGAATTAATCTATACGGACATGCTAGGTCGATGAATCTATACAGACATGCTAGGTCGATGAATCTATACAGACATGCTAGGTCGATGAATCTATACAGACATGCTAGGTCGATGAATCTATACGGACATGTTAGATGAATCTATACAGACATGCTAGGTCGATGAATCTATACGGACATGTTAGATGAATCTATACGGACATGCTAGGTCGATGAATCTATACGGACATGCTAGGTGAATTAATCTATGCAGACATGCTAGGTGAATCAATCTATATTGACATGCTTGTTGAATTGATGCCTGTATTCATGTATAGTTAGGTGTTTCACATTATGGGACTGATCGGAAACCAAGATTTAGGACAAGCAGTCATCCTGAATTTCGAGAGAGTTGAAGTTTGCTCTAGCCTATTTTTCAGACATGATCAGCTGAAATCAGATAAGATTTAACAAAGAGTATCAGTTTATATTTGTTTTTAGTTCTCTGCAATAAAGGCCATCTTGAATTCGTATTTACTAGATGTCAAAGGCAATAGTGTACAGCTTGTTCATTGAAATTAATTTTTGACAAATCTCCGATCTTTTACATCATTCTGATAAATCAATGTTGTGTATAATCCCCAGGTGCCTCAGTGGACCTAATTAGGCAGCAGGCAAGTGGCTGTTGATTTTTTATCAATGTATCCTTTAGTCTGTCAAATTATCAATAAGAAAAATGGCTTTCTGTCAGAAAACAAATATCGGTAATGTGTGGATTGCGTGAACACCAGACCAGAGCAATCTGTTGTCGTTTACTATTCTGTAATTCTCATCTCAGGCCATATAGCTGTCAACAGCAAACTGAAGTAGTATGTGTCAGATCTGTTCAATTAGCCAGCTTGTAACAAATTCATTATTATAATGGAAATGAAATGACAGCAATCATAGCCAAATTAGCTTCAATGACTTCATCATGCCGAAGTTATATGGAGAAGCCATGTTTACATAGGTTATAATGCCTGTACGATGCCTTTTGCATTTGCATATTCAATAAATTTTGTTGAAATTGAAATTAACTAGTGTTTTTCAAAATTTTATAAATCTATCAAAAATTGATAATACAAAGAGAGAATATATTTTGATTATGGAAAGTCATATGGCACTTTTATAAAAGATCTTCGGAAGGGAATATATGTATCCCGATATCAGGGTTACTCAGGCCGACCATGATACTACCCCATTGAAGCGATCTTTTTAAAAGAACGGGAATGTGGTGTAGTGGTATAAGCTGCAGGTATTTCCTGCAAGGCGATTGGGTGCCGTTGATCTTGAGTATAAGGCTCGGGTCAGGGCCTAAATCTAAATGATTGTCATTTGTGTTACTATATATTAGAGGTTGGATAGTTTGTCGTTTGTGTTAGTATATATTAGAGGTGGGATGTTTGTCGATCATTTGTGTTACTATATATTAGAGGTGGGATAGTTGTCATTTGTGTTACTATATATTAGAGGTGGGATAGATTGTCATTTGTGTTACTATATATTAGAGGTGGGATTGTTTGTCATTTGTTTTACTATATATTAGAGGTGGGATAGTTTGTCATTTGTGTTACTATATATTAGAGGTGGGATAGTTTGTCGTTTGTGTTACTATATATTAGAGGTGGGATAGTTTGTCATTTGTGTGTTTCTATATATTAGAGGTGGGATAGTTTATCGTTTGTGTTACTATATATTAGAGGTGGGATAGTTTGTCATTTGTGTTACTATATATTAGAGGTGGGATAGTTTGTCATTTGTGTTACTATATATTAGAGGTGGGATGTTTGTCGATCATTTGTGTTACTATATATTAGAGGTGGGATAGTTGTCATTTGTGTTACTATATATTAGAGGTGGGATAGATTGTCATTTGTGTTACTATATATTAGAGGTGGGATTGTTTGTCATTTGTGTTACTATATATTAGAGGTGGGATTGTTTGTCATTTGTGTTACTATATATTAGAGGTGGGATTGTTTGTCGTTTGTTTTACTATATATTAGATGTGGGATAGTTTGTCATTTGTGTTACTATATATTAGAGGTGGGATAGTTTGTCGTTTGTGTTACTATATATTAGAGGTGGGATAGTTTGTCATTTGTGTTACTATATATTAGAGGTGGGATAGTTTGTCATTTGTGTTACTATATATTAGAGGTGGGATAGTTTGTCGTTTGTTTTACTATATATTAGAGGTGGGATAGTTTGTCATTTGAGTGGTTTTATATATTAGAGGTGGGATAGTTTGTCGTTTGTGTTACTATATATTAGAGGTGGGATAGTTTGTCATTTGTGTTACTATATATTAGAGGTGGGATAGTTTGTCGTTTGTGTTACAATATATTAGAGGTGTTATTGTTTGTCATTTGTTTTACTATATATTAGAGGTGGGATTGTTTGTCATTTGTTTTACTATATATTAGAGGTGGGATAGTTTGTCATTTGTGTTACTATATATTAGAGGTGGGATGTTTGTCGATCATTTGTGTTACTATATATTAGAGGTGGGATAGTTGTCATTTGTGTTACTATATATTAGAGGTGGGATAGATTGTCATTTGTGTTACTATATATTAGAGGTGGGATTGTTTGTCATTTGTGTTACTATATATTAGAGGTGGGATTGTTTGTCATTTGTGTTACTATATATTAGAGGTGGGATTGTTTGTCGTTTGTTTTACTATATATTAGATGTGGGATAGTTTGTCATTTGTGTTACTATATATTAGAGGTGGGATAGTTTGTCATTTGTGTTACTATATATTAGAGGTGGGATAGTTTGTCGTTTGTGTTACTATATATTAGAGGTGGGATAGATTGTCATTTGTGTTACTATATATTAGAGGTGGGATTGTTTGTCGTTTGTTTTACTATATATTAGAGGTGGGATAGTTTGTCGTTTGTGTTACTATATATTAAAGGTGGGAGAGTTTGTCGTTTGTGTTACTACATGTATATATTAGAGGTGGGATAGATTGTCATTCGTGTTACTATATATTAGAGGTGGGATAGTTTGTCGTTTGTGTTACTATATATTAGAGGTGGGATAGTTTGTCGTTTGTGTTACTATATATTAGAGGTGGGATAGTTTGTCATTTGTGTTACTATATATTAGAGGTGGGATAGTCTGTCGTTTGTGTTACTATATATTAGAGGTGGGATAGTTTGTCATTTGTGTTACTATATATTAGAGGTGGGATAGTTTGTCGTTTGTGTTACTATATATTAGAGGTGGGATGTTTGTCGATCATTTGTGTTAATATATATTAGAGGTGGGATAGTTTGTCGTTTGTGTGGTTCTATATATTAGAGGTGGGATAGTTTGTCATTTGTTTTACTATATATTAGAGGTGGGATAGTTTATCATTTGTTTTACTATATATTAGAGGTGGGATAGTTTGTCATTTGTGTTACTATATATTAGAGGTGGGATAGTCTGTCGTTTGTGTTACTATATATTAGAGGTGGGATAGTTTGTCATTTGTGTTACTATATATTAGAGGTGGGATAGTTTGTCGTTTGTGTTACTATATATTAGAGGTGGGATGTTTGTCGATCATTTGTGTTAATATATATTAGAGGTGGGATAGTTTGTCGTTTGTGTGGTTCTATATATTAGAGGTGGGATAGTTTGTCATTTGTTTTACTATATATTAGAGGTGGGATAGTTTATCATTTGTTTTACTATATATTAGAGGTGGGATAGATTGTCATTTGTGTTACTATATATTAGAGGTGGGATAGTTTGTCATTTGTTTTACTATATATTAGAGGTGGGATAGTTTGTCGTTTGTGTTACTATATATTAAAGGTGGGATAGTTTGTCGTTTGTGTTTCTATATATTAGAGGTGGGATAGTTTGTCGTTTGTGTTTCTATATATTAGAGGTGGGATAGATTGTCATTTGTGTTACTATACATTAGAGGTGGGATAGTTTGTTTCATAAATAATATGACTTCCAGATAGCCAGTATATTTTTACATTTTTTACAATTGAAAATGGAAAGTTAATGTTACATCAATCTAAAATACTTCAGTCAGTATCTGAGAGTAGTGATATGTGTCACTGTTAAAAAGACAAGAAAAAGTAGCAGACTGGTGTGGCTTATACTTAATATTAGATATGGTCTCTGTAATTAGCTTACAGGGTAGGCTTCTTTGGACATATGGAAGAACTGAGGAATTATGGCAGTCTGTATGTTCAATTCCCATTGGGATACTCAGTAAGAATATTTTGTTCTTTTGTAAGAATTCACAGGTACTTTGATGAATGGTAAACATCATCATGCTCTGTCCAGTTTCCATTTTAATGGTTTTTTACTTGTGTGTATAAATAATAAATTTTCTGTTCAGTAAAGTAGTTAACCGATCATTGATTAAAATATTGAAACCCAAGTTCCTTCCCTACTCAACCCACTTCTCTGTGTTGGTACAGACATCTCACCTGTAGTAGATTTACCTGAACCTTTAATATGTTTTAAGTGTTCTTAAAGGATTGCCTGGTTTATGTAAACACTTAACAAACCAATTTGTTGGGACTTAACATATGTAATATTTTTTTTAAAGATTTTCAATACAACACACGTAATAAATAATACACAGATAACATTTAACATGAATATATATATGTATGTGACATAATCATCATCATCCTGACCCCAGCTTAGGCTTAAGTCTATTAAGTACAATGTACTTTAAAATTCATCAATTTAGAAATTCATGTCTGTCTATATATACAACTTGAGTCCCTGAGCTGGTCCCAATAAGTTAAATGTTTATAAGGTACATCAAATTTCACTAATTTTGAAATAACTCTCAACAGACCTGCCTAATTATTTTGGTTCTTCGATTCAGATGGTCTCAAATCATTGTAACATTTCCATTAGACTCATGAACCCCTGTAAATGTTCTCTGAAACCTGCAGTAAATTATATAGTTACACATAATACATATTTACTTGCTTTGAATGCTTTCCATTTAGTCATAATCCCCTGTGTATATGCAAAAACATGGACATTTTATAATAGGCTGTCTACATTGGTTACAGGCTATCTACATTGGTTACAGGCTGTCTACATTGGTTACAGGCTGTCTACATTGGTTACAGGCTGTCTACATTGGTTACAGACTGTCTACATTGGTTACAGACTGTCTACATTGGTTACAGACTGTCTACATTAGTAACAGGCTGTCTACATTGGTTACAGACTGTCTACATTAGTAAAAGGCTGTCTACATTGGTTACAGGCTGTCTACATTGGTTACAGACTGTCTACATTGGTTACAGACTGTCTACATTAGTAAAAGGCTGTCTACATTGGTTACAGACTGTCTACATTGGTTACATACTGTCTACATTGGTTACAGACTGTCTACATTAGTAAAAGGCTGTCTACATTGGTTACAGACTGTCTACATTGGTTACAGGCTGTCTACATTGGTTACAGGCTGTCTACATTGGTTACAGACTGTCTACATTGGTTACAGACCGTCTACATTGGTTACAGACTGTCTACATTGGTTACAGGTTGTCTACATTGGTTACAGACTGTCTACATTAGTAACAGGCTGTCTACATTGGTTACAGGTTGTCTACATTGGTTACAGGCTGTCTACATTGGTTACAGGCTGTCTACATTGGTTACAGACTGTCTACATTAGTAACAGACTGTTTACATTGGTTACAGGCTGTCTACATTGGTTACTGGTTGTCTACATTGGTTACAGGCTGTCTACATTGGTTACAGGCTGTCTACATTGGTTACAGACTTTCTACATTGGTTACAGGCTGTCTACATTAGTTACAGGCTGTCTACATTGGTTACAGACTGTCTACATTGGTTACAGACTGTCTACATTGGTAACAGACTGTCTACATTGGTTACAGACTGTCTACATTGGTTACAGGCTGTCTACATTGGTTACAGGCTGTCTACATTGGTTACAGACTGTCTACATTGGTTACAGGCTGTCTACATTGGTTACAGACTGTCTACATTAGTTACAGGCTGTCTACATTGGTTACAGACTGTCTACATTAGTAACAGGCTGTCTACATTGGTTACAGACTGTCTACATTAGTAACAGACTGTTTACATTGGTTACAGACTGTCGACATTGGTTACAGGCTGTCTACATTGGTAACAGGCTGTCTACATTGGTTACAGACTGTCTACATTAGTAACAGACTGTTTACATTGGTTACAGACTGTCTACATTGGTTACAGACTGTCTACATTGGTTACAGGCTGTCTACATTGGTTACAGACTGTCTACATTGGTTACAGACTATTTACATTGGTTACAGACTGTCTACATTGGTTACAGACTATTTACATTGGTTACAGACTGTCTACATTGGTTACAGACTGTCTGCATTGGTTACAGACTGTCTACATTGGTTACAGGCTGTCTACATTGGTTACAGACTGTCTACATTTGTTACAGACTATTTACATTGGTTACAGACTATTTACATTGGTTACAGACTGTCTACATTGGTTACAGGCTGTCTACATTGGTTACAGACTGTCTACATTGGTTACAGGCTGTCTACATTGGTTACAGACTGTCTACATTGGTTACAGACTGTCTACATTGGTTACAGACTGTCCACATTGGTTACATACTGTCTACATTGGTTACAGGTTGTCTACATTGGTTACAGAGTGTTTACATTGGTTACAGACTGTCTACATTGGTTACAGGCTGTCTACATTAGTAACAGGCTGTCTACATTGGTTACAGACTGTCTACATTGGTTACATACTGTCTACATTGGTTACAGACTGTCTACATTGGTTACAGACTGTCTACATTAGTAACAGGCTGTCTACATTGGTTACAGACTGTCTACATTGGTTACAGACTGTCTACATTGGTTACAGACTGTCTACATTGGTTACAGGCTGTCTACATTGGTTACAGCCTGTCTACATTGGTTACAGCCTGTCTACATTGGTTACAGGCTGTCTACATTGGTTACAGACTGTCTACATTGGTTACAGACTGTCTACATTGGTTACAGACTGTCTACATTGGTTACAGCCTGTCTACATTGGTTACAGGCTGTCTACATTGGTTACAGACTGTCTACATTGGTTACAGACTGTCTACATTGGTTACAGACTATTTACATTGGTTACAGACTGTCTACATTGTTTACAGACTGTCTACATTGGTTACAGGCTGTCTACATTGTTTACAGACTGTCTACATTGGTTACAGGTTGTCTACATTGGTTACAGCCTGTCTACATTGGTTACAGGCTGTCTACATTGGTTACAGCCTGTCTACATTGGTTACAGACTGTCTACATTGGTTACAGGCTGTCTACATTGGTTACAGGATGTCTACATTGGTTACAGGCTGTCTACATTGGTTACAGGCTGTCTACATTGGTTACAGGCTGTCTACATTGGTTACAGACTGTCTACATTGGTTACAGGTTGTCTACATTGGTTACAGCCTGTCTACATTGGTTACAGGCTGTCTACATTGGTTACAGACTGTCTACATTGGTTACAGCCTGTCTACATTGGTTACAGGCTGTCTACATTGGTTACAGACTGTCTACATTGTTTACAGACTGTCTACATTGGTTACAGGCTGTCTACATTGTTTACAGACTGTCTACATTGGTTACAGACTGTCTACATTGGTTACAGACTGTCTACATTGGTTACAGGCTGTCTACATTGGTTACAGACTGTCTACATTGGTTACAGGCTGTCTACATTGGTAACAGACTGTCTACATTGGTTACAGACTGTCTACATTGGTTACAGGCTGTCTACATTGGTTACAGACTGTCTACATTGGTTACAGGCTGTCTACATTGGTTACAGACTGTCTACATTGGTTACAGACTGTCTACATTGGTTACAGGCTGTCTACATTGGTTACAGGCTGTCTACATTGGTTACAGGCTGTCTACATTGGTTACAGACTGTCTACATTGGTTACAGACTGTCTACATTGGTTACAGGCTGTCTACATTGGTTACAGACTGTCTACATTAGTTACAGACTGTCTGCATTGGTTACAGGCTGTCTGCATTGGTTACAGGCTGTCTACATTGGTTACAGACTGTCTACATTGGTTACAGGCTGTCTACATTGGTTACAGGCTGTCTACATTGGTTACAGACTGTCTACATTGGTTACAGACTGTCTACATTGGTTACAGGCTGTCTACATTGGTTACAGGCTGTCTACATTGGTTACAGACTGTCTACATTGGTTACAGACTGTCTACATTGGTTACAGGCTGTCTTCATTTGTTACAGGTTGTCTACATTGGTAACAGGCTGTAAATGTTTGAGATGACTAAAATTTTCTATGTCCCAAATCAGATTTATGGTCAATCATTATTGGTGGAAGGGGTCTTAATTAAGCTGTCGTATCCCAAATTAATCTTATAATCCAGTGTGTTTGGTGTGAGTGGACACATGACTGGCATGGTACCGTCCCTGAATTCATTTAAAATCCTTCTCAATATAATAACAGTATTTGTTTGAAAATCTGTTTCTTTGGAAATGTCTGAAACTTTCTATGTCAGGGATTTGAACACAAGACAGTGCCACTGGATGGGGCTGTAGATGCTGGTTGAAGGGTATGATGTGTAGGTGCCTGTATTATATAGCACTTTGTGTCTCAGTAGAACCACAACAGTATCAGATAACTTTTGTACCATATGGACATGTGTACTAATTGTTGTATGGTATTTAATCACTGAAGAACAGACATTGAATGGAGTTAATGTAAATGTGATGTCTCTGAAACATCAATCAACATAATATCATATTCCTTCGTTCAGATTTCTTTTGACAAAGAATTATAATTTTTCAATTATTTGGTAGTATGCAGACCGATTCTTTTTATTTTTATACCACAACTATATCAGGTGACTTTTGTAATTAAGGACATGTGTACTAATGATTGCTTTGAGGTATTTAATCATATAAATTTCATATTCCTGTGTTCAGATTTCTTTTGACAAAGAATAAGTTTTCAACTATTTGGTAGTATGTAGACATTCAACTATTTAGAAGTATATTTTAGACCATTATTTTCATTATTTTTATATTTTATAAATGCCTATATATCATTAATACAAACATTAACGATTTGATGGGTTTTTTTTTGGAAAAAATAAGGGAAAATATCAAATTGATGTCCTCTGAGGTAAATCTTGGACAGAATGCTTTTCATGAACGCAATCATAGGAGACACCAATATAGTTTGATAATATACAACATGGCATTATTATATGTTTGTCATACAATACACTAAGTTGTGTATTATATACAATATGACTGACATTGTTCAATTAGTTTATTTTGTTTAAGATCATATCAGATCATGTACATGTAGTTACAATCCACATGAAGTGCCTAGCCTTGTAGCTGTTGGGATGACTTTAGGAACATCAAATGTGAAAAATCATACAGCTCAACAGCACAGACATTGGATTTTTCATGTTTTATAATTGGTATATCACTAGTTGATATTCTGGTAGTTACATTACTGACAATGAGGGTATACGCCATACTGTGTTAAGATACTCTCCTACTGTTCCTGTCGTTTTGCTGTTCCTGTCGTTTTGCTGTTGATGACTTTACTCTGTAGCTCACAACAGTTTTTTGGCCACCAGACATTAGGTAGGAGGGTTTGACGTGGAGGGAGGTGTAATGTTACAATCTACATACAGGGGTCTCGTTAATGGTAATTGTCACTGTATCAGGTTTTCATTGCAGTCACAAATGTTTGTAATATCTGTTAGAATCTTACTTTGTAGTTCTTCAGCAACACGATGGTACAAACGTCATCCCAACACACTATAGGGTAAACACATATTATATTTACGGTTTTTATCATAACTGAATTTCCTCTATTAGCAACAAATGCAAGACAGTAATGAACTTCTAAATAACCTAGCTATGTAAACGTGACTGCAAAGTTTTGTGGAGCCCAAATTTCATTGTTTTCTAAACGACATCTTTTTGTGGATACATAAGTTCATATATGATATATATGTACATGTAATGTAACAAAGAATTATCTTTTATTCCCTTTTCCAAAAAAAAAAAAGAAAAAAGAATTTATTCATCAAGCAGTTATCGAATTTGCACTCGTTGTCTTCTCGCAAGAGGGCTTTCACTCATCACACATCAATGCATAACAGCTAAATTACAACCATAAATGTATGTTACAGCAGTCATGCAGTCATATCTCTCATATACATATTCATACATTCACATACAGAAGTTATATTTCATTAATTTAGAGGGGCTATATAACACTATAAGATAATGGTGTTGTGCAACCTCAATAAGGGAGATCTCCTATCAACACTGTAGACTCCATACCCAAATAATTATCTTAAAATATTGTTCTAAATTGTTATTAATTCATGGATGATTAATTTGGTTTTCCCGTGAAATTAAGGAATTGAATCCTCAAAAAAACATTGATCCCTTTACTGAATTTTAATCAATGTTAGAAATTATAGACTTAAATAAATTCATGCATAAATCTTTTTTTTCTTTATCTTTTATAAATGAACCTTCAGTTTTTTTCAATGTTCTTGTGGAAAACTCTTGATGCCACAGTTCAAGGTATACAGGTGTATACTGTATATACTGTACCTGTCAATAATACCTATCTAATTATCAATCTGATGATGAAATGGGGCCGCGGTGGTCGAGTGGTTAAGGTGTACCGACACTTTAACACTAGCCCTCTACCACTGGGTTGAGAGTTCCTAACCTACGTGTGGCAGTTGCCAGGTACTGACCGTAGGCCGGTGGTTTTTCTCCTGGTAATCCGGCTTTCCTCCAGACCTCCAAAACCTGGCATGTCCTTAAATGACCCTGGCTGTGAATAGGACGTTAAACAAAAACAAACCAAACCTGATGTATGTTAAAATTTGATAGTGATATATTTCGACAAAGTCACAAATTATCACCAATTATTGTAAAAAAAAATCAATAAAACATTACAGGTCTATTTCTAAGAGATGAAAGCTAGAGGATTATATTTTCATAGTTTTTTTTCAAATACAGTGTACTCCAAATGCATGCATGTATACTTTGGTTCACTCAGATTTTAGTGCTTTTCTAAAACATTATCTACAATGTAGATTTGGACAGCACAATGATAAATGGTGCACCTAAATGATTTTCTTTAAAAATAGAGTATATAGAGAGTGCAATTAGCTCAATTATTAATTAGCACCATGTGCTCTAGTCTAGCACGAAAATCCGCAAAAAATGTTTACCTCTTAAAATATGTATGTTTACAATATCATTCTGTAGAATCCTGATAATTGTAATCCCCCTACTACTTCCACCACGCCCCCAGCCTTTCCACCGAGTCCTTGTACTGCAGAGCCAGCATGTTTCACTGCCGCAGTTTGATCGGGTGTGCTAGTATAAAAAACTACATACATCAACACTGAAATACTGCTAATTAATATCCTTGTAACATCGTTGAAACGATGACTATATATATAGCTTTCTAGTAGATCGCCATGCATGCAAACATTTTAATGGTAATATAATATGAGGGAAGCCTGTGTGATGATCGTAAATGTTACGGAGCCAGGTATTGATGGACTAACTGTACAGACAAACATTTGTGTAAGCTGGCGGCAGTTAAAAGTGACATTTTCATGAAAACACTTTCATGTTGTCTACGTTTGTATCAAGATCAAACGTATTGATTTACGAGCTGTTTGTTCATTTAGTTTACAACAGGGGATTTCACAGCAATAGTAATAAAACCAAATGTCTATAGCTGAAATGTTAAATGGATTTTGTATGTTCCAAGAAATTTTTACATTTAGTCGTATCAGACTAAATTATCTTTGATGCAGTAAAAGATTCTATTTCCCAAGCTCTAGGTGAAATCAGCTTTAATGCTTTTCAGACAACTACATGTGTAATTTACAGGAGACAGTCAAATATCCTCCCTTTATTTTACAGGAGGAAGTCAGACTTTCTCCCTTTATTAGTTCCCCATGGGGGGGGGGGACTATAGGTTTAGGATAGGAGGCTCTGTCCGTCTGACATCTGTCCGTCCGTCTGTCTGTCACACAACAGTTTTCTGGACAACTACTACTCTGATTTTAACTGAACTTGGTATACATGATCAGTATAACATGTAGTTGTGCATCCCACATTTTTGTTTTTTGAAAAAAACATTAAACACGGTCAGACTTTCTCTCTTTATTTTACAGGAGACAGTCAGACTTTCTCTCTTTATTTTACAGGAGACAGTCAGACTTTCTCAGGAGATGGTCAGACTTTCTCTCTTTATTTTACAGGAGACAGTCAGACTTTCTTTATTTTACAGGAGATGGTCAGACTTTCTCAGGAGATGGTCAGACTTCCTCTGGAGATGGTCAGACTTTCTCAGGAGATGGTCAGACTTCTCAGGAGACGGTCAAACTTTCTCTGGAGATGGTCAGACTTTTTCTCCTTATTTTGCACAAGATGATCAGACTTTTTCAGGAGACAGTCAGACTTTCTCTTTTTATTTTACAGGAGAAGGTCAGACTTTTCTCTCTTTATTTCACAGGAGACTATCAGACTTTCTCTCATTATTTTATAGGAGGCGGTCAGACTTTCTTCCTTTATTTTACAGGAGACGGTCAGACTTTTCCCCTTTATTTTACAGGAGACGGTCAGACTTTCTTCCTTTATTTTACAGTAGACAGTCAGACTTTCTCTCATTATTTTATAGGAGACGGTCAGACTTTTTCCCTTTATTTTACAGGAGACGGTCAGACTTTTTCCCTTTATTTTACAGGAGACGGTCAGACTTTTCCCCTTTATTTTACAGGAGACAGACATTCTCCCTTTATTTGTCTCCCATTTTACATGTTCCTTTCCATATATCTGATGATGTTATACAGAAATCTTGTATCCAATGATACTCTGGCAAAAACATGAATTGCATGGACATTCAAGTATCTATACCCCTCCGAGTCTGTTTTCTTGGTTTCACCCTCAAGTTAGGGAAAGATTACATCAGCTGGAAAAAAATGTTTCTTCTTAATTGTGAATTATTGTGTTGAATTTATTTAAATAACACCATAATCCTATTGAAATATCATGTCATGTAATTATGATGTCATATGATATATATATGCATGACATTGTTCTTTTGAAATATATGACATATTACATTGTGTGCTATTGTTGAAAGATGTCACCTAATTATGATGTCACAAAATGGTCCTACTGAATAGCTCCATAAGTGGCTTTATAACGCTGTTGATATATGGAGTCAGTTGTTCAGTTAATGCTGCAGATGTTTCTCATCACAGAATTTATCGTCTTTTTCACATCAATCTGCTGTATACCTGGTAATCTCGATTTTCTGAGGAATTTCTAGGGATAAACATTTGGTATATGAGATGGAATTTAATTTAAATTTTATGAAAAATTTCAAATGAATGTATAATATCCCCTAGGAATAAAGCTAGTTTAAAACTATAAAACTGCTTCATACAAATGATAGTTAATGTTCGTAACCATGCATACTGGTGTTGAGTGGTGTAATCATCCTGGTGGATCTACTGTTGTAATGGAGTTTGTATGTACTTAACAACTTGCTTGATTATAATTGATTATTTCTTCACCTTGTATATTACAGATGATTTCTCACTGCGGACCTGTGCATAGCAACTGGTGGCATATTATTTCATCGTCATGGAGACAATCACCTCTATCCCATCGTGGCTGCGATTGTGGGTTGTTTTATGTGTACAGTATCTTGGGGAAGCCAGTCAGATATCAGGTAAAGGACTTATAGTACTGTCTCAGACTAGATCTGTCCATAGATATCAACTTATCTTTTAGACTTTCAATTAATTCTTAAGCGGATGACTTCCCATTCCGTGGGGAATACTATTAATTCCAGGTGGTAAATATGATGAAATTTCGATGTGTTTTATACTTGCATGGTCTTCAACCAATATTACTTCTGTCCTTTGACCAATATCCTTTCTGTCCATGCCTTTGATGATTAGTGTCTGCACTGACAGTAGTGTATTGAAAATTATTCTGCATCGAGACAATTAAGAAAGACTGTAACATCTGAAGGAAATATTTAGGTATTATAAGGAACAAATGTCTCAAAAATAAGACAATTTAGGTTTCGGATATAAATAAAGGATCATGCATGTGAATTTGGCTAATAATATGTAAAAGTCTTATTAATCTAGAACAGTGAGCACAGGATAGAAATAAGACATAGCTTCACTTGGCCTTAAATGGGCTGGTAGAGTCTAAAATCTACTGGCTTTTGTGTAGTAGCATGGAGTGAGGAGTGGCCTTTGGTCTTGGGTGATCGTAGCCCAATACCCGAGTCCCTGGCAGCAGCAGGAAGCCAATAGCGAAGCCCTTTGGTGCATTCTGGAGTATTTTGAGCTTTAAACTGAGCAAAAAGCAGCAGTGATCCAGAATTTTGATGATAAGTTAAAGCACTACAATGGCTGTTTAAGAATCATTGTTATTCGAAAATGCAGTTTGAAACAATAGTTGGTGGTATAATAGACATTGAGAGATTGTTTTCCATTGTACAAATGGGCAGCTGATGGGTTTCAAAAGCAATACCAGACAAGCTCCGAGATCTAGCTGCTGGCCATTTATAAACCAAAATAGCCCCTGGCCAAAAGGCTTGTGGTTATTTCAACCCGTGCTCTAAGGGATTTTTGGAAGTAAGCAATATTTAAGCATTTAACTGGACAAAGGCAAATTTAATGAAGCACGCTATAATTACTATAATTAACAGAATTCATGTTTTCCCGCTATTCTCTGCTGTGAGCATTTTAACAGCTCTAAAGCTGCCATGTTGATCTGCGTAAAAAAAAGTAGTGTGTAAGATAAGAGAAAACCTCACAAGAATGGTCGATGTAATACAAATATTTATTGTAAATACAAACTATCCATCTGGTTTTCAAAAGGAAAATGTGCATTTAATATTTTTCCGCTTCTACGATGTGCTTCACTTGGCAAATAATTAACGAGCAGTTGACACTAAAAATGAGGTTATAATGCTTAACTACTGTTGATAAGGTTATAATACTTAACTACTTGTTGGTCAGGTTATGATACTTAACTACTGTTTGTAAGGTTATAAAACTTAACTACTTGTGGTAAGGTTATAATACTTAACTACTGTTGGTAAGGTTATAATACTTAACTACTGTTGGTAAGGTTATAATACTGAACTACTGTTTGTAAGGTTATAGTACTTAACTACTGTTGGTAAGGTTATAATACTTAGCTACTGTTGGTAAGGTTATAATACTTAGCTACTGTTGGTAAGGTTATAATACTTAGCTACTGTTGGTAAGGTTATAATACTTAGCTACTGTTGGTAAGGTTATAATACTTAGCTACTGTTGGTAAGGTTATAATACTTAGCTACTGTTGGTAAGGTTATAATACTTAGCTACTGTTGGTAAGGTTATAATACTTAGCTACTGTTGGTAAGGTTACAATGCTTAACTAGCTACTGTTGGTAAGGTTATAATACTTAGCTACTGTTGGTAAGGTTATAATACTTAGCTACTGTTGGTAAGGTTATAATACTTAGCTACTGTTGGTAAGGTTATAATACTTAGCTACTGTTGGTAAGGTTATAATACTTAACTACTGTTGGTAAGGTTATAATACTTAGCTACTGTTGGTAAGGTTACAATGCTTAGCTACTGTTGGTAAGGTTATAATACTTAGCTACTGTTGGTAAGGTTATAATACTTAACTACTGTTGGTAAGGTTATAATACTTAGCTTCTGTTGGTAAGGTTACAATGCTTAGCTACTGTTGGTAAGGTTATAATACTTAGCTACTGTTGGTAAGGTTATAATACTTAGCTGCTGTTGGTAAGGTTACAATGCTTAACTAGCTACTGTTGGTAAGGTTATAATACTTAACTACTGGTGGTAAGGTTATAATACTTAGCTACTGTTGGTCAGGTTACAATGCTTAGCTACTGTTGGTAAGGTTATAATACTTAGCTACTGTTGGTAAGGTTACAATGCTTAGCTACTGTTGGTAAGGTTATAATACTTAGCTACTGTTGGTAAGGTTACAATGCTTAGCTACTGTTGGTAAGGTTATAATACTTAGCTACTGTTGGTAAGGTTACAATGCTTAGCTACTGTTGGTAAGGTTATAATACTTAGCTACTGTTGGTAAGGTTATAATACTTAGCTACTGTTGGTAAGGTTATAATACTTAGCTACTGTTGGTAAGGTTACAATGCTTAACTAGCTACTGTTGGTAAGGTTATAATACTTAACTAATGGTGGTAAGGTTATAATACTTAACTACTGTTGGTAAGGTTATAATACTTAACTAATGGTGGTAAGGTTATAATACTTAGCTACTGTTGGTCAGGTTACAATGCTTAGCTACTGTTGGTAAGCTTACAATGCTTAGCTACTGTTGGTCAGGTTATAATACTCAACTGTATACTGTTGGTTATAATACCTAACACCCTAGATTTTACCAGAGACATTTCTCGTTCCAGTAGAATGGATGCAGCAATCTAGATGTCTAACTTAATTAGTTTAATTAGAGTTAACCATAAGCTTTTAGGTTGAAAAATTGATTTAAGGTCCTTAGCCTGTTGTGTTTCTGTCTTCTTTAGAAAATAAATGAAACAATTGACTTTAAATTTCGTTTAATACTCTTGTAAGAGTATTAAAAATGCCTCAAGTCTGGCCTGGCATTGACCTGTTTTGTTATTTAAAATACTGTTTATTATTTACCAGAGATGAGCAACCATAGAAACTATTTTATGTAATGATTATCATCTTGGTATACCTACATTGTACATGTATTCATTTTCTTCGGAATTTGTGGACATCTTTGTTAGTTTCCTATACATATACTATAAATAATGTAAGGACTTGATGGGGATGTAGAATCAGCCAGGGTATAGAAATCTAGATAGACGATACCCGCTGGTAACGTTGATAGCAGTTAGAGATGTTGTATCTTAAATAAAATATAAAATGAATTTTTTTTATTAAAATAACTTAGAAAATAAAAACAGTGTACTGAGACAGGTGAGACATGAAATGCAGCAGGTCAAGTATTTTGTTCAGTCCATCATCACATGATTTATCAAAATCCCTTTTTGTCTGTAGGTTGAGTTAACATTGTATCCGTCTTTCTGTCCATAAACAGTTAGATCCTGATATGTTACATTAAGTTACGTGGGCCACAAAAAGGATCTTCTTGAAACTTTTAGTGCATTTTTGGTGTCAATATGTTTAGCTGCAATGAAATTTTTTTCGGCTTGTTTGAACATGCCTGTAAGTCTCCAGTGATCACTCACTGTCATTGTGAATTTGGACATTTGATCAAATCTCAACAACATTGTACTGATGGAATGTTCAACAACATTGTACTGATGGGATGTTCAACATTGTACTGATGGGATGTTCAACATTGTACTGATGGGATGTTCAACAATATTGTACTGATGGGATGTTCAACATTGTACTGATGGGATGTTCAACATTGTACTGATGGGATGTTCAACAACATTGTACTGATGGAATGTTCAACAACATTGTACTGATGAGATGTTCAACAACATTGTACTGATGAGATGTTCAACAACATTGTACTGATGGGATGTTCAACAACATTGTACTGATGGCATGTTCAACAACATTGTACTGATGGAATGTTCAACAACATTGTACTGATGGAATGTTCAACAACATTGTACTGATGAGATGTTCAACAACATTGTACTGATGGAATGTTCAACAACATTGTACTGATGGAATGTTCAACAACATTGTACTGATGAGATGTTCAACAACATTGTACTGATGGGATGTTCAACAACATTGTACTGATGAGATGTTAAACAACATTGTACTGATGGGATGTTCAACAACATTGTACTGATGAGATGTTCAACAACATTGTACTGATGAGATGTTCAACAACATTGTACTGATGGAATGTTCAACAACATTGTACTGATGGGATGTTCAACAACATTGTACTGATGAGATGTTCAACAACATTGTACTGATGGAATGTTCAACAACATTGTACTGATGGGATGTTCAACAACATTGTACTGATGGGATGTTCAACAACATTGTACTGATGGGATGTTTAACAACATTGTACATTGTACTGATGAGATGTTCAACAACATTGTACATTGTACTGATGAGATGTTCAACAATATTGTACATTGTACTGATGAGATGTTCAACAACATTGTACTGATGGGATGTTCAACAACATTGTACTGATGGGATGTTCAACAACATTGTACTGATGAGATATTCAACAACATTGTACTGATGGGATGTTCAACAACATTGTACTGATGGGATGTTCAACAACATTGTACTGATGAGATATTCAACAACATTGTACTGATGGGATGTTCAACAACATTGTACTGATGGGATGTTCAACAACATTGTACTGATGGGATGTTCAACAACATTGTACTGATGGAATGTTCAACAACATTGTACTGATGGGATGTTCAACAACATTGTACTGATGGGATGTTCAACAACATTGTACTGATGGAATGTTCAACAACAGTATACTGATGGGATGTTGAACAACAGTATACTGATGGGATGTTCAACAACATTGTACTGATGAGATGTTCAACAACATTGTACTGATGAGATGTTCAACAACATTGTAACTGATGAGATGTTCAACAACATTGTACTGATGGGATGTTCAACAACATTGTACTGATGGGATGTTCTACAACATTGTACTGAAGGGATGTTCAACAACATTGTACTGATGAGATGTTCAACAACATTGTACTGATGAGATGTTAAACAACATTGTACTGATGGGATGTTCAACAACATTGTACTGATGGGATGTTCAACAACATTGTACTGATGAGATGTTCAACAACATTGTACCGATGGGATGTTCAACAACATTGTACTGATGGAATGTTCAACAACAGTATACTGATGGGATGTTGAACAACAGTATACTGATGGAATGTTCAACAACATTGTACTGATGAGATGTTCAACAACATTGTACTGATGGGATGTTCTACAACATTGTACTGAAGGGATGTTCAACAACATTGTACTGATGAGATGTTCAACAACATTGTACTGATGGGATGTTCAACAACATTGTACTGATGAGATGTTCAATAACATTGTACTGATGAGATGTTCAACAACATTGTACTGATGGGATGTTCAACAACATTGTACTGATGGGATGTTCAACAACATTGTACTGATGAGATGTTCAACAACATTGTACTGATGGGATGTTCAACAACATTGTACTGATGGGATGTTCAACAACATTGTACTGATGGGATGTTCAACAACATTGTACTGATGGGATGTTCAACTACATTGTACATTGTACTGATGAGATGTTCAACAACATTGTACTGATGAGATGTTCAACAACATTGTACTGATGAGATGTTCAACAACATTGTACATTGTACTGATGAGATGTTCAACAACATTGTACTGATGGGATGTTCAACAACATTGTACTGATGGAATGTTTAACAACATTGTACATTGTACTGATGAGATGTTCAACAATATTGTACTGATGAGATGTTCAACAACATTGTACATTGTACTGATGAGATGTTCAACAACATTGTACTGATGGGATGTTCAACAACATTGTACTGATGGGATGTTCAACAACATTGTACTGATGAGATATTCAACAACATTGTACTGATGGGATGTTCAACAACATTGTACTGATGGGATGTTCAACAACATTGTACTGATGGGATGTTCAACAACATTGTACTGATGGGATGTTCAACAACATTGTACTGATGGGATGTTCAACAACATTGTACTGATGGGATGTTCAACAACATTGTACTAAAGGGATGTTCAACAACATTGTACTGATGGGATGTTCAACAACATTGTACTGATGAGATGTTCAACAACATTGTACTGATGGGATGTTCAACAACATTGTACTGATGAGATGTTCAACAACATTGTACTGAAGGGATGTTCAACAACATTGTACTGATGGGATGTTCAACAACATTGTACTGATGAGATGTTCAACAACATTGTACTGATGAGATGTTCAACAACATTGTACTGATGGGATGTTCAACAACATTGTACTGATGAGATGTTCAACAACATTGTACTGATGAGATGTTCAACAACATTGTACTGATGAGATGTTCAACAACATTGTACTGAAGGGATGTTCAACAACATTGTACTGATGGGATGTTCAACAACATTGTACTGATGAGATGTTCAACAACATTGTACTGATGAGATGTTCAACAACATTGTACTGATGAGATGTTCAACAACATTGTACATTGTACTGATGAGATGTTCAACAACATTGTACTGATGGGATGTTCAACAACATTGTAGGATATGTTCACTTTGGCAGTATATCCATACATTCAAGCCATATGTTTTTTACCAGAGTTGAAGGATCAAAGGTCACAAAGTGTCAAGAGTCAACGGTGACCCCTTTCTACATGGAACTTTTCTGATTGATGCTTTAAAACAAATTAAATGTTCAAAACATGTTTTTAGAGAATTCCATACCCTGTACTTACAATAACTTTTATAAACAATAAGTTTAGAAGTTCAGTGATTTGCTACCAGCTCAAGTGCTCAGCATTTGCAGTATATGCTTCACTAGCTGAGAGGTAACCCTATGCATGGTTTCTCCGAACATGAAAAAAGACCCAATCCTTCAACTTCCAGGGGAGATAAACCCCGCAGGAATTAAGGTTTCAAACATAATACATTGTAACATACTGCAATTCATTTGTTCTGACTTTTTAAACTTTTACATTTAGTTTAAATTAAATGATGTTAAAACATGATTTGTGATGTTAGAGGTTCAATGTTATAGTTATATAATTAAATAGCTTTTGGTAATGGGTTGTGAATGAGAAGGAATGGTAAATTTTTAATTTTAAGATAACATAATTATCAGTGAACACTGAAAAAATTATGTAAGATTGTATTGAAAATTTATATCTTTAAACAAACGGTAAAGATTTAATCAGAATTATGTTCCATGCATCATGATAACTAAAGTAATTAGCCTATAAATGGAAACTTGAAGCAAAATGTAATTAGATGATAGGCACTGAGTGGAATTGAGAAAATCTTGTTACAGTAATGTTGTTTGATTTACGGTTCCTACAGTTACAGAATGTTTATTACAGTAAGGCTTGGTAGTGGTCATCTATCATAGGAAGGCACAGGTCTCTAAGTATGACTATCTTATAGTTCAGTTGGTAATTCAGTTTAACCTTGAGTAGAGAAAGTTTACCCTGAATTTTAACACATTTTGAATCTATTTTCAGAATGTTCCCTTTTTTATAAAATTGCAATATTATTGGGAGATGAATGACCTTGATGTTAATGTAAAATATCTTTCTCAAAATTGATTTGGAAATAAATTTGATAAATTCTGCAAGAACTTTGCTTTGTGATCAGCAGTTACATGTATGATCGCAGTAATTGATTGTACTAATAGCTATAATTTAAATCATTTTGTAATTATTGGAAAAAAATATATCCGAATCTAATGAGCTTTAATAAAAGGAATACCTTTCCTTTTTGTGACTTAAAAAAATGTCTTATAAGTTTACTGCAATGGGGCTTTTTAAAAAAAAAAAAAAAATGGAATTAATTGGCAGTTTGTTTCATCATGGTTGCAAATTAATACTCCAGGATAAGTTGGCCTCTGTTATCTGGTTCACAGGAACAAGTAACAATTTTATTTAATATGGTTGACGGTAAGTTGATTAATCAGGCTAATTCAATTCAAGATCTGGTTTATGAATTAAAATAATTCAGATAAGAATAAACATTCCACTGTTGCTGGAGGTCGTCCAAATCTTTAAAAAAAAGAATTTTTAATCATCAATATTGATCAATAAATTTTTATAATTGTTTTTGAGATCAAAGATTTTTTTGGAACATAAAGTTAGCAATTTAAGATGTTCAAAGGTCAAGTGCGCTTACCATATATACCATATAGTGTGTTGTCTGTTTTCAGTCTGTGACTTCCAGTGTCAACTTTTCCTTTTAAACAACTTCTTTTTTATAGCCAAGAGGCACAGAGACTTTATATTGACCCTATGACATTCTGTGGAGAAGGGCTACCAAGTTTATTCAGATGAATGACCTTGACCTATAGATTCAATGTCACAGGGCATAATTAAATAAGCTATATAATATTTGAACCAGTTCTTCTCAATAACAAAGAGTCCAGGGTAGTTGATATTTGGTCTGCAGCATGCTGGGGTGAAGGCTGGGTTACATATGCTTGTTCAAATGAATGACCTTGACCTTCAATCGAGGTCACAGTGGTCAAATATGCTGAAACCTTTCAACAACTTCTTAATAACCAATTTAAAATGCTCATAGACTTGAAAATATTTGAGCCTGTAGCATGCTGGGATGAAGGGCTGCCAAGTTAGTTCAAATGAATGACCTAGATCTACAGTAAAGGTCACAGGGGTCAAATGTGTTAAAATCTTTATATAATGATTTCTTCATAGCCAGAAAATCTCCGAGACTGATATTAGGACAATTGTAAGTGTGCTGGAATATCCTACACTGATATTTGAATAAATTGATTATCAGCTTAGAATCTGCATAAATGATCTAGATCGCCTGGAAGCTCTAGAAATGGTGATCGAAACAGGCCCATTGGACCTCTTGTTGAAGTTTTGTCAGTTTACTTGTGTTTTTGTTAGAAAGTTTTTTTTTCAGATAAATTGATTTTACATTTTGAAAACTCCATGTAACTCTTTTACTGCTGAAATGATGTACCAGTAAACGCTAGAGCTTTTGTTGTAGCATGGTTTTTGGAATGAATGATTTTATGTTCAAATTGGGGGGTATTGTAGGGAATTTTGTATTGTAAGGATTTAAAAATGACATTAAATTCTTTCGTGTTTGGTATAATAACGAGGCAGATGAAAGATTATTTCAAAAATGAGAACCATTTTAACATCCTTTTATTTTCAAATCACAAGGAAAATCTTTATTTAATGTTGATTTTAACACAGAAAAATATTTTAAAACAATAAAATTTCCATCAACTTATAGTGACAAGGGAATATTTCCACTGATAATCTCGGTTTCATACCTGTACTGTCTACGGAAACATCAATACCTTAGGCAAAGTATGAACACCAATGTACACAAAAACATAAATCAGTAACATCAAATGAGGTCTAGAGAAAAGTTTATATGTATCGAATAAAAAAGATAAGGTACGAAAAATAAATAAATGTACTTATAAGACTGTATATTCTACACGGACCAGTAAACTTGTGTCAATTGTAGATTAGATAGACCGCAGTAAACTCCTAACAATATTAGATTTGATAGAACAGTAAACTCCTAACAATATTAGATTAGATAGACCGCAGTAAACTCCTAACAATATTAGATTTGATAGAACAGTAAACTCCTAACAATATTAGATTTGATAGACCGCAGTAAACTCCTAACAATATTAGATTTGATAGAACAGTAAACTCCTAACAATATTAGATTAGATAGACCGCAGTAAACTCCTAACAATATTAGATTTGATAGAACAGTAAACTCCTAACAATATTAGATTAGATAGACCGCAGTAAACTCCTAACAATATTAGATTTGATAGAACAGTAAACTCCTAACAATATTAGATTTGATAGACCGCAGTAAACTCCTAACAATATTAGATTTGATAGAACAGTAAACTCCTAACAATATTAGATTAGATAGACCGCAGTAAACTCCTAACAATATTAGATTTGATAGACCGCAGTAAACTCCTAACAATATTAGATTAGATAGACCGCAGTAAACTCCTAACAATATTAGATTTGATAGAACAGTAAACTCCTAACAATATTAGATTTGATAGACCGCAGTAAACTCCTAACAATATTAGATTTGATAGACCGCAGTAAACTCCTAACAATATTAGATTTGATAGACCGCAGTAAACTGCACATATAACAAATGATGAACAAAGATAACACTAACCTTTCTGTTTCTATATGAAAGAAACAACATACCAAAAATGCACATGTAGTCTGCCATTTTGTTTTAACTTCTGGGGGCAAGTGGAACAACTACTTCCAGTATGAAATCCAGAAAGAACAAAGTGCAGAAAGAGTTGATTTATTACAAGTGGTCTTTTCAGGACTTTACTTACATGATACAATTTTTATTTTTATCATGTTAAAGACAAAAATCAGGTCCCTGTAAGTTTGGACAAAAAATGCACACATAAAAGTGCTTGATTTTTTGTATGAAAAGTTTGTGCAACGTACCATGATTCAGTGAATTCTCTTGTGTAAAGTTTTTGTGTCTTTAGTGTAATAATATACCCTGGGGTGTGTATCACTGGCTGTGCCAGTCAGAGGTTGTCATAATAGGACAATGACGTTATATGTCATGGATTGTACAAATGGCGCAACAAAAATGGCTGTTTGTTTTTGTCCTCCACATTTTGACTTATATATATATACCTGTCAAAATGCAAGTTTATGTGATAAAAAGTATCTAAAAATGCCAAGGCTTGCAAAAACTAAAAACTTCTAAAGACTTAATTGGTTCATAAAATGAAAAGAAAATTTACTCATTTAAGATCCTATATTTGAACAGTCTTTGATAAAGGTCTGACAAGTTTATGTGCTTAAACCTTCCAATACTATTTTTGTAAATACTTGGGTAAAAAAAAAATTTGGTTTAGATATTTTTCTGAAATCAATCAATGGCTCACTCAAGCACATTGACCGGCCTCTTCATGAGGGCTGCAGCACCACAAGTGGTGGGATTAAGCACACTCGATGTAGCAGGCAGACTGATTTGAACCCTAGTATAATTATCAGACTATATTCCATATAAATCAAATAATTAAGATTTTTCGACATTGAATTTCTTTTTCACTTTCAGCCAATATTGACATGCCATGCAACAGTGGACAAGAGTACGTGCTAGGCCTGGGGGACTACCTGTCTGTGGGGGCCAAGGGTAACCAGTTCTTCACAGGCTCCTGTGCCATTAGTCTTACAGCCAGAGACAAGAACTTTAAGTGTAACAAGATATGTTTTTCTATGGATTCTTTTCGTTTTACTACCTGTGACATTATGCTGAGCTTCTACGACTCTGGAGTGTGGAACTTTGGCACGGCAAAGCCAGATTTTGTAAGTACGATTTGTAAACGGTGTATAGAATTGCCCAGCCATGAGTTTTAGCAGTTCACTGTGAATTTCAAACAAAATAATCAGTTTTGACTTAAGAACCCACAATTAATTCATTCCGACCTTCCCTAGGGTTTGGAGGAGGACCTTATTGTGAACATGCATTTCTTGTTAGAAACAAATTCTTCATAATATTTATGATTTCAAAAAATGCAATAAGTAAGAAAGAGGAGCTAGCTAGCTTACCTATAGTAAAGTAATTGTTATCATATAGAGGTATTAATTACTTCTTAGGAAAATCAGGGAAAAAATTGTATTGAATTTTCAAATCAATGCAATCTCCCTTTACATTCCAAAATGTAAGTGTCTGTACTATGTCACAACCATTTTTGTTTGAAGAAAACTTTATCTTCACCAATATGAAACTAGATTCTTTGATCGCATATTTATATCATGCAGCCATGGAAGGCTTGTTTTGTTCAGTGACTCTGAAAATATTGTGGGGTAAAAGTAGAATAAAATTCTTAGATACTGCTAGTAAATCATATTCAGTCCAGATCATAGAGATGTTATGTTGCTTTCCAATATTTGGTAAATATTTGACATAGAAATGTATTACCTCAAACCCCACTTTGACTGAAATAATGTATTACCTTTTCCCTACTTTGACCTTAATAATGTATTACCTTTACCCTACTTTTACCATAATAATGTATTACCTTTACCCTACTTTGACCTTAATAATGTATTACCTTTTCCCTACTTTGACCTTAATAATGTATTACCTTTACCCTACTTTGACCGAAATTATGTATAACACTTGCTATGGCTCAATAATTGGCCACGCTCAATATTTCTCATACATGTAACATACATAAATGACCCACAAAAACAGACCCAACCAAAAACAAATAAAAACAAAAAAAATCACAGGTTCGTATACGACCAAGGAATAAATTGATTCCTTCATGTAACTATTTAATAACTCTAAAGCTAAATGAAATAACCCTTCAAAGTCCATGTTTACAGAGTGGTACATGCCGGGCCCCCGCACGTGGTGACTGGTGTACCAGTGGTACCACTGCGGTGGTGAGACTGGAGAATCTACGTGGAAATCTGGCACGGATGGTGGGGAAATATGAGCTCCAGATGACGGCAAGCGCTCGATGTTCTCAGGAGAAAGCAGATATAGAGCTCATAGAGGCCAACGGTAAATTTCACTTTATTATGCCTTTGCCCTGTCCCGTTTCGTCCCGTCCCGTCCCGTCCCGTCCCGTCCCGCCCCGCCCCGTCCCGCCCCAATGCAATGTAACTAGCTAATCTCTGGAACTGCTGATGTGATCCTCACCAAACTGTGTTTTGGGGAGTCAAGTGGCAGAAGGGGCATTATAAATTATGTCTTACAGACATTTTCTAGTTTGCTAGATGTTCCACTATTCTTGGAAGGAAAAGACAGCCGACATGAACTGTAATGATAATGAATTGTCAATATGATGTCATGTTGTATTGTTTCTGTGACATTATACAATTGCCATAACAACTCGCTGGTTTCGCCCGTCAGAGGGGTGTATCCATGGCATTGTCTGTCTGTCAAGCATGTCTAGAATCTCCTGACTTTTTCAACTGATCTCTTTGAAGCTAATATCATAGGATATATAATCATGATAATTTTGTTATGTTTCCTTAACATATGACATTTCGATTCAATTAGTTTTACTTTGTTTATTTCAATATTGAAGATTGTCTTTAGATTTTCTCCCTCAATTTCTTTCGAACTCTGCAGTTTGCTATGCCGTGAAATTGTACTTTCGGTTGGTCAATAGGGAGAGTGGTAACACAATTTCAGCAACGCGGCTGGGATTTGACTCCCCAATCGGACAGGTAAAGGTTCGTGGTCCCCTGCCTGACCACATGGGTTTTCTTCAGGTACTTGGTTTTCGTCCCCCACTTGAAATACCCCTCGCTTGCTTCCATCGGGACCAACAAGTGCGATTGTAATATATAAGTTTATAAAACTAATGTTTTTCAATTGTTGTGAGATAAATTAAATTGTGATTTATCAGTGAGTGACAGGTCTTGTTGTAATTTGATGTATCAGAGACATATAACATGGGTTTTTACATGCACCGGGGTATCTGAATCCGTCATGTAAGACTCACTCAAAAAAACCTCATACTGACCAGCAAAACTCTTGGGTTGAGGAGCTCCTTTTTTCATGTCTTCAATGTTTTGACATTGTATTGTTTGTAGGTGAGGGGACGACAGGTGGGCTGTCTCTGACAGTGTTGGTCGGGGCGATACTTGGTTGTGTTATTCTGTGTCTCCTAATGGCCGTCATATTGCTGGCTGTAATGTACCGGAGAAAACATCAGCAACAGACATACCACCAGGCAGCAACCACCATTTCTAACACACCAATCTCACCAGGTAAGTAATCTCCCCAGATAACACTATTTCCAACACACCAATCTCACCAGGTAAATAATCTCCACAGATAACACCATTTCCAACACACCAATCTCACCAGGTAAATAATCTCCCCAGATAACACCATTTCTAACACACCAATCTCACCAGGTAAGTAATCTCCCCTGATAACACCATTTCCAACACACCAATCTCACCAGGTAAGTAATCTCCCCAGATAACACCATTTCTAACACACCAATCTCACCAGGTAAGTAATCTCCCCTGATAACACCATTTCTAACACACCAATCTCACCAGGTAAATAATCTCCCCTGATAACACCATTTCTAACACACCAATCTCACCAGGTAAGTAATCTCCCCTGATAACACCATTTCCAACACACCAATCTCACCAGGTAAATAATCTCCCCTGATAACACCATTTCCAACACACCAATCTCACCAGGTAAGTAATCTCCCCTGATAACACCATTTCTAACACACCAATCTCACCAGGTAAGTAATCTCCCCTGATAACACCATTTCCAACACACCAATCTCACCAGGTAAGTAATCTCCCCAGATAACACCATTTCTAACACACCAATCTCACCAGGTAAGTAATCTCCCCTGATAACACCATTTCTAACACACCAATCTCACCAGGTAAGTAATCTCCCCAGATAACACCATTTCTAACACACCAATCTCACCAGGTAAGTAATCTCCCCAGATAACACCATTTCCAACACACCAATCTCACCAGGTAAGTAATCTCCCCTGATAACACCATTTCCAACACACCAATCTCACCAGGTAAGTAATCTCCCCTGATAACACCATTTCTAACACACCAATCTCACCAGGTAAATAATCTCCCCAGATAACACCATTTCTAACACACCAATCTCGCCAGGTAAATAATCTCCCCAGATAACACCATTTCTAACACACCAATCTCACCAGGTAAATAATCTCCCCTGATAACACCATTTCCAACACACCAATCTCACCAGGTAAGTAATCTCCCCAGATAACACCATTTCTAACACACCAATCTCGCCAGGTAAGTAATCTCCCCAGATAACACCATTTCTAACACACCAATCTCACCAGGTAAATAATCTCGCCTGATAACACCATTTCTAACACACCAATCTCACCAGGTAAATAATTTCCCCAGATAACACCATTTCTAACACACCAATCTCACCAGGTAAATAATCTCCCCCTGATAACACCATTTCCAAGACACCAATCTCTCCATGTAAATAATCTCCCCAGATAACACCATTTCTAACACACCAATCTCACCAGGTAAGTAATCTCCCCTGATAACACCATTTCCAACACACTAATCTCACCAGGTAAGTCATCTCCCAAGGTAACACAATTTCATCAGGTATCTCATCTCCATAACTCATCTCCCCAGGTAACACTATCACCAACACGTTGATCTCACTTGATGTAAATCATCTTCTAAGGTAAATCATCTTCTAAGGTAACTCATCTTCTAAGGTAAATCATCTTCTAAGGTAAATCATCTTCTAAGGTAAATCATCTTCTAAGGTTAATCATCTTCTAAGGTTAATCATCTTCTAAGGTAAATCATCTTCTAAGGTAACTCATCTTCTAAGGTAAATCATCTTCTAAGGTAACTCATCTTCTAAGGTAAATCATCTTCTAAGGTAAATCATCTTCTAAGGTAAATCATCTTCCCAGGTGAGGTAACACCACCATTTCAGCATTGTTGATCAGCTATTTAACAGGAAAGGTGTGGTTCTGGCATATGATGTAATTGTATAATGACTTATTATCCTCCGCCCGACCAAGTTGGCAACAGATACACAATTGGGTTACGTCCGTCTGTCCAGATTCCCTTTTTGATGAAACTTGCTTGGTAGAATTATTACCTTAATTCTTTTCATCAGTTTAATTTTCATCATATTCTGCACATATTTAATGAGGCTACTGTGACCTGATTGGCTGATTGCTTTCCGCACTATATCTTTTGAAGGAATGATAAGATTTTGATGAAACTCACTTGGTAGACTTGTTACTGATTATGTTGATTAATTTCACATGAACTTGATGACTGAACACAAATACATGTAATGATTCTGAATGATTTGTTGTGTTTTCATGTTTTTTATGCATGTTGCCCACTTTAATTTCATGTAATACAATATTTGCATCGGCGGGGGATCATGATAACTATATATCCTTGTTTATTCACAGAGACATCTTATCATCCTGTGGTTGTGAAGTAGAAATATATTCTGAATTGTTTGTTCACAGAGACATCTTATCGCCCTGTACAGGAAAGTTGTGGAGTTATTGACCAAGTGGATGATGACTGTACACCCGCTTTAATCAAAGAAAAATATAACTGTGGTGTAGAGCGTACACCCTCTCACCCTCGACTACCATCAGCTCCACCTGTTGATGATTGTTACTCGGATTTACGTCCTCCTAGTTATAGCTACTGTGTAGCACCTCCTGATTATAACGGAGCTCCAGTGGACAATTCCATTCCAAGGGAAGACAACCCACTCTGATATACGGAGGAGATGAAGTACAAGGATGAGTAACTTTGACATTCAATCATGCATATCATGTTTGGAGAGTGATTTCCCCTTGATTGAATAGTCTCCAAAAGAGGTCTCCCTTAGCCTCTCTGACCAGCTACAACGGTCATTGTGATTGGGTTAATTAGGTGAAATGGACCTATCAAAATCCATCTCTCTTCAATGTATCCATTCATGGGATTGGTCAAGCAGTGGACCAATGGGATTCTTTGTATGATTGTTTTAAAAAGAAGTGATAAATGTATATTCCTTGAAGTGTTTACAGGCAGATTACTTCTGATTATAAGAAACCATTTAAGATTTTCTGTTTGTTGGTGTTACGTCTTACTAGAGACAGCTGCACATCATGTGTATAATTAACAATGAATGAAATGCATAATTAATGAGTTCAGGATATACTTTATTTGAACACACTATTCCTGAAAACTATGTTGGAAGGGAGGTAACTCATTTTAAATTCTATCTTACTTGTTGGTACGTGGAGTATTACATGGTTGTTCAGTATTTTCTCTTTTGTTTTGTTTTTGTTTTTAGAATCCTGTACAGAGAAAATTCCCCACTTACCAGAAGTCAGGATTTTCATTTAAAAAGTACATGTAGATTGTTTCTACATTTAATTGTCTAGGGGTTATAATGTGTGACCTTTATCATGGAGCTGATTAAAAAAATTACTGAAGATACGACAGTATTGATGTGGACAACTATTCTCCCATCATTTTATTCCCAATTTGGAATATAGCACCAATTCTCAGACTTTTTTCTACATTAAGTTATTTTTGAATTATTGGTTGTTAATTTCAATTGATATTTTTTCTCACTTTTATTTTTATTACAACACAGTTTATTTTAGTAAGCTAATGTCATTGATATAAAATTTAAGTGTGTAAAAAAAAGAAAGAAAAAGAAATGAAAGAAAAGACTTCAGAATTTCATTTCAGCTATAGTTATTACTTGATTACAAAAAGTCTTTTCCAAGAATTATCAAATGTTGAAAAAAAAATCTTTTGTGAGAGAAAAAAAATCTTTACATGACTTAAAATCACAGCTGTAGATGGGTGCTGCAAATTCTTACTAAACACTTTAAGAAATTGTAGTTAAACCTACTTTATATGTACTCAAGGTAAAATATTGTAAATGTTATGAATTGTTTCTATTTGGTTAACATTGTTGATGATCTGAGTATTTTTTTAGATAGTTATATAGTATGCTTACATGCTTATATTTAGATTTAGCATTTTATTAAGTACATGTAGTTGTAAATTATATGTTTGTGATGTTTTTTAACTTATTTTTTAATCAATGTGTTCATATAGTATAAAACTGGTTTATGATTATACATAGCATCTCCTCTACACTCCTAACATACATAACGTCTCTTCTACTAAAACTGCATACTGGTGCCATTTCATACATGTATTGTTTAATATTTTCATGTGTTAATTGTTTTAAAAGCACAATTTTATAACTTTCACAAAACAAAATTACAACTCCATTAATTTTGTCCTTTACATTTTTTTAGCTCACCTGGACCGAAGGTCCGGTGAGCTTATGTCATGGCGCAGCGTCCGTCGTCCGTCCGTCGTCCGTCCGTCCGTCCGTCCGTCCGTCCGTCGTCCGTCAACATTTGCTTCAAATCGCTACTAGTCAAAAAGTTCTTATTGGATTTTGACCAAATTCGGCCAGAAACATCCTTGGCAGAAGGGGAACAGATTTTGCATAAATGGTGACTCTGACCCCCGAAGGGCCAAAGGGGCGGGGCCCAATAGGGGAAATAGAGGTAATTCCTTTAAATCGCTACTAGTCATAAAGTTATGAATGGATTTGAACCCAATTTGGTCAGAAACATCCTTGGGGGAAGGGGAACAGATTTTGCATAAATGGTAGCTCTGACCCCGGAGGGGCCAAAGGGACGGGGCCCAATAGGGGAAATAGAGGTAATTCCTTTAAAGCGCTACTAGGCATAAAGTTATGAATGGATTTGAACCCAATTTGGTCAGAAACATCCTTGGCAGAAGGGGAACAGATTTTGCATAAATGGTGACTCTGACCCCAGAGGGGCCAAAAGGGCGGGGCCCATTAGGGGAAATAGAGGTAATTCCTTTAAATCGCTACTAGTTGTTAAGTTATGAAGGGATTTGAACCCAATTTGGTCAGAAACATCCTTGGGAGAAGGGGAACAGATTTTGCATAAATGGTGACTCTGACCCCCGAGGGGCCAAAGGGGCGGGGCCCAATAGGGGAAATAGAGGTAATTCCTTTAAATCGCTACTTGTCATAAAGTTATGAATGGATTTGAACCCAATTTGGTCAGAAACATCCTTGGGGGAAGGGGAACAGATTTTGCATAAATGGTGACTCTGACCCCCGAGGGGCCAAAGGGGCGGGGCCCAATAGGGGAAATAGAGGTAATTCCTTTGAATCACTACTAGTCATAAAGTTATGAATGGATTTGAACCCAATTTGGTCAGAAACATCCTTGGGGGAAGAAGAACAGATTTTGCATAAATGGTGACTCTGACCGCAAAGGGGCCAAAGGGGCGGGGCCCAATAGGGGAAATAGAGGTAATTCCTTTAAATCGCTACTAGTCATAAAGATTTGAATGGATTTGAACCCAAGTTGGTCAGAAGCATCCTTTGGGGAAGGGGAACAGATTTTGCATAAATGGTAGCTCTGACCCCAGAGGGGCCAAAGGGGCGGGGCCCAATAGGGGAAATAGAGGTAATTCCTTTAAATCGCTACTTGTCATAAAATTATGAATGGATTTGAACCCAATTTGGTCAGAAACATCCTTGGTGGAAGGGGAACAGATTGTGCATAAATGGTGACTCTGACCCCCGAGGGGCCAAAAGGGCGGGGCCCAATAGGTGAAATAGAGGTAATTCCTTTGAATCGCTACTAGTCATAAAGTTATGAATGGATTTGAACCCAATTTGGTCAGAAACATCCTTGGGGGAAGAAGAACAGATTTTGCATAAATGGTGACTCTGACCCCAAAGGGGCCAAAGGGGCGGGGCCCAATAGGGGAAATAGAGGTAATTCCTTTAAATCGCTACTAGTTATTAAGTTATGAATGGATTTGAACCCAATTTGGTCAGAAACATCCTTGGGGGAAGGGGAAGAGATATTGCATAAATGGTGACTCTGACCCCAAAGGGGCGGGGCCCAATAGGGGAAATAGGGGTAATTATTTTAAATCGCTACTAATCATAAAGTTATGAATGGATTTGAACCCAATTTAATTAGAAACATCCTTGGGGGAAGAAGAACAGATTTTGCGTAAATGGTGACTCTGACCCCAAAGGGGCCAAAGGGGCGGGGCCCAAAAGGGGTAATAGAGGTAATTCCTTTAAATCACTACTAGTCATACAGATTTGAATGGATTTGAACCCAATTTGGTCAGAAACATCCTTGGGGGAAGGGGAACAGATTTTGCATAAATGGTGAGTCTGACCCCAGAGGGGCCAAAGGGACGGGGCCCAATAGGGGAAATAGAGGTAATTCCTTTAAATCGCTACTTGTCATAAAGTTATGAATGGATTTGAACCCAATTTGGTCAGAAACATCCTTGGGGGAAGGGAAACAGATTTTGCATAAATGGTGACTCTGACCCCCGAGGGGCCAAAGATGCGGGGCCCAATAGGGGAAATAGAGGTAATTCCTTTGAATCACTACTAGTCATAAAGTTATGAATGGATTTGAACCCAATTTGGTCAGAAACATCCTTCGGGGAAGAAGAACAGATTTTGCATAAATGGTGACTCTGACCGCAAAGGGGCCAAAGAGGCGGGGCCCAATAGGGGAAATAGAGGTAATTCCTTTAAATCGCTACTAGTCATAAAGATTTGAATGGATTTGAACCCAAGTTGGTCAGAAGCATCCTTTGGGGAAGGGGAACAGATTTTGCATAAATGGTAGCTCTGACCCCAGAGGGGCCAAAGGGGCGGGGCCCAATAGGGGAAATAGAGGTAATTCCTTTAAATCGCTACTTGTCATAAAATTATGAATGGATTTGAACCCAATTTGGTCAGAAACATCCTTGGTGGAAGGGGAACAGATTGTGCATAAATGGTGACTCTGACCCCCGAGGGGCCAAAAGGGCGGGGCCCAATAGGTGAAATAGAGGTAATTCCTTTGAATCGCTACTAGTCATAAAGTTATGAATGGATTTGAACCCAATTTGGTCAGAAACATCCTTGGGGGAAGAAGAACAGATTTTGCATAAATGGTGACTCTGACCCCAAAGGGGCGGGGCCCAATAGGGGAAATAGGGGTAATTATTTTAAATCGCTACTTATCATAAAGTTATGAATGGATTTGAACCCAATTTAATTAGAAACATCCTTGGGGGAAGAAGAACAGATTTTGCATAAATGGTGACTCTGACCCCCGAGGGGCCAAAGGGGCGGGGCCCAATAGGTGAAATAGAGGTAATTCCTTTGAATCACTACTAGTCATAAAGTGAGGAATGCATGTTCTAAAAGCAATTCTTGAGGTCTTTCAGACCTTAGAGAGTCAGGACTTCATTAATCTTTAAAGCAGTTTGGATTCCCACACTATAACCATATATAGCATTGTTAGAGATTAACAAATAAAACAAATTGAATATGAACATTATTTTGACATTTGGCCTAATCCAACCAGGTGAGCGATGCAGGCCCCATGGGCCTCTTGTTCTGTTTTACTTTATGTTTTTTATTTAAGTTTCTTGATTATCTATGATTTGTAAATTACTGAAAACAGTTGTAATTAATATATACATATGATATAAAGAAAATTTCATCAACCTAACAGCCATTAGGAGATAAAAAAAATTGTTAATATTTTTTGTAAATACCCAGGTATCATAGACTTTAACATTTACATAACAATTACAGCTGGTCTAACAATACTTTATAATTAAAGGTTTACTCATTTACATACCATGGAAACAATGTAAACGGTTCACTCATTTATATACCATGGAAACAATGTAAACGGTTCACTCATTTATATACCATGGAAACAATGTAAACGGTTCACTCATTTATATACCATGGAAACAATGTAAACGGTTCTCTCATTTACATACCATGGAAACAATGTAAAAGGTTCACTCATTTACATACCATGGAAACAATGTAAAAGGTTCTCTCACTCATTTACATACCATGGAAACAATGTAAACGGTTCACTCATTTATATACCATGGAAACAATGTAAAAGGTTCACTCATTTACATACCATGGAAACAATGTAAAAGGTTCTCTCATTCATTTACATACCATGGAAACAATGTAAACGGTTCACTCATTTACATACCATGGAAACAATGTAAAAGTTCACTCATTTATATACCGTGGAAACAATGTAAAAGGTTCACTCATTTACATACCATGGAAACAATGTAAACGGTTCACTCATTCATTTACATACCATGGAAACAATGTAAAAGGTTCACTCATTTATATACCATGGAAACAATGTAAAAGGTTCACTCACTCATTTACATACCATGGAAACAATGTAAAAGGTTCACTCATTTACACAACATGGAAACAATGTAAAAGGTTCTCTCATTTACATACCATGGAAACAATGTAAAAGGTTCTCTCATTTACATACCATGGAAACAATGTAAAAGGTTCACTCATTTACATACCATGGAAACAATGTAAAAGGTTCTCTCATTTACATACCATGGAAACAATGTAAAAGGTTCACTCATTTACATACCATGGAAACAATGTAAAAGGTTCACTCATTTACATACCGTGGAAACAATGTAAACGGTTCACTCACTCATTTACATACCATGGAAACAATGTAAAAGGTTCACTCATTCATTTACATACCATAGAAACAATGTAAAAGGTTCTCTCATTTACATACCATGGAAACAATGTAAAAGGTTCACTCATTTACATACCATGGAAACAATGTAAAAGGTTCACTCATTTACATACCGTGGAAACAATGTAAAAGGTTCTCTCATTTACATACCGTGGAAACAATGTAAAAGGTTCACTCATTCATTTACATACCATGGAAACAATGTAAAAGGTTCACTCATTTACATACCATGGAAACAATGTAAAAGGTTCACTCATTCATTTACATACCATGGAAACAATGTAAAAGGTTCACTCATTTACATACCATGGAAACAATGTAAAAGGTTCACTCATTTACATACCATGGAAACAATGTAAAAGGTTAACTCATTTACATACCGTGGAAACAATGTAAAAGGTTCACTCATTTACATACCATGGAAACAATGTAAAAGGTTCACTCATTTACATACCATGGAAACAATGTAAAAGGTTCACTCATTTACATACCATGGAAACAATGTAAAAGGTTCACTCATTTACATACCATGGAAACAATGTAAAAGGTTCACTCATTTACATACCGTGGAAACAATGTAAAAGGTTCACTCACTCATTTACATACCATGGAAACAATGTAAAAGGTTCACTCATTTACATACCATGGAAACAATGTAAAAGGTTCACTCATTCATTTACATACCATGGAAACAATGTAAAAGGTTCTCTCATTCATTTACATACCATGGAAACAATGTAAAAGGTTCACTCACTCATTTATATACCATGGAAACAATGTAAAAGGTTCACTCATTTACATACCATGGAAACAATGTAAAAGGTTCACTCACTCATTTACATACCATGGAAACAATGTAAAAGGTTCACTCACTCATTTACATACCATGGAAACAATGTGAAAGGTTCACTCATTTATATACCATGGAAACAATGTAAAAGGTTCACTCATTTACATACCATAGAAACAATGTAAAAGGTTCACTCATTCATTTACATACCATGGAAACAATGTAAAAGGTTCTCTCATTCATTTACATACCATGGAAACAATGTAAAAGGTTCACTCACTCATTTATATACCATGGAAACAATGTAAAAGGTTCACTCATTTACATACCATGGAAACAATGTAAAAGGTTCTCTCATTCATTTACATACCATGGAAACAATGTAAAAGGTTCACTCATTTACATACCATGGAAACAATGTAAAAGGTTCTCTCACTCATTTACATACCATGGAAACAATGTTAAAGGTTCACTCATTTACATACCATGGAAACAATGTAAAAGGTTCTCTCATTTACATACCATGGAAACAATGTAAAAGGTTCACTCACTCATTTACATACCATGGAAACAATGTAAAAGGTTCTCTCATTTATATACCATGGAAACAATGTAAAAGGTTCTCTCACTCATTTACATACCATGGAAACAATGTAAAAGGTTCACTCATTTACATACCATGGAAACAATGTAAAAGGTTCTCTCACTCATTTACATACCATGGAAACAATGTAAACGGTTCACTCATTTACATACCATGGAAACAATGTAAACGGTTCACTCACTCATTTACATACCATGGAAACAATGTAAAAGGTTCACTCATTTACATACCATGGAAACAATGTAAAAGGTTCACTCATTTACATACCGTGGAAACAATGTAAAAGGTTCACTCATTTACATACCGTGGAAACAATGTAAAAGGTTCACTCATTTACATACCGTGGAAACAATGTAAAAGGTTCACTCATTTACATACCGTGGAAACAATGTAAAAGGTTCACTCATTTACATACCATGGAAACAATGTAAACGGTTCTCTCATTTACATACCATAGAAACAATGTAAAAGGTTCTCTCATTCATTTACATACCATGGAAACAATGTAAAAGGTTCTCTCATTCATTTATATACCATGGAAACAATGTGAAAGGTTCACTCATTCATTTTCATACCATGGAAACTATATATTTTGTTAAATCAAAGAAAATGTTTAGCTATGGTTGGATGGATCTGCATTAGAACATATATATTTGTATCTACTACGCAAATTCATGATAGAAATCATCAGCTGTTTTTGAAGGTTACCAGTGAATCTTGAAGGTCATCAGTGGTTCTTATAAAGGTCATCATAGGATTTTGAGGGTCAGCTGTTGCTGTTCAAGGTCATTAGGGGTTTTTGAAGGTCACCCGTGGTTCTTGAAGGGTCACTTATAGGTTTTTGAAGGTCACCTGTGATTCTTGAAGGATCACTTACAGTGTATATGTTTTTGAAGGTTATCTGTGGTTCTTGAAGTATCACTAATAGGTTTTTAGGTCACCTGAGACGAAGTCTCAAGTGACCTATTCTAATCGCCTTTTGTCCGTCGTTGTCCGTCGTCCGTCGTACGTCGTCCGTTGTGTCGTCCGTCGTGCGTCCGTAAACTTTTTACATTTTCGACTTCTTCTCCAAAACCACTTAACAAAATTCAATGAAATTTGGCAGAAAGTTTCTATGGCTGAAGGTCAACCAAAATTGTGAATTATATGGTCCCCAGCCCCCAGGGGCCTGAGGGGTGGGGCCAAAAAGGGTCAAATTGACTAAAACTTCAAAAATCTTCTTCTCTACTCTCAGATATGGTAGAATCAAATACTCTTCATAGATGGAAGGGTCTTAAGGTGCTTTATCAAAATTGTGAATTTCATGACCCTGGGGTCTCACGTTTGCCCCTGGGGAGGGGGTAAACTTTACTATAGTTTATATAGGGAAATCACAATTTTGACTATTATTTGTTGGATTTGTATTGGAATTCATTCTAACTTGTATCAAATTATCAGCATGGGATGACAGTTTGATGGTATGTACATGTTGGCCCTGGTTGACCCCCAGGGGCTGGTGGGCGGGGCCAAAAAGGGTCAGATTGACTGAAATTTCAAAAATCTTTCTCTCTACTCTCAGATATGGTAGAATCAAATACTCTTGATAGATGGAAGGGTCTTAAGGTGCTTTACCAAAATTGTGAATTTCATGACCCTGGGGTCTCACGTTTGCCCCTGGGGAGGGGGTAAACTTTACTATAGTTTATATAGGGAAATCACATTTTTGACTATTATTTGTTGGATTTGTATTGGAATTCATTCTAACTTGGTTCAAATTATCAGCATGGGATTACAGTTTGATGTTATGTACATGTTGGCCCTGGTTGACCCCCAGGGGCTGGTGGGCGGGGCCAAAAAGGGTCAAATTGACTGAAATTTCAAAAATCTTTCTCTATACTCTCAGATATGTTAGAATCAAATACTCTGCATAGATGAAGGGGTCTTATGGTGCTTTACCAAAATTGTGAATTTCATGACCCTGGGGTCTCACGTTTGCCCCAGGGAGGGGGTAAACTTTACTATAGTTTATATAGGGAAATCTCATTTTTGACTATTATTTGTTGGATTTGTATTGGAATTCATTCTAACTTGTATCAAATTATCAGCATGGGATGACACTTTGATGGTATGTACATGTTGGCCCTAGTTGACCCCCAGGGGCTGGTGGCCGGGGCCAAAAAGGGTCAAATTGACTAAAATTTCAAAAATCTTCTTCCCTACTCTCAGATATGGTAGAATCAAATACTCTTCATAGATGGAAGGGTCTTAAGGTGCTTTACCAAAATTGTGAATTTCATGACCCTGGGGTCTCACATTTGCCCCTGGGGAGGGGGTAAACTTTACTATAGTTTATATAGGGAAATCACATTTTTGACTATTATTTGTTGGATTTGTATTGGAATTCATTCTAACTTGGTTCAAATTATCATCATGGGATTACAGTTTGATGTTATGTACATGTTGGCCCTAGTTGACCCCCAGGGGCTGGTGGCCGGGGCAAAAAAGGGTCAAATTGACTGAAATTTCAAAAATCTTCTTATCTACTATATGTTAGAATCAAATACTCTTCATAGACTAACCCCATTAGGACTGATGGGTGGGGCCAAAAAGGGTCAATTTAGTTGGCCGAAATATTTCAAATCTCAGGTGACCGTTAAGGCCCTTTGGGCCTCTTGTTGAAGGTCACTTTGACTTGTGATTCTTGAAATAATTCTATGATGATTTTTTTTTAAATTTCTGTAAGCTTACTTAGATAAAATTTATATTATATCTTATATATTTACACAGAACCTAATCTGTTGTATATGAATCTGATTTTTCTTTCTCTCAAAAAAATGCTTGAATCCTTTTAGTCATCCTTTCAAATCTGTGCATCATCCTTGGACGCTGGCTGTCAACCTTGAACTCATTTTGACATCCAGTCTGTCTTTGACTGTCAGCCCATTGTAATGTAAATATATTGTCCAGAACATAACAGTGTGTATGTCCAGAATCCATCGGTGTGTCCACTAGAATAGTTGTATACTGTGGAGACGATATACTGTGTGTTGCTGGTGTCTGATCTTGCACTTGCCGAGATTTAGCTACCATACATGTATACCATAAGGTGTCTATAATGGTTCACAAAACTGGATGGATTAAGTTTAGCATTTAAGATACAGTTCATACATGTATGTACACATTTGATATTAAGCATCAGTTTATATCATTTCTCTGTGTATACCATTTGCTTAAGGTAATCATATATTAAATTCCTCAGACAAAATCCATTTTCAAAACAATATTGAATCATTTTAACAAGGAGGCCTGCACATAAGTCATTTTTAGTTTAACTTTACTATAAATGTTCAAACCGTAATGTGTGTCAAGTTTTAACAAAAATGGACGAATTGAAAGTTTTACTAAATATTACAATATCGGTGATGAGTGTACGAGTGTGTACGTGACGTTTGATGGAGAGGCTGTATTGGTAACAGTTGGATCTATAAATAATTAATTATATTTTATATACAGATGTATATCCCATAGGTGAAATGTTTATGAACTAATGAACATTATTACTGTATGATAGTAAATTTTTATTCTTACCTAAATTTTATTGTAATTCTAGTCATTTTATTTCAATGGTATTGATTTTCTTCTACAATATGCAGTAGTGTTTTATTGAGGGTTTGGGTTTATTTTGTTTAACATCCTACTAACAGCGAGGGTCATTTAAGGACGTGCCAGGTTTTGGGGGTGGAGGAAAGCCGGAGTACCCAGAGAAAAATTACCGGCCTACAGTCAGTACCTGGCAACTGCCCCACGTAGGTTTCGAACTCGCAACCCAGAGGTGGAGGGCTAGTGATAAAGTGTCGGGACACCTTAACCATTTGGCCACTGTGACCCCTTTATTTTATTGATGTTGAATCCATAGTACATGCTTGTATGTTACATATACACATAATATACACATAATGTACAAGCTGACAGCTGCTGTACAATTCTGATTTGCTTTAACATCATAGAATTCAGAGTTGAAGATAAAATTATAACTGTTTATTCTGGTCATTCAACTTATTTCCCAAAACATGTTTCCCCGACACAAAAATTTACATTAGAATTTAACAAAATCATGGCAATTTTATTGAGTTAGCTGAATAATGTTTAAATGTATAAATTTGAGTACATTATTGTATGTGAAAAAAATAATTAAAGATAAAGAATGTGGATAGAACTTTAATACGCTTACTTTTATTAAAGCTTTGTTTGTGATGAACATATATAAAGGACATATAGCTCACTGATAGGTAACTCTCTATATAATGGATACCTCTTTATAAAGGATACCTCTCTATAAAGGATACCTCTCTATAAAGGACATATAGCTCACTGATAGGTAACTCTCTATATAATGGATACCTCTTTATAAAGGATATATAGCTCACTGATAGGTAACTCTCTATATAATGGATACCTCTTTATAAAGGATACCTCTCTATAAAGGACATATAGCTGGCTGATAGGTAACTCTCTATATAATGGATACCTCTTTATAAAGGATACCTCTCTATAAAGGATACCTCTCTATAAAGGACATATAGCTCGCTGATAGGTAACTCTCTATATAATGGATACCTCTTTATAAAGGATATATAGCTCACTGATAGGTAACTCTCTATATAATGGATACCTCTTTATAAAGGATATATAGCTCACTGATAGGTAACTCTCTATATAATGGATACCTCTTTATAAAGGATACCTCTCTATAAAGGATACCTCTTTATAAAGGACATATAGCTGGCTGATAGGTAACTCTCTATATAATGGATACCTCTTTATAAAGGATATATAGCTCACTGATAGGTAACTCTCTATATAAAGGATACCTCTTTATAAAGGATATATAGCTCACTGATAGGTAACTCTCTATATAATGGATACCTCTTTATAAAGGATACCTCTCTATAAAGGACATAGAGCTCGCTGATAGGTAACTCTCTATATAATGGATACCTCTTTATAAAGGATACCTCTCTATAAAGGACATATAGCTGGCTGATAGGTAACTCTCTATATAATGGATACCTCTTTATAAAGGATACCTCTCTATAAAGGATACCTCTCTATAAAGGACATATAGCTGGCTGATAGGTAACTCTCCATATAATGGATACCTCTTTATAAAGGATACCTCTCTATAAAGGATACCTCTCTATAAAGGACATATAGCTCGCTGATAGGTAACTCTCTATATAATGGATACCTCTTTATAAAGGATACCTCTCTATAAAGGACATATAGCTGGCTGATAGGTAACTCTCTATATAATGGATACCTCTTTATAAAGGATACCTCTCTATAAAGGATACCTCTCTATAAAGGACATATAGCTGGCTGATAGGTAACTCTCTATATAATGGATACCTCTTTATAAAGGATACCTCTCTATAAAGGATACCTCTCTATAAAGGACATATAGCTCGCTGATAGGTAACTCTCTATATAATGGATACCTCTTTATAAAGGATACCTCTCTATAAAGGACATATAGCTTGCTGATAGGTAACTCTATATAAAGGATACCTCTTTATAAAGGATATATAGCTCGCTGATAGGTAACTCTCTATATAAAGGATACCTCTCTATAAAGGATACCCCTCTATAAAGGATAACTCTCTATAAAGGATACCTCTCTATAAAGGACATATAGCTCGCTGATAGGTAACTCTCTATATAAAGGATACCTCTCTATAAAGGACATATAGCTCGCTGATAGGTAACTCTCTATATAAAGGATACCTCTCTATAAAGGATACCTCTCTATAAAGGACACCTCTCTATAAAGGACACCTCTCTATAAAGGATACCTCTCTATAAAGGATACCTCTCTATAAAGGATACCTCTCTATAAAGGACACCTCTCTATAAAGGATACCTCTCTATAAAGGATACCCCTCTATAAAGGATAACTCTCTATAAAGGATACCTCTCTATAAAGGATACCTCTCTATAAAGGATACCCCTCTATAAAGGACACTTTTGCCTTCTCCCCTTTATATTCTTTATACACAGGTTTGACTCTTTTATCATCACATAATGCCATCTTTTGTCACAAATACTCAACCTTGAGATTTTAAATTAAATCATTTACTGTTTCCTTAGATGTAGATTTAAGTAATGTTTGTTTCAGCACATGGTGTTTTGGTCTCATAACACACCTTGTTTTTGCTGACAAACTTTTGATAGTCCAGCAAGGCTTCACATTGTCTCTGGTTTATATTTGTTGGTACTACAAATGTATGTTATTAGACCATAATGCTTTTTTCTACAACATATATTTCTATAACATTACTTACATATCTACCATAAATGCTGTGTTTTTTTTATGTTGCTCGACACCAGTTTATGAAGTTCTTTGGACAGGTAATTCCCTGATGTCATAATTATAGTGGTAACAACATAAATAATGGTCACATGATCAAGTATTGTTATTCTGTTGTAATGCAGAGTTATCTACTCTTGTGAGTACGTATTGATTGTTACATTATCTGTTTATAAGAATATAACATCATGAATTTGTACCTGCTCATGAAGCGGATAACTTTGCCATACAAAAAGATGTAATAGTTGGATAATGATAATTATACCTGACTACCACATACAAAAATGTAGAACATTACCGGTCTTTAATTAAGATAATACAAATAATGTGGATCATTAAAGTGACTCACTGAAAAGGAGATGTATATTTGTCATAGCTACATGTTCACCCTAATGACTGTGTTGCCATTTAAATATTTGAATATTTGTAAGGATTTCTTGCAATTTTATGGCTAGTTTGTGTAGTATATGTACATGGGTACTTACTTTACAAAGGGATTATTTCAACAATTTATAATATTATTAATTTTGTGTCCTAAGAATATTTTGACCAATGATTACTTTTAATGCAAATATAGATATACAACTTATTTTATGAACAGCCAGGGTCATTTTGAGGCAGGGTCTCCTTGTAGTAGTTGGTGACTCCCTAGCTGAACAATATATAAATTGTAGTAGGTCTGTTGCATGCCATCGAGTGTAATCAGGGTTGAAGTGTCTTGACCATGGACACAACCTCGACAGCACAGACTGGCCTTTTTCTCAGCTTCATAAGAAATACAAACAGACACGGGTAGGCAGCGTCGAACCACAAACCTCGGATCATCACCTGAGGGTACATGGCCAGCACTCTGACTGAGCTAGTGCAGCCCCTCAGAAATAGCCATCATTTACAGATGTATACTGGAACATGACTAACAAAGTATTTCCATCCTTGAAGTTCTCTTTGGAAAATATCTCTAAAACCAAATTTCTACCTTGACATGTGCCCTTAGACATGCATGGTGATATACAATTTTAACAAATATAAAATGATTAATTAAGTTTTATATTTAGGTTGTGATGTAGAGTATTGATTAAAAAATGAATATTTTAGAAGAAAGAAACACTGATGATCATTTTAAATTTTACGTGCATTAATGTGTTGTTAAAGAGAACAACCTCTAGGCTATTTTTTTTGTTACAGGGGAGGTAACCCTTACATTTTTGTTAAACTTGTTGGAAGCTGGTAAACATTATGTCAATTAAATTAGATTATAAATTTTGTTATAAAGGGGTGGACTCTAATCTATAAGGGGTAAAATAAATCTATTATTACCATTATTTTAGTCTATTTGATATTGACATATGATGACACTGCCTGTTTTAATAATGTTTTTTTTTTCATTTGTTTTGATGTCTCACTCTTAATTAGTAATATCCATTGTCATTTAATTTTCACACTTGTTAGAATGTAGACATGTACATGTAACTTGAGCAGAATGTGTACAAGATGTGGTACGAATACACTGTGTTAAGTGATACTAACAAGTTATACTTACAATGTACACCTTATTTTATCAAACATTTTTTCCCTTTATTCCAATGTGTTTATTTGCAATTGCAAACCATTTATATACATTTTACATGTACAAAAATGTATATGTAAATTCAGATTTTGGAAAAAAGAAATTGATATTCATTAGTGACTACCAAACGTCTGGTTAAGGCATTCTTCAAATATTTGCAAAGTGATCACCAAAATGTCATTCATTGAGATAATCTGTATGTTATCAAATGGCTACATGTTTTATAGTGGTGGCTTTTAAAATTACACCTGGAAATATTGAAATGATGACTGTAAGGATAACCTAAATATTTTGAGGAATGTAAACTACAAATTACAAGAGATTTTTTATTCTTTTTACTACTCGATGCCATGAGTCAAAATTTCATGATTTGTTTGTGATATATAATCATCTGAGTGTATATGCCATTTCAAAATTTGCTTTGTTAAAAGTATAAATATGTGTATATAGTATAAATATGTATGTATAGTATATATTTTTAATTGTGTCATTTGTGATTGTTTTTCATTGCAAGTCCAGCTTTTCAATCATTATGTTATTAAATAGGGAATCGGTGCTTCTTTGTGAGATATGATGTCGAAGTATAAGAAATAGATTCTCCTCATTAAGACGCTAACTAACATATACACAACATTTAAAAAAGATTTGAAATTATTTTGTATTCTTGAATAAAAAGTAAATTAAAATCCTGGATTTAATAAAAAAAAAAAAACCTAAATATTTGAATTTCTTGATGTTATTCAAGAAGTTCTTGTATTATTTCAAATTAATTGAAATCATTGAAATATCTCAAACTATTTGAAATTCCTGAATTGTTCCAAAATTATTTTGTCATACTGGCACTGAGTATACTGTTAGACAGGGGACATCACCGAGTATACTGTTAGACAGGGGACGTCACCGAGTATACTGATAGACAGGGGACGTCACCGAGTATACTGATAGACAGGGGACGTCACCGAGTATACTGTTAGACAGGAGACGTCACCGAGTATACTGTTAGACGGGGGACGTCACCGAGTATACTGATAGACAGGGGACGTCACCGAGTATACTGATAGACGGGGGACGTCACCGAGTATACTGTTAGACAGGGGACGTCACCGAGTATACTGATAGACGGGGGACGTCACCGAGTATACTGTTAGACAGGGGACGTCACCGAGTATACTGATAGACGGGGGACGTCACCGAGTATACTGTTAGACAGGGGACGTCACCGAGTATACTGTTAGACGGGGGACGTCACCAAGTATACTGTTAGACAGGGGACGTCACCGAGTATACTGTTAGACAGGGGACGTTACCGAGTATACTGTTAGACAGGGGACGTCACCGAGTATACTGTTAGATGGGGACGTCACCGAGTATACTGTTAGACAGGGAATATCAGCTATTATACCGATAGACGGGGACGTTACCGAGTATACTGATAGACGGGGACGTTACCAAGTATACTGATAGACGGGGGACGTCACCGAGTATACTGTTAGACAGGGAACATCAGCTATTATACTGTTAGACAGGGGACGTCACCGAGTATACTGTTAGACGGGGGACGTCACTGAGTATACTGTTAGACAGGAGACGTCACCGAGTATACTGTTAGACAGGGGACGTCACTGAGTATACTGTTAGACAGGGGACGTCACCGAGTATACTGATAGACGGGGGACGTTACCGAGTATACTGTTAGACAGGGGACGTCACCGAGTATACTGTTAGACGGGGACGTCACCGAGTATACTGTTAGACAGGGAACATCAGCTATTATACTGTTAGACGGGGGATGTCACCGAGTATACTGTTAGACAGGAGACGTCACCGAGTATACTGTTAGACGGGGGACGTCACCTAGTGATGGAAAGGTATGATTTTTATCCTTGAAAATAACCATCAGTATTTTGAAATATATATTCTTGAAAACTGTCGCACAAGATTGATAACCAGCAAATGTTCTTGATTGTTTTTAATAAAAAATATAGATTTATAAAAATGGAGTGTGAAGGTATTTCACGCTATTTTTATTTGTCAAAAAAATGTTTACTTGAATATTAATAAAAATCTTAAAAACAGTACTGTATATGTCTGAAATCTACAGTGACATGGGTGATTGGGATATCTACCAATGGTTGGGGTGATGTAGCTATATAGAGACATTGGTGGTGACAACACTCGGACAAATGACATACATATGTACCTACTTACTAATTCAACACTCATTCAAAATAATGCTTATTGCCGAAGTGTGCTCTTTGGCAATGTTCCCCAGTGCAAGGTCCTTGGGTGATAACTACAAATATTCAAATGTCCAAAGATGGTATGGAAGAAAATCAGTTTATATTATCAATTATTTTCTGAAGATTGATAAGAATGTATGTGGAGACTGTTATACATTGTATTGGCTTTATATCCGTGAAATTTGATTTATTCTAGACTTTTTTTTATCCATGACGTTTTTTATGTGACTTTTTTTCTATCTGTGACGTTTCGATGGCTTCACTCTGTTACTAGATATCTGGTTTAAATCCAAAACACTAATTGTGAAAGTCCATTGACAATCTGTATAGGAAAGAAGAACCTGTATCCCTTCTACTTATATCGACCGTCTCTAATACAGGATATATATATATATAAAGTGTCCAAATTGATGTTAACATTTTACAGAAAACACTGGCAGTGATGGATGTGTTTCCACATCCTAAGTGTTATCTTAGTGGTTCTATTGTGGTTGAAATACATTGTTTCCTCATGTTTAATATGCTTTAAAGTTTATGTCGGATCAATAAAGATTTTAATATATTTTCTAGTTATTTATTTTTTACAAATATTTCAAGGCATTGGTTCCGATACATGTAGGTATGAACTATTTAATATCAAGATACTACATCGCTGACGCGTATACATATACACATCCTCGGCCGCAGGTAAAAATTAAACTATCTTCTTGTTCTTGTTCTGTATATTCCTCCAATATCTAAAGAACCGTTGGATATCAACGTGGATAATGGGTAGTGGCTCCGGATTTATCAGCAAGTCCTTCAAGAATATATACACTACAGTATACACATGCTTATCATAAACTTAACTGGAATTTGGGGATTTTAGGCTGACCACGTATGAGCGAGCAGTGACCACATTATAGAGTTATTGAAGATATCTATGTACATGTATCCTGTGGAGAGGTCGTATGGTATAATAGCAAGGCTGACAATCCTATATTCAACTACTTGAGAGCACTCTTCCACTAGGAGACACGAATGCCCTAGTTTTTTTCATATTTTCTACTAATTTAGAATTTTTCACCAATTTTACCAAATAAGCACTAATTTAATTAGCACAGCACAGACTATTTTTTCAGAAATATACCTAATTATGAAATCATACACTAGTTTTTTGCCTTCAAAGCCGAATTTGTGAAATATACCTAAAACTTCTGTGATAGGCACTAATATTGTTTTCAGTGTCTATTATTTCCCTCAATGTCTAAAAAAAAGATGAATACTCTGTAATTCTCTCTTTGCTGTCTAAAACTCGGTGATGTGTCCTTTTATTCTGCAATTTTGACCATTTTAGCTGGATGATACTAGAAATATAGGACAGTGTCTAAAATTGGAGAAAATGACTATTTTTCTTGGAACAAGGACTTATTTTGAGAGATTTGCCTCGTGCTATTTTATCGCACAGCAACACCACAGCACTGCTAGCTGTATACTACCTTACCTGGACAGCAGTAATCCCTGGCCTGGACGCTCATCCATGAAGCTGTCTTATATAATTACCTAATTGATGGATATCAGGTCTTGAAATAATTAGGATACAATAGGGAAATATTTCATCATTGTGATAATGTATTTGTGAAAATCAAAACATATACGTCTAAAAGTTAGTGATGTGAAAAGGACTACCCAAAAAGCTGATGAATATTTCATTAATTAAAGGATTTATTCAGAAAAATGGAGAACAAATTGTTATATTGAACATGTAGTACATATTATCATAGACGTTTATATATATCACAATGTTTATGAGTTTCTCCATCCAGAAGCGCAAGATAGTGCTCGTGACTGTTTTCGCCCACTTAGCCTTTGACGGATGAGTCTCCAACCCGTCCCACACTGTGTCAAGACCGTAGTGTAACAGGATAGTGTATGCCAAAACAAGCCAACTACGGGAACTGGTGTCTTTTACGCTAGTTGTCTTCTGCCTACATTGTACAAGGTCGAGTTGGTATCTTCCATAACAGATCTAAAAGTGTTCAGAACTCTATTATGCAGTGTTGCCTCAATCGGTAGGCGACCAGATAAGAAGTTCACGGCTGCGTCAGCTGTTCTTTCTGGTAGATGCTGTAACTGCTTTAGCGTCTTCTTGTAGAATAGGAAGATGGACCCCCACCACTACCCTGGCATTGCTTTTCTCTCCATTGTCTCCAACGTGTATTTCTTTCGCGATGCTATTAAGTTGATTAGATTTGCGACTGGCATCGGCTGTATTATGTCCATCACACTTGACTAAGCTGGGCGAGGTCTCATTTGTAATGTTCTCACGATGGACCCCTTCATCTACATTATCTAAGGCCTGTAACATATCGGGATGTTGATTGGGTTTATTGTTGGGGATGTCACCCACCATGATTTTTATTATGACACAGAGTTTGCACAGAAAGAGGTGAGGAACCACTTTGATTTCCATAGACCTCTAAGTCCTTACGGTCTTTACGGTCGGGTTTGTCCGAGATGTTATATATAGCCTCAACGGTCCTTATGGTCGGGTTTGTCTGAGATGTTATATATAGCCTCAACGGTCCTTACGGTCGGGTTTGTCTGAGATGTTATATATAGCCTCAACGGTCCTTACGGTCGGGTTTGTCTGAGATGTTATATATAGCCTCAACGGTCCTTACGGTCGGGTTTGTCTGAGATGTTATATATAGCCTCAACGGTCCTTATGGTCGGGTTTGTCTGAGATGTTATATATAGCCTCAACGGTCCTTACGGTCGGGTTTGTCCGAGATGTTATATATAGCCTCAACGGTCCTTACGGTCGGGTTTGTCTGAGATGTTATATATAGCCTCAACGGTCCTTACGGTCGGGTTTGTCTGAGATGTTATATATAGCCTCAACGGTCCTTATGGTCGGGTTTGTCTGAGATGTTATATATAGCCTCAACGGCCCTTACGGTCGGGTTTGTCTGAGATGTTATATATAGCCTCAACGGTCCTTACGGTCGGGTTTGTCCGAGATGTTATATATAGCCTCAACGGTCCTTATGGTCGGGTTTGTCTGAGATGTTATATATAGCCTCAACGGTCCTTACGGTCGGGTTTGTCTGAGATGTTATATATAGCCTCAACGGTCCTTACGGTCGGGTTTGTCCGAGATGTTATATATAGCCTCAACGGTCCTTATGGTCGGGTTTGTCTGAGATGTTATATATAGCCTCAACGGTCCTTACGGTCGGGTTTGTCTGAGATGTTATATATAGCCTCAACGGTCCTTACGGTCGGGTTTGTCCGAGATGTTATATATAGCCTCAACGGTCCTTACGGTCGGGTTTGTCTGAGATGTTATATATAGCCTCAACGGCCCTTACGGTCGGGTTTGTCTGAGATGTTATATATAGCCTCAACGGTCCTTACGGTCGGGTTTGTCCGAGATGTTATATATAGCCTCAACGGTCCTTACGGTCGGGTTTGTCCGGGATGTTATATATAGCCTCAACGGCCCTTACGGTCGGGTTTGTCCGAGATGTTATATATAGCCTCAACGGTCCTTACGGTCGGGTTTGTCCGAGATGTTATAAATAGCCTCAACGGTCCTTACGGTCGGGTTTGTCCGAGATGTTATATATAGCCTCAACGGTCCTTACGGTCGGGTTTGTCTGAGATGTTATATATAGCCTCAACGGTCCTTACGGTCGGGTTTGTCCGAGATGTTATATATAGCCTCAACGGTCCTTACGGTCGGGTTTGTCCGAGATGTTATATATAGCCTCAACGGTCCTTACGGTCGGGTTTGTCTGAGATGTTATATATAGCCTCAACGGTCCTTACGGTCGGGTTTGTCCGAGATGTTATATATAGCCTCAACGGTCCTTACGGTCGGGTTTGTCCGAGATGTTATATATAGCCTCAACGGTCCTTACGGTCGGGTTTGTCCGAGATGTTATATATAGCCTCAACGGTCCTTACGGTCGGGTTTGTCCGAGATGTTATGTATAGCCTCTATAGCTTTACTGTTGTGAGCTGGATGTTGATTGTTGAGTTCATGCGAGAATAAACTGCGCCATCAATCGAATCCAAATCATCCAGTATTTTTAAGAGATGTTGTAATGCAAAGTCTTCTAACAGCTGATTATTTCCGTTAATGAGGACACGTGATGTTGTGTGGTAAAGGTTGGTCTTAACTATCTGTCTCTTTTCCCTTGTTCCGATAGAAAAAGTTTCCTCTACGACTAAGTTGTTCTCATCCACTCTTGTTGTTGATTTGGCTGTGAGGACTGTGTGTCCACAAAGGTACTTATTGAGAACTCGCCTAAAGGCTTCGTAATGAGCAGCAGAGTTCTAATACAAGGTTACTGTGTGACACTTTAACCACAATATCTGTCCTTGATGAAGCGAAGTTTTTTTCTGGATCGCTTTACCTTTATTCAAACCGTACCCTACCCGCTCGTTGTTCCAATGTGAGGTCTGTCTTTGGTCCGGTGAGAAAGGTTTAACGGACGTGCGTAGCCTACCACTTTTGCTCAACATATCATCTTTGCTCAAGTCTTTGCAGTAAAAAAAAAATGGTGAGAGCAGCACGCACGATAGAAGGCAAAACAAGATTATATAAACACACACATATGTTAATCTGCAGCGTATTGTTAGCCAACAAGTTTCCAATCCAGGTGCGGGTTTTCCGAGCTTGGCTTGATTGAAGAAAGCAGATGGAAGAAAATTCCTCTGTATATTACTACTCTGTCCTTATTTTTTGCTTAAACCATGGTTCTACTTTCACAATACACCATTTAGTTTCAGTTAAAAGACCATCACACAGATGTATGTCGTAAAAACTAGGTTAAGGGGCATCTAAACAGCAAATCCAGTCAAAACATTGATATTTTACAGGCCTATAAATCCCTATTATGGTGCAATGTCACAGAAGTAACATGATGAACTTTTAGTATGTATCATGGCAAACTCTGGGTCTTGCTGTTGACATGCAATTTGTTAAGCTGTTTGTAAATTTCAACAAAACGTAAGAAAAATGCATGTTTCAGGGGGACATAATTAACTCATTTGTATCCCATATCTTACACAAACTTGCCATGCCAAGCACAAAATAGGAGCATTGGTTTGACCAGCTTTGACGTTATTATATGTATAAACGCTGTTTTTATTTTGACCTTGAATTGCAAATGGCGGTCGTGAACGATATCACACAAATATGGCATATAAGGAGGTATTTAAAACATCAAAAATGCTCTTATTAGACAATATAAAGTATTCTTGAAGTGGCAAGAAGACTGCTTTTATGAAAAAATGTTCAACCGTTGAGTTTGGGGCAAAATATGCCTATTTCTGAAAAAGGCTGCAAACTCACCATTTTAACAAATTGACATTCAAATCTTCATGTTACTATGATGAGATGTCTTAAAAGTACGATATAGGAGTTTTGTTATTAACTGAAATGCCTCCTTTAAGCCATATTTGTGTAATATTATTCTCAGCTGCCATTTGCATTTCAAGGTCAAAACAAAATAAGTGTTTATACGTACATACAGTAAAATCCGGTCAAACAAATGCCCCTACCCTGTGCTATTGACACTTGTGAACATAACAGCATGGCTATTTTTCGGGTTTGATCATTTGCGTGACTTAGAATTATTCCATGCCAAATCTTACCACAAAGTTACTCTACAGAAGAAACTGGTAGCATCTATAGCATATTATTGGTGATTGTAAGAAGCTACATGTCCAAACAAACATTTTGGTATATTACATGACATTTTTTGTGCAAATCTTAAGGTATTTATTCGTGTTTGAAATTCAACACTATTCTGCTATATAGATGACCCTTAACATAATAGCTATAGCAACATAACAAAAAAAAACAAAAAAACAAAAATTATAAAAGAGCATGTTCTATCAGCCACATTACACAATGAGATCATATGAAATCGTGATGAACACATTCATTTTATGCGACACTCTAATAAATTGCACGATTTAATGTATTGTGACGAAACCGCATCTGAGGTACATGTAAACTTCATGTATCGATAAGCGAATTTTTATTAAGCATATGAAAAAAATGTAATTGCTGCAATTAAATATACACCAATATTATGTATTGCTACATGTATGCATATGTATGGAAGAAAATAAAAAAATTTCCAAAACAAAAAAAACCCATAACATTATGTACACCGCGTACAACGTTTATATACACAATGGCTACGTGCTACGTGCATTGATAAAAAAAGATGTTAGTAAAATATAGTATCTACTAAAAAATTACACAATCACCATTACGTTCTTAAAGGCACCACGGTACACGCGGTCGGACTGTCACTAGATAATACTAAACTAAAACGAGGATTAAAAAATACACATGGTCACCGCTGGAGCAGACGGGGTAAAGTTAGGTTCACCCAATCATGAAAGTGTGTTGTTAGCTTTCTGTCGGAGACAAACAGGGGGACATATCTTATTAAAAAATAGTCCTACACCTACATTGTAAGCTGCGAGAGAGAATATTATCAAAGTAACCCTGTATGAGTAAACACAAATCAATATGGCGACCTACAGGTACGGGGCACTGGGACGGGAATGTGAAACAAGTTCGATTTTCGAGGCAGGGGCACCGGTAAAAATTACGCTTCGTTAAAAACTATGCATCAAGGACAATCCTAAAACTCATAAAAACCACTACATGATAAGTCTCTTGAGCGATAATCTAAAAACACCAGGTTCCTTTTCTTCAGCGAACTTTTCCCGTCCGTCACCATCGCAGCGTCGTCTCCATTGCCTATCGCTTATTAGTGCGATTTTCACCTGGGATCAAGGTGCGTGTACACTGCATGTCAAAATAGGCACGTGCATGTTTTACCACAATACGCTGTGTTATATTACTATCAGACCAATGTTTAAACGTGTTGACTGCTGAAAAAAAAAAGATTTACCACAGTGACCTTACAGCGCTTCGATTGTTCCACAGTAACAGTAGGAATTCGGGTTATTGTGGAGAAATGTAAACACGAAATTGTTTGAACAGGATATCCCCTGCATGGACCCACGTTATCTGTCAAAAATCTGTTTTGCAACAAACTCAGTCGGAGGCGAAATTGTTAAAAAAAAAAACTTCATTTATTTTATAACAATTGCAAAATAAGTTCAATAAACCTGTATTAATCACTGTTGTTGGCCCGGATGGAAGAGCGAAAATGGTCTCGGTGTGGGAGGAAAACAGATCCTAGAGCACGTGGTCGTGATCGGGCAAGTGACCCATACCTTTTCACGTTCTATCGAGCAACCGGAACACATGTATGGTGGATAAGACCGGCACGTCACGAAAATGATCACGTGACCACGTTTACTCTTTGATACCGAGGGTAACATAGGGGCTGTGAATAAGGGATTGAAATAAAAGAGTAAAGCAAATAGTATATAGAATCTATATATAAAATGTTTTTTTCTTTAGTAAAAGGCTATGGTTGCGTTAATGATCTAGTTTCCTCCCACACCGACACTGATTTAAAACTGAGAAAATGGAACAAAAGCGGTCGTGATAGCCGACGATGCATCAACTATGGAACGGAAGTAGTTTGTACATTTTAGAGAGGCATGCAAGGAACAGCTAGTCTGATTGGTCGACAGCTCAACTATAATAGTCGACCAATCAATAGCCTTCTTCCGTTCCACAGTCGATGCATCGTCTAATCTTCAAGTTTATGCACTAATATTTTTTTCTATAAATACTAACCAGAAGCAGACGCCTTTGGTTTATGATGGTGTTTGGTGCCAAATTAACGAGTAGAAAGGAATCTGATACCGTACACTGAACTAATCGTTAGGCGGAGTGAATGGAACAATCACTGGTCTACCGACGGTTTAATTTTCTCAGAGAGCTTTGAAATGCCAGAATACCTAGATAAAGTATGAGCTCTAAACAGATGAAAGCATTCGGAAAATACTACAATTAACGTTGAATTGTTCTTCAAAGGAACCTGTTATTGATATACAGTACCACAATTAAATATGTTTGATATATTTTGAAAGTAAAAGAATGCTACTTGAAAAACCCAGTCAACTCTACGAACTTGATTCTCTCGTATATGGAATACGCCACCTGGAATGTGTGTTTTGGCTGTGGTTGGATGGCGGTATTAAAGGAGGATGGGCTTTCGGTATTACACATGTATTATATACAGATAAATCCACAACAGATAATGATAAATTCAAAAAATATAAAGATGAATCCTTATTGATATGAATAGACATAAGGAAACAACAAATGTAGACAAAGTGATAATTATTGTACTTCACCAGACAGCTCTGTCGTTCTTTACGAGGGATGATTAATATGTTGTGAGCCTCGTATTGAAGGAGATACCCGAGGATGTTCTTTTTAAATCCTACAATTATGTCACTATATAGAGCCGTGTACCCAAGGACTGGTCTCATTTGGTTAGTTTATATAGACGAGGTAGCACTCTAAAGTAAACAAGACAAGCGGCTTTTGCAAAATGGACAAAATCGGTGAAAGAGCAGTGATCCAATATTTGCATAAAAAAGGTTTAAAACCCTAAGGATATCCATCATGATATGGTAGCAACACTAGGGAAAATGCCCCTTCATGTGCTACAGTGAAAAGGTGGGTGGCAGGATTTAAACGCAACCGACAGAGCCTTCAGGATGACCCCCCGTCCTGGAAGTCCTGTCAATGTTACAACCCAAGAAATGTTAAATAAAGTTCAATCATATTGTTATGACTGACAGACGAGTCACAGAAAAATATATAGCCAGTAGAATTGGCATTTCACAGGAAAGAGTACATTCCATTCTGACAGAGGATCTTGCAATGAGAAAGCTTTCGGCCCGATGGGTACCAAGACTTCTGACAGTTGATCAGAAGCACACCAGGCGCATATTATAAGATTCTGCCAACTTTCACAATTTCTCACAATGGATGAAACATGGGTCCATCATTTTACCCCAGAGGCCAAATAATCGAAAAATTGGGAGTACCCTGGCTCTTCACCGCCAAAGATGGCAAAGACTGTTCCATCAGCTGGGAAGGTTATGGACTAGGTTTTCTGGGTTGCAGATGGTATTTTGCTGATAGGTTATCTCCATAAAGGACAAACAATCAATGGTACATAATACGCTTCACTTCTGAGGCAGTTACGGGAAAATATTAAGGTTGAGCGCCGCAGAAAGCTCACTAAAGGGGTGTTATTCCATCAGGAAAATGCTCTTGTTCACAAGTCTGTCATTGCCATGGCTGTCATTGTGGCTTTAAATTGATTGAACACCCGCCTTATTCACCTGATCTCGCTCCATAAGACTTTCATCTATTTCCAACTGAAAACAGCTATTAAGGCACCCACTTTCAGTCCAATGATGACGTCATACATGTAGTGGATGACTTTCTGAGCAGCGAGGAAAAGGAGTTCTATAGAAGTGGTATTGAGGCTCTTTAAAACCGTAGGCAAAAGTGTATAGATACTGAAGGGGATTGTGTTGAAAAATAATACAATATGTCCGGCAAAATTCAAATTCAATATGAGGCTCACAATTTATCAATCAGCCCTCGTAGGTCTTAAGGTGAAAATCACTCGTATGACAGAATATTTCGATATTTTTCACTCGTGCTTCGCACTTGTGAAAATATCGATATTCTGTCATACTCGTGAAATATATGTTATATTAAACGGGAAACCATTCAATATCCTCTATATATTTATTGCATTTTTTCCAGTGAAATAAAGAAATTTATCAAACTAATAAAACTTATATTTTCACTGCAGTGATGGTCAGTGAAAATATAAGATTTTGGAATGAAAATATAAGTTTTGCAGTGAAAATATAGGTTTTTCGTTTTTGACCAGTCAGAGCGAACCTTCGTATTCACTTCATTGAAACTTGCCGATTTTTCTAATCGAAGCGGAGATAAATACTTTGGTTATTTACTGTATTTCTGAAATATCCAGACTATTGTTTTATAAAACACTCACTTGATGTAATTAGCTATTCATGCACATATTCTCCGATGACATCAGAAAATGCTTTAATTGCGTTGATCAGTCCTTATAAAATAGCACTGTCAAGTTGACGTGGAGTAACGTCACAATGTAATGACATCATGAATTATGTTACTGATTCCCGCTCTTTTTGACACTATTAATTTTTCGATGTTCTAATTTTGTTTTTAATATATAAAATGCAATAAAAAGAAAATTGAATGGTTTCCCGTTTTATATAACATATATTTCACGAGTATTCGTGAATATACAATGTATCGATATTTTCACGAATGAAAAATATCGAAATATTCTGTCATACGAGTGAATCAGTAACATAATTCATGACATCATCTCTTTGTATATATATTAACATGTAGTAGTAATATTACAGAAGGAATATAAAGCACTATTTAAATAAATATCAAATACATAATACATTTATAAGACATACATTTCAGTCAGCATGCAACATTGGAAAGAAAACACTATTATTACATTATAAATAGAATAATGACATAACATTAAATTATACAATAATAGACATATATAGATAATACATTTTAGTCAGCAACATATATCATCAAGAAAGCACTAATTACTTTAATTTCATTTCATGGAAAATATCACACCATAAAAATCCCTTCATTAATACAATATCTAACATATACATTATATTTAGATAAAGGCCTACGTTGGAATTAGCAATCAGCAAACACTTCATCAAAACAGTTGGATTACATTGACAAAACATCTTAGTCGTTAACACAACATCTTATATTTTATGCGTTACATATCATTACAGTAACATTTTTATCAACAATATTTTACCACATGCAGGTACATTGCATGAGATGGAAACAATTAATTTTATAGAAAAATATTTTATGAAAAAGAAACATATCTACATTTAGTTTGGTAACTTCTGACAAGGGAAACATTAGGGTTCTGCCAAGGGAAACATTAGGGTTCTGACGAGGGAAACATTAGGGTTCTGACAAGGGAAACATTAGGGTTCTGACAAGGGAAACATTAGGGTTCTGACAAGGGAAACATTAGGGTTCTGACAAGGGAAACATTAGGGTTCTGACAAGGGAAACATTAGGGTTCTGACAAGGGAAACATTAGGGTTCTGACGAGGGAAACATTAGGGTTCTGCCAAGGGAAACATTAAGGGTTCTGACGAGGGAAACATTAGGGTTCTGACGAGGGAAACATTAGGGTTCTGACAAGGGGAACATTAAGGGTTCTGACGAGGGAAACATTAGGGTTCTGACGAGGGAAACATTAGGGTTCTGACAAGGGAAACATTAGGGTTCTGACAAGGGAAACATTAGGGTTCTGACAAGGGAAACATTAGGGTTCTGACAAGGGAAACATTAGGGTTCTGACAAGGGAAACATTAGGGTTCTGACAAGGGAAACATTAGGGTTCTGACAAGGGAAACATTAGGGTTCTGACAAGGGAAACATTAGGGTTCTGACAAGGGAAACATTAGGGTTCTGACGAGGGAAACATTAGGGTTCTGCCAAGGGAAACATTAAGGGTTCTGACGAGGGAAACATTAGGGTTCTGACGAGGGAAACATTAAGGTTCTGACAAGGGGAACATTAAGGGTTCTGACGAGGGAAACATTAGGGTTCTGACGAGGGAAACATTAAGGGTTCTGACAAGGGAAACATTAGGGTTCTGACAAGGGAAACACTAGGGTTCTGACGAGGGAAACATTAGGGTTCTGACAAGGGAAACATTAAGGGTTCTGACAAGGGAAACATTAGGGTTCTGACAAGGGAAACATTAAGGGTTCTGACGAGGGAAACATTAAGGTTCTGACGAGGGAAACATTAAGGGTTCTGACAAAGAAAACATTAGGGTTCTGACAAGGGAAAAGTTAGGGTTCTGACAAGGGAAACATTAAGGGTTCTGACGAGGGAAACATTAAGGGTTCTGACGAGGGAAACATTAGGGTTCTGACAAGGGAAACATTAAGGGTTCTGACGAGAGAAACATTAGGGTTCTGACAAGGGAAACATTAAGGGTTCTGACGAGGGAAACATTAGGGTTCTGACAAGGGAAACATTAGGGTTCTGACGAGGGAAACATTAGGGTTCTGCCAAGGGAAACATTAGGGTTCTGACAAGGGAAACATTAAGGGTTCTGACGAGGGAAACATTAGGGTTCTGACGAGGGAAACATTAGGGTTCTGACGAGGGAAACATTAAGGGTTCTGACAAGGGAAACATTAGGGTTCTGACAAGGGAAACATTAAGGGTTCTGACGAGGGAAACATTAGGGTTCTGACGAGGAAAACATTAGGGTTCTGACAAGGGAAACACTAGGGTTCTGACAAGGGAAACACTAGGGTTCTGACGAGGGAAACATTAGGGTTCTGACAAGGGAAACATTAGGGTTCTGACGAGGGAAACATTAGGGTTCTGACGAGGGAAACATTAGGGTTCTGACAAGGGAAACATTAAGGGTTCTGACGAGGGAAACATTAGGGTTCTGACGAGGGAAACATTAAGGGTTCTGACAAGGGAAACATTAGGGTTCTGACAAGGGAAACACTAGGGTTCTGACGAGGGAAACATTAGGGTTCTGACAAGGGAAACATTAAGGGTTCTGACGAGGGAAACATTAGGGTTCTGACAAGGGAAACATTAAGGGTTCTGACGAGGGAAACATTAGGGTTCTGACAAGGGAAACATTAAGGGTTCTGACGAGGGAAACATTAAGGTTCTGACGAGGGAAACATTAGGGTTCTGACGAGGGAAACATTAGGGTTCTGACGAGGGAAACATTAAGGGTTCTGACAAGGGAAACATTAAGGGTTCTGACGAGGGAAACATTAGGGTTCTGACGAGGGAAACATTAAGGGTTCTGACAAGGGAAACATTAGGGTTCTGACAAGGGAAACACTAGGGTTCTGACGAGGGAAACATTAGGGTTCTGACAAGGGAAACATTAAGGGTTCTGACAAGGGAAACATTAGGGTTCTGACAAGGGAAACATTAAGGGTTCTGACGAGGGAAACATTAAGGTTCTGACGAGGGAAACATTAAGGGTTCTGACAAAGAAAACATTAGGGTTCTGACAAGGGAAAAGTTAGGGTTCTGACAAGGGAAACATTAAGGGTTCTGACGAGGAAAACATTAAGGGTTCTGACGAGGGAAACATTAGGGTTCTGACAAGGGAAACATTAAGGGTTCTGACGAGAGAAACATTAGGGTTCTGACACGGGAAACATTAGGGTTCTGACAAGGGAAACATTAGGGTTCTGACGAGGGAAACATTAGGGTTCTGCCAAGGGAAACATTAGGGTTCTGACAAGGGAAACATTAAGGGTTCTGACGAGGGAAACATTAGGGTTCTGACGAGGGAAACATTAGGGTTCTGACGAGGGAAACATTAAGGGTTCTGACAAGGGAAACATTAGGGTTCTGACAAGGGAAACACTAGGGTTCTGACGAGGGAAACATTAGGGTTCTGACAAGGGAAACATTAAGGGTTCTGACGAGGGAAACATTAGGGTTCTGACAAGGGAAACATTAAGGGTTCTGACGAGGGAAACATTAGGGTTGTGACAAGGGAAACATTAAGGGTTCTGACGAGGGAAACATTAAGGTTCTGACGAGGGAAACATTAGGGTTCTTACGAGGGAAACATTAGGGTTCTGACGAGGGAAACATTAAGGGTTCTGACAAGGGAAACATTAGGGTTCTGACAAGGGAAACACTAGGGTTCTGACGAGGGAAACATTAGGGTTCTGACAAGGGAAACATTAAGGGTTCTGACGAGGGAAACATTAGGGTTCTGACAAGGGAAACATTAAGGGTTCTGACGAGGGAAACATTAGGGTTCTGACAAGGGAAACATTAAGGGTTCTGACGAGGGAAACATTAAGGTTCTGACGAGGGAAACATTAAGGGTTCTGACAAAGAAAACATTAGGGTTCTGACAAGGGAAAAATTAGGGTTCTGACAAGGGAAACATTAAGGGTTCTGACGAGGGAATATTAAGGGTTCTGACGAGGGAAACATTAGGGTTCTGACAAGGGAAACATTAAGGGTTCTGACGAGAGAAACATTAGGGTTCTGACAAGGGAAACATTAAGGGTTCTGACGAGGGAAACATTATGGTTCTGACAAGGGAAACCTTAGGGTTCTGACAAGGGAAACATTAAGGGTTCTGACGAGGGAAACATTAAGGGTTCTGACGAGGGAAACATTAAGGTTCTGACGAGGGAAACATTAAGGGTTCTGACAAGGGAAACATTATGGTTCTGACAAGGGAAACATTAAGGGTTCTAACGAGGGAAACATTAAGGGTTCTGACGAGGGAAACATTAAGGTTCTGACGAGGGAAACATTAAGGGCTCTGACAAAGAAAACATTAGGGTTCTGACGAGGGAAACATTAGGGTTCTGACGAGGGAAACATTATGGTTCTGATTAGGGAACCACTAGGGTTCTGACAAGGGAAACATTAAGGGTTCTGACAAAGAAAACATTATGGTTCTGATAAGGGAAACATTAGGGTTCTGACGAGGGAAACATTAAGGGTTCTGACTAAGGGTTCTGACGAGGGAAACATTAAGGGTTCTGACGAGGGAAACATTAAGGGTTCTGACGAGGGAAACATTAAGGGTTCTGACGAGGGAAACATTAAGGGTTCTGACGAGGGAAACATTAAGGTTCTGACAAGGGAAACATTAGGGTTCTGACAAGGGAAACATTAGGGTTCTGACGAGGGAAACATTATGGTTCTGACGAGGGAAACATTAGGGTTCTGACAAGGGAAACATTAAGGGTTCTTACAAGGGAAACATTAGGGTTCTGACGAGGGAAACATTAAGGGTTCTGACAAAGGGAAACATTAGGGTTCTGACAAGGGAAACATTAGGGTTCTGACAAGGGAAACATTAAGGGTTCTGACAAGGGAAACATTAGGGTTCTGACAAGGGAAACACTAGGGTTCTGACAAGGGAAACATTAGGGTTCTGACAAGGGAAACATTAAGGGTTCTGACAAGGGAAACATTAAGGGTTCTGACAAAGAAAACATTATGGTTCTGATAAGGGAAACATTAGGGTTCTGACGAGGGAAACATTAGGGTTCTGCCAAGGGAAACATTAGGGTTCTGACAAGGGAAACATTAAGGGTTCTGACGAGGGAAACATTAGGGTTCTGACGAGGGAAACATTAGGGTTCTGACGAGGGAAACATTAAGGGTTCTGACAAGGGAAACATTAGGGTTCTGACAAGGGAAACACTAGGGTTCTGACGAGGGAAACATTAGGGTTCTGACAAGGGAAACATTAAGGGTTCTGACGAGGGAAACATTAGGGTTCTGACAAGGGAAACATTAAGGGTTCTGACGAGGGAAACATTAGGGTTCTGACAAGGGAAACATTAAGGGTTCTGACGAGGGAAACATTAAGGTTCTGACGAGGGAAAAATTAAGGGTTCTGACAAAGAAAACATTAGGGTTCTGACAAGGGAAAAATTAGGGTTTCTGACAAGGGAAACATTAAGGGTTCTGACGAGGGAAACATTAAGGGTTCTGACGAGGGAAACATTAGGGTTCTGACAAGGGAAACATTAAGGGTTCTGACGAGAGAAACATTAGGGTTCTGACAAGGGAAACATTAAGGGTTCTGACGAGGGAAACATTATGGTTCTGACAAGGGAAACCTTAGGGTTCTGACAAGGGAAACATAAGGGTTCTGACGAGAAAACATTATGGTTCTGATAAGGGAAACATTAGGGTTCTGACGAGGGAAACATTAAGGGTTCTGACGGGGGAAAACATAAGGGTTCTGACGAGGGGAAACATTAAGGGTTCTGACGAGGGAAACATTAAGGGTTCTGACGAGGGAAACATTAAGGGTTCTGACGAGGGAAACATTAAGGTTCTGACAAGGGAAACATTAGGGTTCTGACAAGGGAAACATTAAGGGTTCTGACGAGGGAAACATTAAGGTTCTGACGAGGGAAACATTAAGGGTTCTGACAAGGGAAACATTATGGTTCTGACAAGGGAAACATTAAGGGTTCTAACGAGGGAAACATTAAGGGTTCTGACGAGGGAAACATTAAGGTTCTGACGAGGGAAACATTAAGGGTTCTGACAAAGAAACATTAGGGTTCTGACGAGGAAACATTAGGGTTTCTGACGAGGGAAACATTATGGTTCTGATAAGGGAACCACTAGGGTTCTGACAAGGGAACATTAAGGGTTCTGACAAAGAAAAACATTATGGTTCTGATAAGGGAAACATTAGGGTTCTGGACGAGGGAAACATTAATGGGGTTCTGACGAGGGAAACATTAAGGGTTCTGACGAGGGAAACATTAAGGGTTCTGACGAAGGGCAACATTAAGGTTCTGACAAGGGAAACATTAAGGGTTCTGACGAGGGAAACATTAGGGTTCTGACAAGGGAAACATTAGGGTTCTGACAAGGGAAACATTAGGGTTCTGACAAGGGAAACATTAAAGGGTTCTGACAAGGGAAACATTAAGGGTTCTGACAAAGAAAACATTATGGTTCTGATAAGGGAAACATTAGGGTTCTGACGAGGGAAACATTAGGGTTCTGACAAGGGAAACATTAGGGTTCTGACGAGGGAAACATTAGGGTTCTGACGAGGGAAACAATAGGGTTCTGACAATGAAAACAATAGGGTTCTGACAAGGGAAACATTAAGGGTTCTGACGAGGGAAACATTAGGGTTCTGACGAAGGAAACATTAAGGGTTCTGACAAGGGAAACATTAAGGGTTCTGACGAGGGAAACATTAGGGTTCTGACGAGGGAAATATTAAGGGTTCTGACAAGGGAAACATTAAGGGTTCTGACAAGGAAAACATTAGGGTTCTGACGAGGGAAACACTAGGGTTCTGACAAGGGAAACATTAGGGTTCTGACGAGGGAAACATTAAGGGTTCTGACAAGGGAAACATTAGGGTTCTGACAAGGGAAACATTAGGGTTCTGACAAGGGAAACATTAGGGTTCTGACGAGGGAAACATTAGGGTTCTGACAAGGGAAACATTAGGGTTCTGACAAGGGAAACATTAGGGTTCTGACAAGGGAAACATTAGGGTTCTGACAAGGGAAACATTAGGGTTCTGACAAGGGAAACATTAAGGGTTCTGACGAGGGAAACATTAAGGGTTCTGACGAGGGAAACATTAGGGTTCTGACAAGGGAAACATTAAGGGTTCTGACAAGGGAAACATTAGGGTTCTGACAAGGGAAACATTAAGGGTTCTGACAAGGGAAACATTAGGGTTCTGACGAGGAAAACATTAGGGTTCTGACAAAGAAAACATTAGGGTTCTGACGAGGGAAACACTAGGGTTCTGACAAGGGAAACATTAAGGGTTCTGACGAGGGAAACATTAAGGGTTCTGACGAGGGAAACATTAGGGTTCTGACAAGGGAAACATTAAGGGTTCTGACAAGGGAAACATTAGGGTTCTGACAAGGGAAACATTAAGGGTTCTGACAAGGGAAACATTAGGGTTCTGACGAGGAAAACATTAGGGTTCTGACAAAGAAAACATTATGGTTCTGATAAGGGAAACACTAGGGTTCTGACAAGGGAAACATTAAGGGTTCTGACGAGGGAAACATTAAGGGTTCTGACGAGGGAAACATTAAGGGTTCTGACGAGGGAAACATTAAGGTTCTGACAAGGGAAACATTAGGGTTCTGACAAGGGAAACATTAGGGTTCTGACGAGGGAAACATTATGGTTCTGACGAGGGAAACATTAGGGTTCTGACAAGGGAAACATTAAGGGTTCTTACAAGGGAAACATTAGGGTTCTGACGAGGGAAACATTAAGGGTTCTGACAAGGGAAACATTAGGGTTCTGACAAGGGAAACATTAGGGTTCTGACGAGGGAAACATTAGGGTTCTGACAAGGGAAACATTAGGGTTCTGACAAGGGAAACATTAGGGTTCTGACAAGGGAAACATTAGGGTTCTGACAAGGGAAACATTAGGGTTCTGACAAGGGAAACATTAAGGGTTCTGACGAGGGAAACATTAAGGGTTCTGACGAGGGAAACATTAGGGTTCTGACAAGGGAAACATTAAGGGTTCTGACAAGGGAAACATTAGGGTTCTGACAAGGGAAACATTAAGGGTTCTGACAAGGGAAACATTAGGGTTCTGACGAGGAAAACATTAGGGTTCTGACAAAGAAAACATTAGGGTTCTGACGAGGGAAACACTAGGGTTCTGACAAGGGAAACATTAAGGGTTCTGACGAGGGAAACATTAAGGGTTCTGACGAGGGAAACACTAGGGTTCTGACAAGGGAAACATTAGGGTTCTGACGAGGGAAACATTAAGGGTTCTGACAAGGGAAACATTAGGGTTCTGACAAGGGAAACATTAGGGTTCTGACAAGGGAAACATTAGGGTTCTGACGAGGGAAACATTAGGGTTCTGACAAGGGAAACATTAGGGTTCTGACAAGGGAAACATTAGGGTTCTGACAAGGGAAACATTAGGGTTCTGACAAGGGAAACATTAGGGTTCTGACAAGGGAAACATTAAGGGTTCTGACGAGGGAAACATTAAGGGTTCTGACGAGGGAAACATTAGGGTTCTGACAAGGGAAACATTAAGGGTTCTGACAAGGGAAACATTAGGGTTCTGACAAGGGAAACATTAAGGGTTCTGACAAGGGAAACATTAGGGTTCTGACGAGGAAAACATTAGGGTTCTGACAAAGAAAACATTATGGTTCTGATAAGGGAAACACTAGGGTTCTGACAAGGGAAACATTAAGGGTTCTGACGAGGGAAACATTAAGGGTTCTGACGAGGGAAACATTAAGGGTTCTGACGAGGGAAACATTAGGGTTCTGACAAGGGAAACATTAAGGGTTCTGACAAGGGAAACATTAGGGTTCTGACAAGGGAAACATTAGGGTTCTGACGAGGAAAACATTAGGGTTCTGACAAAGAAAACATTATGGTTCTGATAAGGGAAACACTAGGGTTCTGACAAGGGAAACATTAAGGGTTCTGACGAGGGAAACATTAAGGGTTCTGACGAGGGAAACACTAGGGTTCTGACAAGGGAAACATTAGGGTTCTGACGAGGGAAACATTAAGGGTTCTGACAAGGGAAACATTAGGGTTCTGACAAGGGAAACATTAGGGTTCTGACAAGGGAAACATTAGGGTTCTGACGAGGGAAACATTAGGGTTCTGACAAGGGAAACATTAGGGTTCTGACAAGGGAAACATTAGGGTTCTGCCAAGGGAAACATTAGGGTTCTGACAAGGGAAACATTAGGGTTCTGACAAGGGAAACATTAAGGGTTCTGACGAGGGAAACATTAAGGGTTCTGACGAGGGAAACATTAGGGTTCTGACAAGGGAAACATTAAGGGTTCTGACAGGGGAAACATTAGGGTTCTGACAAGGGAAACATTAAGGGTTCTGACAAGGGAAACATTAGGGTTCTGACGAGGAAAACATTAGGGTTCTGACAAAGAAAACATTATGGTTCTGATAAGGGAAACACTAGGGTTCTGACAAGGGAAACATTAAGGGTTCTGACGAGGGAAACATTAAGGGTTCTGACGAGGGAAACATTAGGGTTCTGACAAGGGAAACATTAGGGTTCTGACGAGGGAAACATTAAGGGTTCTGACGAGAAAACCATTAGGGTTCTGACAAAGAAAACATTATGGTTCTGATAAGGGAAACACTAGGGTTCTGACGAGGGAAACATTAGGGTTCTGACGAAGGAAACATTAAGGGTTCTGACAAGGGAAACATTAAGGGTTCTGACGAGGGAAACATTAGGGTTCTGACGAGGGAAATATTAAGGGTTCTGACAAGGGAAACATTAAGGGTTCTGACAAGGAAAACATTAGGGTTCTGACGAGGGAAACACTAGGGTTCTGACAAGGGAAACATTAGGGTTCTGACGAGGGAAACATTAAGGGTTCTGACAAGGGAAACATTAGGGTTCTGACAAGGGAAACATTAGGGTTCTGACAAGGGAAACATTAGGGTTCTGACGAGGGAAACATTAGGGTTCTGACAAGGGAAACATTAGGGTTCTGACAAGGGAAACATTAGGGTTCTACCAAGGGAAACATTAGGGTTCTGACAAGGGAAACATTAGGGTTCTGACAAGGGAAACATTAAGGGTTCTGACGAGGGAAACATTAAGGGTTCTGACGAGGGAAACATTAGGGTTCTGACAAGGGAAACATTAAGGGTTCTGACAAGGGAAACATTAGGGTTCTGACAAGGGAAACATTAAGGGTTCTGACGAGGGAAACATTAAGGGTTCTGACGAGGAAAACATTAGGGTTCTGACAAAGAAAACATTATGGTTCTGATAAGGGAAACACTAGGGTTCTGACAAGGGAAACATTAAGGGTTCTGACGAGGGAAACATTAAGGGTTCTGACGAGGGAAACATTAGGGTTCTGACAAGGGAAACATTAGGGTTCTGACAAGGGAAACATTAAGGGTTCTGACGAGGGAAACATTAAGGGTTCTGACGAGAAAACCATTAGGGTTCTGACAAAGAAAACATTATGGTTCTGATAAGGGAAACACTAGGGTTCTGACGAGGGAAACATTAAGGGTTCTGACGAGGGAAACATTAAGGGTTCTGACGAGGGAAACATTAGGGTTCTGACAAAGAAAACAATAGGGTTCTGACAAGGGAAACATTAGGGTTCTGCCAAGGGAAACATTACGGTTCTGACGAGGGAAACATTAGGGTTCTGACAAGGGAAACATTAGGGTTCTGACAAGGGAAACATCAGGGTTCTGACGAGGGAAACATTAGGGTTCTGCCAAAGGAAACATTAGGGTTCTGACGAGGGAAACATTAGGGTTCTGACGAGGGAAACATTAAGGGTTCTGACAAAGAAAACATTAGGGTTCTGACGAGGGAAACATTAGGGTTCTGACAAGGGAAACATTAGGGTTCTGACGAGGGAAACATTAGGGTTCTGACGAGGGAAACAATAGGGTTCTGACTATGAAAACAATAGGGTTCTGACAAGGGAAACATTAGGGTTCTGACGAGGGAAACATTAGGGTTCTGACGAGGGAAACATTAGGGTTCTGACGAGAGAAACATTAAGGGTTCTGACAAGGAAAACATTAGGGTTCTGACGAGGGAAATATTAAGGGTTCTGACAAGGGAAACATTAAGGGTTCTGACAAGGGAAACATTAAGGGTTCTGACAAGGGAAACATTAGGGTTCTGACAAGGGAAACATTAAGGGTTCTGACAAGGGAAACATTAGGGTTCTGACAAGGGAAACATTAAGGGTTCTGACGAGGGAAACATTAAGGGTTCTGACGAGGAAAACATTAGGGTTCTGACAAAGAAAACATTATGGTTCTGATAAGGGAAACACTAGGGTTCTGACGAGGGAAACATTAAGGTTCTGACAAGGGAAACGTTAGGGTTCTGCCAAGGGAAACATTAGGGTTCTGACAAGGGAAACGTTAGGGTTCTGCCAAGGGAAAAATTGGGGTGCTGACAAGGTATACCAGTTAAGTCAAACATCAGATTTGAATTAAATAAGATTATACCGTCGACCATTAAACGTGTCCCATGTTCTTTATCAATCTGTATGTCTCGAAACCTTTTGTTGGTAATTCTCACGTCTGTAGTCGAACTTTGTCATGAAAATCGTCCTAACTACAGTAATCACTACATAATTCGTCTCCATACTTTATACATGTTTTATCTATACTGCAAATATATAAATGTACCTGTATCTACCATGCACGATGAATTGCATTTCCACAATAATTACTTAAAGAGGCTTACCCGCAGACGGACCGGTAAACGGCACATCTCCGATCACTAAATAAACTTCAGTACACGTTTCTATGTGACAAAATTAGAGGCTTTCCGACTTTATTTCTTGAAAACAATTACAGAATATGTATTTAAAAGACGTTTTAAAACTCAACCTGAGAGGGAAATGTATGGAATATAACGGCAAATCTTCTTTGTAAATCGCCGCTGCCTTTGAAGTTATCACTGTGCGGCACTGTGCACGTGCTTGTTTCTTTGATGTGTCAATCAAATTAGACTCCACTTTATAGCGGGGACTTATTGCGGGTTGCGATTAAATAAATAATATTTAAAAAATGAGGTTTTGATATCACTTTTCAGCGTTTTATAAGGAAAATAAAATGAAAAACTGTCATGTGTAAAAAAATCTTTTTCTATTAGCCAATTTTTCTGATCTCTCTGCAGGCAAGCCTCTTTAAATTAACGATTTGTTCAAGTGCAAATCGTTTGTTTCTATGGCTAACTTAGAAGTGTAATCGAACACGTATCTGTAATGGAAGATCACCGTATGTCAATTCTGAACCCATAATCACGTCTTACAAGTCCTATCTGTTTCAAGGTTATACTGATCACGGATATAATTGATTTAAAGACTAGGCCTAGAAACATTCACTGTGCCTTCATCGCTGTACACAGAAACGCATTTCTCTCCTACTCGTATTTCGGTGATGTGGAAAATTACCCCGGTATATTTCTGGACGTAGCATATTACAATCATTGTGACAGTACAGTCTGAACAGATCTGATACTATTTACATACACACGAGATTTAAAATCTGTATTATGTCAATTCTTTTGTCTTCCTTACTGGTTTAATGGTTGAGGTCTGGTGGATCAGGTGCCGGTTTAACTGTTTTTCTTTTAGACTGACTTCTATATATGCTTATTCTTAAGAGATTAGTCATCACAAATACATTGCCGCCGGTGCGGTATATCATGCATGTAAACACACACACACACCACGACTTTACGTATTTAATTTCCCGGGTTGTGGACGATTGTACCTAAATAAAAAACTCGTCTCCCACTGGTATATAGTGACCGATCTACTCAGCGGTACGGTACATGAAAGATTTTTTTTAAATAACTATTTTTTTTTTATTGGAGACCGATTAATCACTTGTAATGAAACACGGATAATCTATAGCCAGTCGTGTCAAGGTAGGTTATAATTAGTATGCAGTGTCTGTATATAAATGGTTTCGTAATTATACGTTTTTATTATCAGGTTAATGTCAGAAACACTATACCTGTTTAAAGACTTTCTTTAATAATTATAGACAAAGTTCTTTACCATTAATATATTTTTTCATGCACTATCTAAGCTTTGATAAAGAGGTCGTAATTACGGAAGCGTATTAGGGCCACATTTAAACTTTTTTAATTTTTAATTTCCACACTTTAATCTGTAAATTATACACTTTAATCTGTAAATTTTACACTTTAATGTGTAAAATTAACACTTTAATCTGTAAATTTTAAACTTTAATCTGTAAATGATACACATTAATCTGTAAATTATACACTTTAATCTGTAAATATTACACTTAAAATTTTTAGATTAAAGTATATAATTTACAGATTAAAGTATATAATTTACAGATTAAAGTGTAAAATTTACAGATTAAAGTGTATAATTTACAGATTAAAGTGTATAATTACAGATTAAAGTGTATAATTTACAGATTAAAGTGTATAATTTACAAATTAAAGTGTATAATTTACACATTAAATTGTTAAATTTACAGATTAAAGTGTAAAATCTACACATTAAAGTGTATACTTTACAGATTAAAGTGTATAATTTACACTTTAAAGTGTATAATTTACATATTTAAGTGTAAAATTTACAGATTAAAATGTAAATTTTACACATTAGAGTGTATAATTTACACAATAAAGGGTGGAAATAAAAATTAAAAAGTTTAAATGTGGCCCTAATACGCTTCCGTACGTAATAGCTCAGTCGGTTAGAGCGCCGGCCACGTAATCTCAGGCGAACATCTAAGGTACACATTTTACATGAAGCATTGTCCTTACATTGATATGAGCTAGACTTTGTCCTTTGCCATTGATATTCCACATCAAGCAGTGTCTTAACTTCAGTATGGAATAGATTTTGTCCTTTACCATTAATATTTCACATCACACATTGTCTTTAATTTAATATGAGATTTTCTTGCCCTTTACCCTAAATATTTTACATCATGTTCTTACTTTTAAATGATACTCCTTTACCAGAAATATTTAAATTCAATGTTATTCTAAACTTTTGGGTCTGTAAATGTAGGTCTCCACATTTTCCATACGATTATTTCTGACATATATGGTTCGATGGGAATTCACTTTCACAGACAAAAACCGAACGTCATTGTATATGTATCAGATAGTTACCATTCAATATGTTTCTGAATTGAAGGTTGTTTATGTATTCCAATGACATTTACTATACTTTTTGTGTGTTATTAGTAATGTTGATGTTACCGATGGAAGCTCAGCATCACTTTGCAAACATCCGATTTGTCTGTACCCAAACCAGGATGAAACGGTAAGTTTGGAATCAATCGGATATATTTCCCCTCCCGTACATATCGGTGAACGGATATATTCATCTTTACATTGCATTCTAAAGCAAAGAGTTACGAAAAAGTGATAATAGGAAATACAACGTGTTACAGTTAAAAATCAAATCCTGTACAGACATAGTTAAACTGGTAATGTAATAGCCATTGTTTCTGGTGTATTCATAATTATTTTGTATTAACAAAACTGAATGTTCAAGATATATATCATACGGTTAAATAGCTGTACATGAATGGAATAAATATCACAGGAATTTATGGATAAAAAACGGTTATATAAAAGCGATACTTTATATGATGTGAATAGTTGTTGATGTTTGTTTCAGATTATTCACCTGTATTCTGATAGTCATGATATTCCTGTTTCTGTATGTGGAGCATTTGAGATATGTGACAAAACAAAACGTCAACAAGTACATACAGCGAATACCTAAGGACGAATCATTACAGGTTTTCTTCTACAACCGGCCACGTGACTTCAGTCTCGATGTCTTCAAACATTGTGACTTCGCCTGCCACATGGTAGATACGGGAGACTACAATAAAAGCTATGCTGTTGTGTTCCATTCCGCCACACTGTATAACCAACAATCTCTTCAGAAACAAAATGGACATATTTGGATATTTTATACATTAGAACCCCCACACCGTCACCCCTCGGCCAATAAACTTAAAAAGTGGCACCGTCTGTTTAACTGGACGATCGGTTACAGAAGAGATGCAGACATTTTAAACATGTATGGACGATTTAAAACCTTACCTACTGAACGACAAAATGAGATGAAACAAAAACTAAACTTAACGGGATGGAAAGACAAAACAGAATACGCCGCGTGGTTTGTTTCTAATTGTTTCGACAATGCTAAACGAGAGGAATACGTGAACATGGTTAAAAAAATCATATTCGTTGACAAATTCGGTAATTGTGGACCGATGAAATGTCCAAAGTCACAGGACACAGAATGTCAACGAATGCTTAAGGAAAAGTATAAGTTCTACATGTCTTTCGAGAGTGAGCTTTGTCGTGATTACATAACGGAGAAAAGTTTCAAGCTTTACTGGGATTACACCAACACCATACCTATAGTTAGGGGAGGTAGTAATTATAGCATGTATCTGCCGTCACACTCTTATATCAGTACACGGAGTTTTAAGTCCGTGAGAGAACTGGCGAAGCGTATGCTTGTTTTATCTAAAGACGTGACAAACTCCACACAGTACTTCCAGTGGCAGACAAAATACTATGTTGACTCCGTGGCACAAGAGCCATTTTGTGAACTATGTAAGAAACTTCACGATCCAATGAAATATCAACGTGTGTACGATAACGTAAATGATTGGTTAAGAGGAAGTGAGAATATTGAAATATGTCAAAAGAGCAAAGATTTACACTAAATGTAAATATACAATAAAAATCGTATAACTATTCCGTCCTTCTAAGCCTCGTGATGTTAGGGACATCAACAGCTACCTCGCCAGTAATGTTAGGGACATCAACAGCTACATCGCCAGTGATGTTAGGGACATCAACAACTACATCGCCAGTGATGTTAGGGACATCAACAGCTACCTCGCCAGTGATGTTAGGGACATCAATAACTACCTCGTCAATGATGTTAGGGACATCAACAGCTACATCGCCAGTGATGTTAGGGACATCAACAACTATTTCGTCAGTGATGTTACGGACATCAACAGCTACATCGCCAGTGATGTTAGGGACATCAACAGCTATTTCGTCAGTGATGTTAGGGACATCAACAGCTATTTCGTCAGTGATGTTAGGGACATCAATAGCTATTTCGTCAGTGATGTTAGGGACATCAATAGCTATTTCGTCAGTGATGTTAGGGACATCAATAGCTATTTCGTCAGTGATGTTAGGGACATCAACAGCTGTTTCATCCTTCTTGGCCTCGCCAGTGATGTTAGGGACATTAAACAGCTGTTTCATCCTTCTTGGCCTCGCCAGTGATGTTAGGGACATTGTACAGCTGCTTTGTCCTTCTAGGACTCGTCAGCGATGTAAGGGGGATCGTACAATGTAGTACTTGTCAATAATGCTAGGGACCAAAGTGTGAAATTCTTTAGATACATTATTACCATCCGTACTATATTTCAAAATGGCAGAGTTTCATATAAATTACAACTCGCGATGCTTTATATATTCATTAGGAACTTGAGTAATTGAATAGGAGTTTTTAAAACCCGACCAAATTTTGAAATTAATATCTCGAGCACATATAAAATATATCAAAATTAGGCACACTTGCCTGTGTTTAAAGAGGCCCATTGGGGTTGGCCATAATGCCCTGCCATGCAGCCTAAACGTGAAATAAGCATACTGCAGTCGGTTACAGATAGGTTATATTCAAAGGTTTAAAAGGTGTTTGATTTCAATAGCCTTCACGGCGAAATGTATTCTTGGTAAAGGGTTTTTATTCCAACTTTACATCCTCAATACCTGTTTTGCTTGATTTAAAATGGTTGTGGTCAGTTTAATGTAAGCGTGGAATAATTGTGAAATGTACAACTGTGTATGATTGATGATTGTCTGGCCGGTGATTTGTCTATTGATATCAACTTGGTCAATTATTAACAAAATTGAACGAAGAACCGAAATATCTGAAACACCATTACAATATTTGATAATATAACTGAATCATCGATAACTGATCATCGATAACTGAATCATCGATGAAGTCTTTAAATCAGTGTTTTAACTTTGTGTTTTATTTTTTTTAAATATATAAACAGTAAAAGTTTGTTATGTTTTTACTGTAAAAACTACATTTTGACGCCACCTGTACATATACGGACGTTGAGTTGTGGAAGAGCCTCCGTAAGCTTTGTCATGTTATATTAGAGACAAATTATCGTGGCTGTTTTGTTCATGCCTGCCACAATGTTATATGTTTGCCGAAGATAGCTAAATGTGTATTTAATATTTGTTAAATTGTAATAACAACATACATTTGATATCGTACATGTATCTAAAGGACCGCTAGGCCAAACAGGTCTCGAACAAAGCTAAAACGCTTGTTATGCACTCGATACATTTAAAGCGACTACAAGTATAGTCTTGATACTCATTAAACGACTATTTCATCATATAAATAGTGAAATTGGTTTATAACGATACATGAGCCAATACCGTAAAAGATGCACGAATACAAGTTTACGAGTTTTAAATCGCAGTTTACCTCGGCTGATGTTTGTAAAGAATATTGTGATTATCACAAATAATCAGAGCAACCATGCAATTACATCAGCTGTAGTAATACACACCACAAGATTAACTCAAACAATACAATAATACTAAGACGAGGAGTCATTTTACCTGGTCGTGGGGCCCAATTATACAATACAAATAATACTAAGACGAGGAGTCATTTTACCTAGTCGTGAGGCCCAATTATACAATACAAATAATACTAAGACGAGGAGTCATTTTACCTGGTCGTGAGGCCCAATTATACAATACAAATAATACTAAGACGAGGGGTCATTTTACCTAGTCGTGAGGCCCAATTATACAATACAAATAATACTAAGACGAGGAGTCATTTTACCTGGTGGTAAGGCCCAATTATACAATACAAATATTAGTAAGACGAGGAGTCATTTTACCTGGTCATGAGGCCCAATTATACAGCGTAAAATAACGGGACAGAAATAGAAAAAATTCATTTAATGATATGAGTACAAAAATTTAGACATTTGCGTATTAACACCGCTAAAACGTTAAGTACATGTACGTACAGTGTAAATTGGAAGTCACATATAACTCTCGGTATAAAACACTCAGTTATCTATGAGATGGTGAAATACATGTACACATGATACCACTATGCTATATGATTTTAGTAATAATAACAATGGACTGTATTCTTAAATCTTCCAGTTCATTTGAAGATAAATCATAATTGAAAATACCACGGGAAGAACATGGAGTTGATGATACTGTTGTAAAGATGGCCTAATATATGCTATTGTAACAATGTTACGCTAACAATGGCGAGTGTAGTCCACAGTCACGCCGCACAGTACCAATATACGTCTGTACGCTTGCTTGACTATGTGTGAACTACACGGACGAGTGATATCCGCTTTACCACATCACTTCCGGTCCGAGTTGCCGAAGACTCGTTTCTAAATAATACCAACTCGGACCAGTTGATCATAACAGTACCAGTACTCACCAGAGCTGGTCTGTAGTATCTTTGTGCATAGATCCACAATATTGACACAGGTATATATACTTTTATTATCACGCATTTCAACACAAAGTTTAACACTTTTCTTAAAACAGAGACTGTATTGTGGAAACCGTATATCAAGTTTCCATATAACGTAAGGTTATATCTTATCATATAAAAGAGTGAAGCGAGAGAAGTCGCTACCGGCTTTCATTATTTCACATAGATTAAACTGTTTGTGATTTCTCACGTGATCATTGACTAAGCGCTTCCATTGACATTTCTTAGGAAATACATCCTTCTTAAAAAAATCATCATTGATATGTCACAAACAATAATATTACGCCAGATGATATTTAAATGATGATGAGCAGGTTGACAAAAACGTGACAGCATGAACATCACACAGCAATACCAATGCGATATGTCGCCGATGATCGACCCAGTCCAGTTCCGCTACACTAGACGGACTCTACAGAACGGAACGAACCTGTTTCATTTATCAACACGAGGAAGTAACAGATATAATATTTCGATGTTATTTTCACCATTCAATTCAAGGACTGATCGTCACTTAGGCTCAGGTGTTTTAAATATATCGTCTACAACGTCAGCGCAAATAGGAAAATTGTCATTTCCGGTCAGCCACGTCTCTATACTGCCGTAGAGACGATGGTATTTTGTACTGTGGTCCGTTTCATGGAGTCGTCGGCAAAGTTCACAGAAGACATCTTCAGAATTTATCATGTCTACACTGGTATAGTGACGTTTCCACTTGAAATGTTCATAAAAAATATCAAAATCGCGTGATATTCTATTTAGATGTGTTCCTAGGGATTCGATGGTAAAGAAATCACTCGTCGTGACGTAACTTCCGGGAGGGAGATACAATGAAGCGTTGGCGCCACTTCGAGTGACTGGTATTAAATCTAAATTCTGTCTGTATAAACTAAAACTTTTCTCTGTGATGTAATCTCTACATAGTGAGTTCTCAAAACTGACATAAAATTTATACCATTTGTTCATAAATGTTTGGCAAATGTTTTTTAAATGTCTCCAACAAAGAAACTTACCACACTCTCCAAATATATCGATATTTACATACCGCCGAAGGCGTGATGCATAGTCATGTCTCATAGAGGATGTCTTACACTTTGACACAAACCAAACCGCTTCATGCAATTTAGCCTTCCACGCTTTATTTGCAATAAAATTATTTGTGGTATCACTGAATGACCCATTTTTCTTTTTGGGAGTAAAAACTGAGTATGGACTAAATATATCGGCATCTCTTCGATATCCTATCGTCCAGTTTATTAGGTTATTCCACGACCCCCATACATCATGATGATTTTTCGGAGATTCCATTGAGTGAATTATCCATATTTGACCATCTGCCTTCTTTTCTGGCATTTTCATGATATCGGGCGCGTGAAATATAATAGCGGTGTCTGCATCCTGTTGAGGTAGATGTTTACCAGTTGTAAGGAAACAGGGATTGGCACAACTGTTGAACAGATTTGTAGTTTTCAGCCATCCTGGTAAGTTATAGTAGTGGACATGTTTCCATTTGACAGTGCCAACATTGAGAGACCTGTTCCTCCAGTCATGTAATGGTGCGTCGCTTAGGACGTCTATAACTACTTCCGGTGACGTCATCGCTTTCTTCCGGAAGTGCATGGATAGATAGGGTAGCGCATACATGACGGGCCCCATGAAGAGTATCAGCATAAAGGAGATGAAATACAGTCTGAAACTAAGAAAACGAACATTGTATTACAACAACAGATGTTCTGGTATGTTCACATAAAAAGTATTAAGTAACATTGATACCATAGTCTTAATCGCGAAACTAATTTCAACATTCATTAAAGCATATTTAAAACTTTATTCCTCTACTTGACGCTTAGTATTTTGAAAACATTAGTGCCATACTTTACATTTAATTCATTGATTATTTAATTAGAAATAATATACGTCATCACATAATGTGTGTTATACTTGTAGACCGTACAATGTGTGTTATAATTGTAGACCGTACAATGTGTGTTATAATTGTAGACCGTACAATGTGTGTTATAATTGTAGACCGTACAATGTGTGTTATAATTGTAGACCGTACAATGTGTGTTATAATTGTAGACCGTACAATGTGTGTTATAATTGTAGACGTACAATGTGTGTTATAATTGTAGACCGTACAATGTGTGTTATAATTGTAGACCGTACAATGTGTGTTTATAATTGTAGACCGTATAATGTGTGTTATAATTGTAGACTGTACAATGTGTGTTATAATTGTAGACCGTATAATGTGTGTTATAATTGTAGACCGTACAATGTGTGTTTTAATTGTAGACCGTACAATGTGTGTTATAATTGTAGACCGTATAATGTGTGTTATAATTGTAGACAGTACAATGTGTGTTTTAATTGTAGACCGTACAATGTGTGTTATAATTGTAGACCGTATAATGTGTGTTATAATTGTAGACCGTATAATGTGTGTTATAATTGTAGACCGTACAATGTGTGTTATAATTGTAGACCGTATAATGTGTGTTATAATTGTAGACCGTATAATGTGTGTTATAAGTGTAGACAGTATAATGTGTGTTATAATTGTAGACCGTACAATGTGTGTTATAATTGTAGACCGTACAATGTGTGTTATAATTGTAGACCGTACAATGTGTTATAATTGTAGACCGTACAATGTGTTATAATTGTAGACCGTACAATGTGTGTTATAATTGTAGACCGTACAATGTGTGTTATAATTGTAGACCGTACAATGTGTTATAATTGTAGACCGTACAATGTGTGTTATAAATGTAGACCGTACAATGTGTTATAATAGTAGACGTACAATGTGTGTTATAATTGTAGACCGTACAATGTGTTATAATTGTAGACCGTACAATGTGTGTTATAATTGTAGACCGTACAATGTGTTATAATAGTAGACGTACAATGTGTGTTATAATTGTAGACCGTACAATGTGTGTTATAATTGTAGACTGTATAATGTGTGTTATAATTGTAGACCGTACAATGTGTTATAATTGTAGACCGTACAATGTGTGTTATAATTGTAGACCGTACAATGTGTGTTATAATTGTAGACCGTATAATGTGTGTTATAATTGTAGACCGTACAATGTGTGTTATAGTTGTAGACCGTACAATGTGTGTTATAATTGTAGACCGTACAATGTGTGTTATAATTGTAGACCGTACAATGTGTGTTATAATTGTAGACCGTACAATGTGTGTTATAATTGTAGACCGTACAATGTGTGTTATAATAGTAGACTGTACAATGTGTGTTATAATTGTAGACCGTATAATGTGTGTTATAATTGTAGACCGTATAATGTGTGTTATAATTGTAGACCGTACAATGTGTGTTATAATTGTAGACTGTACAATGTGTGTTATAATTGTAGACCGTACAATGTGTGTTATAATTGTAGACCGTACAATGTGTGTTATAATTGTAGACCGTACAATGTGTGTTTTACTTGTAGACCGTACAATGTGTTATAATTGTAGACCGTACAATGTGTGTTATAATTGTAGACCGTACAATGTGTTATAATTGTAGACCGTACAATGTGTGTTATAATTGTAGACCGTACAATATGTGTTATAATTGTAGACCGTATAATGTGTGTTATAATTGTAGACCGTATAATGTGTGTTATAATTGTAAACCATACAATGTGTGTTATAATTGTAGACCGTACAATGTGTGTTATAATTGTAGACCGTACAATGTGTGTTATAATTGTAGACCGTACAATGTGTGTTATAATTGTAGACCGTATAATGTGTGTTATAATTGTAGACCGTACAATGTGTTATAATTGTAGACCGTACAATGTGTGTTATAATTGTAGACCGTACAATGTGTGTTATAATTGTAGACCGTATAATGTGTGTTATAATTGTAGACCGTACAATGTGTGTTATAATTGTAGACCGTACAATGTGTGTTATAATAGTAGACTGTACAATGTGTGTTATAATTGTAGACCGTACAATGTGTGTTATAATTGTAGACCGTACAATGTGTGTTATAATTGTAGACCGTACAATGTGTGTTATAATTGTAGACCGTACAATGTGTGTTATAATTGTAGACTGTACAATGTGTGTTATAATTGTAGACTGTACAATGTGTGTTATAATTGTAGACCATACAATGTGTGTTATAATTGTAGACCGTACAATGTGTTATAATTGTAGACTGTACAATGTGTGTTATAATTGTAGACGTATAATGTGTGTTATAATTGTAGACTGTACAATGTGTGTTATAATTGTAGACCGTACAATGTGTGTTATAATTGTAGACCGTATAATGTGTGTTATAATTGTAGACCGTACAATGTGTGTTATAATTGTAGACCGTACAATGTGTGTTATAATTGTAGACCGTACAATGTGTGTTATAATTGTAGACGTACAATGTGTGTTATAATTGTAGACTGTACAATGTGTGTTATAATTATAGACCGTCCAATGTGTGTTATAATTGTAGACGTATAATGTGTGTTATAATTGTAGACCGTACAATGTGTGTTATAATTGTAGACCGTATAATGTGTGTTATAATTATAGACCGTACAATGTGTGTTATAATAGTAGACTGTACAATGTGTGTTATAATTGTAGACCGTACAATGTGTGTTATAATTGTAGACCGTACAATGTGTGTTATAATTGTAGACCGTATAATGTGTGTTATAATTGTAGACGTACAATGTGTGTTATAATTGTAGACCGTACAATGTGTGTTATAATTGTAGACCGTACAATGTGTGTTATAATTGTAGACCAGACAATGTGTGTTATAATTATAGACCGTACAATGTGTGTTATAATTGTAGACCATACAATGTGTGTTATAATTGTAGACCGTACAATGTGTTATAATTGTAGACCATACAATGTGTTATAATTGTAGACCATACATTGTGTGTTATAATTGTAGACCATACAATGTGTGTTATAATTGTAGACCGTACAATGTGTTATAATTGTAGACCGTACAATGTGTTATAATTGTAGACCATACATTGTGTGTTATAATTGTAGACCGTACAATGTGTGTTATAATTGTAAACCGTACAATGTGTGTTATAATTGTAGACTGTACAATGTGTGTTATAATTGTAGACCGTACAATGTGTGTTATAATTGTAGACCAGACAATGTGTGTTATATTTGTAGACCGTATAATGTGTGTTATAATTGTAGACCGTACAATGTGTGTTATAATTGTAGACTGTACAATGTGTGTTATAATTGTAGACCGTACAATGTGTGTTATAATTGTAGACCGTACAATGTGTGTTATAATTGTAGACCGTACAATGTGTGTTATAATTGTAGACCGTACAATGTGTGTTATAATTGTAGACCGTACAATGTGTGTTATAATTGTAGACCGTACAATGTGTGTTATAATTGTAGACCGTACAATGTGTGTTATAATTGTAGACCGTATAATGTGTGTTATAATTGTAGACCGTACAATGTGTGTTATAATTGTAGACCGTACAATGTGTGTTATAATTGTAGACCGTACAATGTGTGTTATAATTGTAGACCGTACAATGTGTGTTATAATTGTAGACTGTACAATGTGTGTTATAATTGTAGACCGTACAATGTGTGTTATAATTGTAGACCGTATAATGTGTGTTATAATTGTAGACCGTACAATGTGTGTTATAATTGTAGACCGTATAATGTGTGTTATAATTGTAGACCGTACAATGTGTGTTATAATTGTAGACTGTACAATGTGTGTTATAATTGTAGACCGTACAATGTGTGTTATAATTGTAGACCGTACAATGTGTGTTATAATTGTAGACCGTATAATGTGTGTTATAATTGTAGACGTACAATGTGTGTTATAATTGTAGACCGTACAATGTGTGTTATAATTGTAGACCGTACAATGTGTGTTATAATTGTAGACCAGACAATGTGTGTTATAATTATAGACCGTACAATGTGTGTTATAATTGTAGACCATACAATGTGTGTTATAATTGTAGACCGTACAATGTGTGTTATAATTGTAGACCATACAATGTGTGTTATAATTGTAGACCGTATAATGTGTGTTATAATTGTAGACCGTACAATGTGTGTTATAATTGTAGACCGTACAATGTGTGTTATAATTGTAGACCGTATAATGTGTGTTATAATTGTAGACCGTACAATGTGTGTTATAATTGTAGACCATACAATGTGTTATAATTGTAGACCATACATTGTGTGTTATAATTGTAGACCATACAATGTGTGTTATAATTGTAGACCGTACAATGTGTTATAATTGTAGACCGTACAATGTGTTATAATTGTAGACCATACATTGTGTGTTATAATTGTAGACCGTAAAATGTGTGTTATAATTGTAAACCGTACAATGTGTGTTATAATTGTAGACTGTACAATGTGTGTTATAATTGTAGACCGTACAATGTGTGTTATAATTGTAGACCAGACAATGTGTGTTATATTTGTAGACCGTATAATGTGTGTTATAATTGTAGACCGTACAATGTGTGTTATAATTGTAGACTGTACAATGTGTGTTATAATTGTAGACCGTACAATGTGTGTTCTACTTGTAGACCGTACAATGTGTGTTATAATTGTAGACCGTACAATGTGTGTTATAATTGTAGACCGTACAATGTGTGTTATAATTGTAGACCGTACAATGTGTGTTATAATTGTAGACCGTACAATGTGTGTTATAATTGTAGACCGTACAATGTGTGTTATAATTGTAGACCGTACAATGTGTGTTATAATTGTAGACCGTAAAATGTGTGTTATAATTATAGACCGTATAATGTGTGTTATAATTGTAGACCGTACAATGTGTGTTATAATTGTAGACCGTACAATGTGTGTTATAATTGTAGACCATACAATGTGTGTTATAATTGTAGACCGTACAATGTGTGTTATAATTGTAGACTGTACAATGTGTTATAATTGTAGACCATACAATGTGTATTATAATTGTAGACCGTACAATGTGTTATAATTGTAGACCATACAATGTGTATTATAATTGTAGACCGTACAATGTGTGTTATAATTATAGACCGTACAATGTGTGTTATAATTGTTGACCGTACAATGTGTGTTATAATTATAGACCGTACAATGTGTGTTATAATTGTAGACCGTACAATGTGTATTATAATTGTAGACCGTACAATGTGTGTTATAATTGTAGACCATACAATGTGTTATAATTGTAGACGTACAATGTTCGTTATAATTGTAAACCGTACAATGTGTGTTATAATTGTAGACCGTACAATGTGTGTTATAATTGTAGACCGTACAATGTGTGTTATAATTGTAGACCGTACAATGTGTGTTATAATTGTAGACCGTACAATGTGTGTTATAATTGTAGACCATACAATGTGTGTTATAATTGTAGACCGTACAATGTGTTATAATTGTAGACTGTACAATGTGTGTTATAATTGTAGACGTATAATGTGTGTTATAATTGTAGACCGTACAATGTGTGTTATAATTGTAGACCGTACAATGTGTGTTATAATTGTAGACCGTACAATGTGTGTTATAATTGTAGACCGTATAATGTGTGTTATAATTGTAGACCGTACAATGTGTGTTATAATTGTAGACCGTACAATGTGTGTTATAATTGTAGACCGTACAATGTGTGTTATAATTGTAGACGTACAATGTGTGTTATAATTGTAGACCGTACAATGTGTGTTATAATTATAGACCGTACAATGTGTGTTATAATTGTAGACCGTATAATGTGTGTTATAATTGTAGACCGTACAATGTGTGTTATAATTGTAGACCGTACAATGTGTGTTATAATTGTAGACCGTACAATGTGTGTTATAATTGTAGACCGTACAATGTGTGTTATAATTGTAGACCGTACAATGTGTGTTATAATTGTAGACCGTACAATGTGTGTTATAATTGTAGACCGTACAATGTGTGTTATAATTGTAGACCTACAATGTGTGTTATAATTGTAGACCAGACAATGTGTGTTATAATTGTAGACCGTACAATGTGTGTTATAATTGTAGACCTGTACAATGTGTGTTATAATTGTAGACCGTACAATGTGTTATAATTGTAGACCGTACAATGTGTGTTATAATTATAGACCGTACAATGTGTGTTATAATTGTAGACCGTACAATGTGTGTTATAATTGTAGACCGTACAATGTGTGTTATAATTGTAGACCGTACAATGTGTGTTATAATTGTAGACCGTACAATGTGTGTTATAATTGTAGACCGTACAATGTGTGTTATAATTGTAGACCGTACAATGTGTGTTATAATTGTAGACCGTACAATGTGTGTTATAATTGTAGACCGTACAATGTGTGTTATAATTGTAGACCGTACAATGTGTGTTATAATTGTAGACCTGTACAATGTGTTGTATAATTGTATGACCGTACAATGTGTGTTATAATTGTAGACCGTAACAATGTGTGTTATAATTGTAGACCGTACTAATGTGTGTTATAATTGTAGACCGTACAATGTGTGTTATAATGTAGACCGTATAATGTGTGTTATAATTGTAGACCGTACAATTGTGGTTATAATTGTAGACCGTACAATGTGTGTTATAATTGTAGACCGTACATGTGTGTTATAATTGTAGACCGTACAATGTGTGTTATAATTGTAGACCGTACAATGTGTGTTATAATTGTAGACCGTACAAGTGGTTATAATTGTAGACCATACAATGTGTGATTATAATTGTAGACCGTACAATGTGTGTTTATATTGTAGACCGTACAATGTGTGTTATAATTGTAGACCGTACAATGTGTGTTATAATTGTAGACCGTACAATGTGTGTTATAATTGTAGACCGTACAATGTGTGTTATAATTGTAGACCGTACAATGTGTGTTATAATTGTAGACCGTACAATGTGTGTTATAATTGTAGACCGTACAATGTGTGTTATAATTGTAGACCAGTACAAGTGTGTTATAATTGTAGACCGTACAATGTGTTATAATTGTAGACCGTACAATGTGTATTATAATTGTAGACCGTACAATGTGTGTTATAATTGTAGACCGTACAATGTGTGTTATAATTGTAGACCGTACAATGTGTGTTATAATTGTAGACCGTACAATGTGTGTTATAATTGTAGACCGTACAATGTGTGTTATAATTGTAGACCGTACAATGTGTGTTATAATTGTAGACCGTACATGTGTGTTATAATTGTAGACGTATAATGTGTTATAATTGTAGACCGTATAATGTGTGTTATAATTGTAGACCGTACAATGTGTGTTATAATTGTAGACCGTACAATGTGTGTTATAATTGTAGACCGTACAATGTGTGTTATAATTGTAGACCGTACAATGTGTGTTATAATTGTAGACCGTACAATGTGTGTTATAATTGTAGACCGTACAATGTGTGTTATAATTGTAGACCGTACAATGTGTGTTATAATTGTAGACCGTACAATGTGTGTTATAATTGTAGACCGTACAATGTGTGTTATAATTGTAGACCGTACAATGTGTGTTATAATTGTAGACCGTACAATGTGTGTTATAATTGTAGACCGTACAATGTGTGTTATAATTGTAGACCGTACAATGTGTGTTATAATTGTAGACCGTACAATGTGTGTTATAATTGTAGACCGTACAATGTGTGTTATAATTGTAGACCGTACAATGTGTGTTATAATTGTAGACCGTACAATGTGTGTTATAATTGTAGACCGTACAATGTGTGTTATAATTGTAGACCGTACAATGTGTGTTATAATTGTAGACGTACAATGTGTGTTATAATTGTAGACCGTACAATGTGTGTTATAATTGTAGACCGTACAATGTGTGTTATAATTGTAGACCGTACAATGTGTGTTATAATTGTAGACCGTACAATGTGTGTTATAATTGTAGACCGTACAATGTGTGTTATAATTGTAGACGTACAATGTGTGTTATAATTGTAGACCGTACAATGTGTGTTATAATTGTAGACCGTACAATGTGTGTTATAATTGTAGACCGTACAATGTGTGTTATAATTGTAGACCGTACAATGTGTGTTATAATTGTAGACGTACAATGTGTGTTATAATTGTAGACCGTACAATGTGTGTTATAATTGTAGACCGTACAATGTGTGTTATAATTGTAGACCGTACAATGTGTGTTATAATTGTAGACCGTACAATGTGTGTTATAATTGTAGACCGTACAATGTGTGTTATAATTGTAGACCGTACAATGTGTGTTATAATTGTAGACTGTACAATGTGTGTTATAATTGTAGAATGTACAATGTGTGTTATAATTGTGGACCGTACAATGTGTTATAATTGTAGACGTACAATGTGTGTTATAATTGTAGACCGTACAATGTGTTATAATTGTAGACGTACAATGTGTGTTATAATTGTAGACGTACAATGTGTGTTATAATTGTAGACTGTACAATGTGTGTTAAAATTGTAGACTGTACAATGTGTGTTATAATTGTAGACGTACAATGTGTGTTATAAGTGTAGACCGTACAATGTGTGTTATAAGTGTAGACCGTACAATGTGTGTTATAATTGTAGACGTACAATGTGTGTTATAATTGTAGACGTACAATGTGTGTTATAATTGTAGACCGTACAATGTGTGTTAAAATTGTAGACCGTACAATGTGTGTTATAATTGTAGACGTACAATGTGTGTTATAAGTGTAGACCGTACAATGTGTGTTATAATTGTAGACGTACAATGTGTGTTATAAGTGTAGACCATATAATGTGTTATAATTGTATACCGTACAATGTGTGTGATAATTGTAGACATACAATGTGTGTTATAATTGTAGACCGTATAATGTGTGTTATAATTGTAGACGTACAATGTGTGTTATAATTGTAGACCGTACAATGTGTGTTATAATTGTAGACCGTACAATGTGTGTTATAATTGTAGACGTACAATGTGTGTTATAATTGTAGACAGTATAATATGTGTTATAATTGTAGACCGTACAATGTGTGTTATTATTGTAGACCGTACAATGTGTTATAATTGTAGACGTACAATGTGTGTTATAATTGTAGACCGTATAATATGTGTCATAATTGTAGACGTACAATGTGTGTTATAATTGTAGACCGTACAATGTGTGTTATAATTGTAGACCATATAATGTGTTATAATTGTATACCGTACAATGTGTGTTAAAATTGTAGACTGTACAATGTGTGTTATAATTGTAGACTGTACAATGTGTGTTATAATTGTAGACTGTACAATGTGTGTTATAATTGTAGACCGTACAATGTGTTATAATTGTAGACGTACAATGTGTGTTATAATTGTAGACCGTACAATGTGTTATAATTGTAGACGTACAATGTGTGTTATAATTGTAGACGTACAATGTGTGTTATAATTGTAGACTGTACAATGTGTGTTAAAATTGTAGACTGTACAATGTGTGTTATAATTGTAGACGTACAATGTGTGTTATAAGTGTAGACCGTACAATGTGTGTTATAAGTGTAGACCGTACAATGTGTGTTATAATTGTAGACGTACAATGTGTGTTATAATTGTAGACGTACAATGTGTGTTATAATTGTAGACCGTACAATGTGTGTTAAAATTGTAGACCGTACAATGTGTGTTATAATTGTAGACGTACAATGTGTGTTATAAGTGTAGACCGTACAATGTGTGTTATAATTGTAGACGTACAATGTGTGTTATAAGTGTAGACCATATAATGTGTTATAATTGTATACCGTACAATGTGTGTGATAATTGTAGACATACAATGTGTGTTATAATTGTAGACCGTATAATGTGTGTTATAATTGTAGACGTACAATGTGTGTTATAATTGTAGACCGTACAATGTGTGTTATAATTGTAGACCGTATAATGTGTGTTATAATTGTAGACGTACAATGTGTGTTATAATTGTAGACAGTATAATATGTGTTATAAGTGTAGACCGTACAATGTGTGTTATAATTGTAGACCGTATAATGTGTGTTATAAGTGTAGACCGTACAATGTGTGTTCTACTTGTAGACAGTACAATGTGTGTTATAATTGTAGACCGTACAATGTGTGTTATAATTGTAGACCGTATAATGTGTTATAATTGTAGACCGTATAATGTGTGTTATAATTGTAGACCGTGCAATGTGTGTTATAATTGTAGACCGTACAATGTGTGTTATAATTGTAGACCGTATAATGTGTGTTCTACTTGTAGACCGTACAATGTGTGTTATAATTGTAGACCGTACAATGCGTGTTATAATTGTAGACCGTGCAATGTGTGTTATAATTGTAGACCGTACAATGTGTGTTATAATTGTAGACGTACAATGTGTGTTATAATTGTAGACCGTACAATGTGTGTTATAATTGTAGACCGTATAATGTGTGTTATAATTGTAGACCGTGCAATGTGTGTTATAATTGTAGACGTACAATGTGTGTTATAATTGTAGATCGTATACTGTGTGTTATAATTGTAGACTGTATAATATGTGTTATAATTGTAGACCGTACAATGTGTTATAATTGTAGACCGTACAATGTGTGTTATAATTGTAGACCGTACAATGTGTGTTATAATTGTAGACCGTACAATGTGTGTTATAATTGTAGACGTACAATGTGTGTTATAATTGTAGACCGTACAATGTGTGTTATAATTGTAGACCGTACAATGTGTGTTATAATTATAGACCATATAATGTGTGTTATAATTGTAGACCGTACAATGTGTGTTATAATTATAGACCGTATAATGTGTGTTATAATTGTAGACCGTACAATGTGTGTTATAATTGTAGACCGTACAATGTGTGTTATAATTGTAGACGTACAATGTGTGTTATAATTATAGACCGTACAATGTGTGTTATAATTGTAGACCGTACAATGTGTGTTATAATTGTAGACCGTACAATGTGTGTTATAATTGTAGACCGTACAATGTGTGTTATAATTGTTGACCGCATAATGTGTGTTATAATTGTAGACGTACAATGTGTGTTATAATTGTAGACCGTATAATGTGTGTTATAATTGTAGACCGTACAATGTGTGTTATAATTGTAGACCGTACAATGTGTGTTATAATTGTAGACCGTACAATGTGTGTTATAATTGTAGACCGTATAATGTGTGTTATAATTGTAGACGTACAATGTGTGTTATAATTGTAGACCGTACAATGTGTGTTATAATTGTAGACGTACAATGTGTGTCATAATTGTAGACGTACAATGTGTGTTATAATTGTAGACTGTATAATGTGTGTTATAATTGTAGACCGTACAATGTGTGTTATAATTATAGACCGTATAATGTGTGTTTTAATTATAGACCGTACAATTTGTGTTATAATTGTAGACGTACAATGTGTGTTATAATTGTAGACCGCATAATGTGTGTTATAATTGTAGACGTACAATGTGTGTTATAATTGTAGACCTTATAATGTGTGTTATAATTGTAGACCGTACAATGTGTGTTATAATTGTAGACGTACAATGTGTGTTATAATTGTAGACCGTATAATGTGTGTTATAATTGTAGACCGTACAATGTGTGTTATAATTGTAGACCGTACAATGTGTGTTATAATTGTAGACCGTACAATGTGTGTTATAATTGTAGACATTACAATGTGTGTTATAATTGTAGACCGTACAATGTGTGTTATAATTGTAGACCGTACAATGTGTGTTATAATTGTAGACCGTACAATGTGTGTTATAATTGTAGACCGTACAATGTGTGTTATAATTGTAGACCGTACAATGTGTTATAATTGTAGACCGTACAATGTGTGTTATAATTGTAGACCGTACAATGTTTGTTATAATTGTAGACCGTACAATGTGTGTTATAATTGTAGACCGTACAATGTGTGTTATAATTGTAGACTGTACAATGTGTGTTATAATTGTAGACCGTACAATGTGTGTTATAATTGTAGACCGTACAATGTGTGTTATAATTGTAGACCGTACAATGTGTGTTATAATTGTAGACCGTACAATGTGTGTTATAATTGTAGACTGTACAATGTGTGTTATAATTGTAGACCGTATAATGTGTGTTATATTGTAGACCGTACAATGTGTGTTATAATTGTAGACAGTACAATGTGTGTTATAATTGTAGACTGTACAATGTGTTATAATTGTAGACCGTACAATGTGTGTTATAATTGTAGACCGTACAATGTGTTATAATTGTAGACCGTACAATGTGTGTTCTACTTGTAGACCGTACAATGTGTGTTATATTGTAGACCGTACAATGTGTGTTATAATTGTAGACCGTACAATGTGTGTTATAATTGTAGACCGTACAATGTGTGTTATAATTGTAGACCGTATAATGTGTGTTATAATTGTAGACCGTACAATGTGTGTTATAATTGTAGACCGTATAATGTGTGTTATAATTGTAGACTGTACAATGTGTGTTATAATTGTAGACCGTACAATGTGTGTTATAATTGTAGACCGTACAATGTGTGTTATAATTGTAGACTGTACAATGTGTGTTTTAATTGTAGACCATACAATGTGTTATACTTGTGGACGTATAATGTGTGTTATAATTGTAGACCGTACAATGTGTGTTATAATTGTAGACCGTACAATGTGTTATAATTGTAGACCGTACAATGTGTGTTATAATTGTAGACCGTACAATGTGTGTTATAATTGTAGACCGTACAACGTGTGTTATAATTGTAGACCGTACAATGTGTGTTATAATTGTAGACCGTACAATGTGTGTTATAATTGTAGACCGTACAATGTGCGTTATAATTGTAGACCGTACAATGTGTGTTATAATTGTAGACCGTACAATGTGTGTTATAATTGTAGACCGTACAATGTGCGTTATAATTGTAGACCGTACAATGTGTGTTATAATTGTAGACCGTACAATGTGTGTTATAATTGTAGACCGTACAATGTGTGTTATAATTGTAGACCGTACAATGTGTGTTATAATTGTAGACCGTATAACGGTTGTCTACTTGTAGAATGTACACTATGTGTTCTAATTGTTTAGCCTACATTATTTTCGTTTGCAAAATACTATACTGATATATATATGTATATTCTAATGCTATATATATATATATACACTGAATTATTTTCTTACATAGGGGTGGCACAACATGGGGAATATCCTGTGAATGTTGACACTCGAACTTGTTTACCTGAAAGTAAAGTGTTTACGATGTTATATATTAATATGTATATCTCTATCTTCTTCAGCTTAGTAAAATCGGACTGCGTTGAAATTAACGTTAAAGCCGTGAAAAAAGCCACAGCGGAATAATAAGCGCGGAAATCGGTAACATAATCATGACGTCGTCTCTTGGTGATGTAACCAGAACGTCAACTAGACGGCGCCATTTTGAAAGGACTGATCAACGAAATTTTAGCGTTTTCTCAGGAAATGTTTCCGATTTCCGCGCTTATTAATCCGCTGAGCTTTTTTTGCACTGCTATTACGATAATTTAATCGCAGTTAGAGTTTAATAAGCTGGAGAAGGGAGAGAAGAAAATATACACATAGAAACACGCAAACAAATAAACATACAAATAAACAAACACGTATACAGATTAACACACAAACAGATTAACACACAAACAGATTAACACACAAACAGATTAACACACAGATAAAAACGTATACAGATTAACACACAAACAAACGCGTATACATATTAACACTGATATTTCGCCCACCCTGATAAACACACATACAGCTATTTCGCCCAGCCCGGACGCGTCATCTTTTCTATGAACCAAATCCAGAAGGAATATCAGTAAAATCAAAATGGATCGAAACAAACTTTGAAATAACGAAGTGGAGGGAATCATAGTTCAAACTTTGGACGTTGGTGTTTGTCGTCGACGAACCAAAATACCAGAATGCTGGTGTCATGGTTTTACTATCATTTTTCAATGTGCCCTGTGCCTACATATTTACATATTTACATTTTGAGTCTCAGTCTCATATTACTGCAATGTTAATATGGGTTGTCTCCCATAGCGCATATACACATGTATCTTGTGTATATGATAAACGTCACGCAAATGCTTCGATAAGCGCTACAGATGAATCAAACGTAGTTAGGATTCTGATTGAGCACAATAAGTTATTGTTATATTGCGTTTGTGTGGCCGTAATTAAAGTAATGACTGACTCTGTTGTATATGCTAACTACATGTTTATTACTGCATGGCTATGGTGCCTTCTGATACAGATACAGAATACAGTGTCGGTATACACCTGTGTAATATACATGATCAGGGCCTGGGCTGATAAGCCTTGACACGAGTGAAGTTAATCAAAATACAGGCCTGTCTCACTCCGATCTTATTACGGTCGTAATAGATAGTTGAATGGACATTACAGTTATTATGACGTCATTTAGCGCAATGTTGACAATCGTCACTTTGTATAGTGTGTCAGACTGGTTGCAAATCAAACACAAAAACAAGTTTGATTTCAAGATGCTATAATATATCCTTTCAAATTACAAACAGGGAAATGGGAACGCATTTATTAAAAAATGATGGATTTAACATATGTTAATGTAAATATAACTTTTAGACGCTTGTTTTTATTGTCATTATAGATTCAGTCTGGGTGACAAAAACTATTTATGGCGTCGGGGGCCATTTCATTTAACTGTCATCCAGATTATATATACATCCTATGTGACAAAAAATAGTCGTTCATTACCACGTAATATGTATAGTAGTTTAGGTTCGTTTGATAAACCCTACCCCAGATAGGTAACAGCTAGGTTAGTGTACGGGGTGCTATCACACATATCACACAGTACGTGATACTTAGGTACAGTGTACGGGGTGCTACCACACATATCACACAGTACGTGATACTTAGGTACAGTGTACGGGGTGCTACCACACATATCACACAGTACGAGGTACTTAGGTACAGTGTACGGGGCGCTATCACACATATCACACAGTACGAGGTACTTAGGTACAGTGTACGGGGTGCTACCACACATATCACACAGTACGTGATACTTAGGTACAGTGTACGGGGTGCTACCACACATATCACACAGTACGAGGTACTTAGGTACAGTGTACGGGGCGCTATCACACATATCACACAGTACGGGATACTTAGGTACAGTGTACGGGGTGCTATCACACATATCACACAGTACGGGATACTTAGGTACAGTGTACGGGGTGCATATAGGACAGAGTGCTGTCATATACCACAAGGTCCAGATACAAATACTGAGGGATCAGGTAACGTTCGTTTTATCATTTGTTTATCAGTGTAACACGTTTGCTTCCGCACTACCTCCAACCATGGAATGATCTGGTAACGGACTCAAACACGTGACACAATTTCTGGTGGAACGCAGTCGGATTGGGGTAGTTCAGACACATGTGTTTTGTTTAACACTTTCGGATAGTCGGACCAGGTGGTCGGATATCTGATATATAGAGATAGGTGTTGTCTGTGGTCTCTGTGTTTTACGCCCAGCTGTTTTAAATGTTTACATTGTTTAATTGTTTTTTTTTAAATGAGTGTTACTCAGGATATCAGTAGGTAAGAGGTGGAAATCGCGCATCTTAGTCTTGAATTGTCGGCGTAAAATGGTTGATGACGAGGTAACAGTTAAGGATTCGGTTGTTTCAACCATGAGGACAAACTTAGGTCCTATCATTAGTAGTACGCCACATACCGACATACCATCTCAAAGGTCTATTGCCAAGGGGACGGTGGGAACACAAGAGGACTAGAGAGGACTGTCTTCTAGTCCGGGGGTGGGGTGGGGTGGGGGGTGGGGGGGAGTTTCACGATTTAATTCCGAAGCTAGACAACGGGATGGCACCGATGGCAAATACACAGAATTTGTTGTAGAACAAAAAGGGTGGGATCACGACTGATGGAGCAATGGAGACCAAGTCGCATATCAAACCGACAAATTTTAATGAAACAGGATCTGAAATCGACTACACGGCCCATGTTGAGGCTTGTGTACAGATCAACTGTTGGAATGAAATGCAGATGTGGTTGTATTTGGCTGCATCCCTTAGAAGTCAGGTCCAGACAGTGCTAGGAAATTCACAAGGTAGTGACAAACACAGCTATGCAAAACTTACAGAGGCTCTGGAGTCACGTTTTGCACTGAACTCTATCGATCCATGCCGAGGGAACGACGGCTTAAGACCTCTGAAACATTGCCAGAGTTAGGCGAGGGCATAAAACGCTTAACATATTTAGCGTATTCTACGGCAACGAGGGACATAGCTGAAATCATTTCAAAGGATCACTCATTGACGCTGTAGTTGACTTCGACGTAAGATTGAGGGTTCAGCAATCCCGACCAAAGACTCTTCACGAGACTGTGGCAGTCTATGTAGAATTAGAAGCTTTTACCAGAGCTAACAAAGAACGCAGAACTTGAAATCGGGGATATGCACGGCAAATACAGGGACCAGAGAGCTCTTCTGAAAAGGATATATCCAGTGAACTGGAGGCATTCATGTTGTCAGTAAAGCAGTCGATTTTCAACATGGAAAAGGAAATAAAAGATCTACGGGAGGACAAATCAAGAAAGGATGGTTATTCAGTGCGCAAGAATAATAACACTACAACGTATGTCGAGAGCCTATGTCAAGGATCACCAAGAAGATTGGGACAGCCATATTCCAAATGTGGCATACCTTACATGAAACTAGCGGATTCTCTCCAAACATGTTGGTGCTTGGGAGGGAAGTCTCCCTACCATTAATTTCTGATCTACGAGCTACCGCAGAAGAAGCTCGGAATGTTCTTCGAAGTGAGTGGGCTTGGCAACTTCAGGAGAAAGTTGGAGGAAGCACACGGACAAACGCGTGCTTAAACAAAGCAGTCATTTCATAGAAAAAAGCAGTATCATGACTCAAAACTTCAGTGGGATATGAGTACGTCCCTATGAGAAAAGTTGGAGAATCTCCAAAACTTATAAACTTCCGGAAAGGATCATTCACGGTTGTTTCAAAGTTATCTTATGTCACCTACAAGATTCGTCATGAAGATGGGAAAATCATGGTAGTTCACGTTGACAGGTTAAAGAAGTGTACGTCACAGGGACTAGGCGAATCAGTTGTTGGGCAAGGTTTTGTCAAGGGTACTGCTGCTCAGCTCCTCAAGAGAACAAACAGAACAACAACTATCAGATATGTTGAGGGGATGCTGGTTGTCTCAGAAGATGTATCCGAATGGGAGGAATATATGAATTTATTTACATCCGTTTCTAAAATGTGGAAATTGATATGACATTAATTCAAAGTGGACAACAAAGACAGCTATATCGTTTTTGTTCTTGTTTCTGTTGATGGTTAAGGAACAAGTGTTGTTTTCTTGGTAGGCGTGGTTAATGTGACAACGCCAGTCATTCATTGTCACGTGTATGTATAAAGGAGTTTAAGTTGGTTTGATAAACCAATGACCAATTAGGTAAGAACTAGGTCGGCTGAGGAACCATGTTTATACAATGCTGCCTTCTGATTGGCTGTATTCTGATTGGCTGATGCTGTCCAAATAAGAGGGGATCTCGGCTCTCCAGCACCATTCCTGAGCTGGCTTTGGAAGCATCCACTTCTAAATATAGCAGTGACGAAATCATAAAGGAATAAATCTATAAAGACCCTTTTCCCTTCTAGGACATAATTCTGTGACACTGACGTACTGGTATACATGATGCATAGTACAGGGTGCTGTTACACCACGGGTGTACAGGGTGCAGTCACACAGTACATGGTACTGAGGCACAGGTGTACGGGGTGTATAATACAGGGTGCAGTCACAGTACAGGGTACTGAGGCACAGGTGTACGGTGTGTATAATACAGAGTGAAGTCACACAGTACAGGGTACTGAGGCACAGGTGTACGGGGTGTATAATACAGAGGTGCAGTCACACAGTACAGGGTACTGAGGCACAGGTGTACGGGGTGTATAATACAGGGTGCAGTCACACAGTACAGGGTACAGAGGCACAGGTGTACGGGGTGTATAATACAGAGGTGCAGTCACACAGTACAGGGTACTGAGGCACAGGTGTACGGGGTGTATAATACAGAGGTGCAGTCACACAGTACAGGGTACTGAGGCACAGGTGTACGGGGTGTATAATACAGGGTGCAGTCACAGTACAGGGTACTGAAGCACAGGTGTACAGAGTGTATAGTGCAGCGTGCTGTCACACCACAGTTGTACAGGTGTATAGTACAGGGTGCTATCACACAGTACAAGGTACCTAGGCACAGTGTACGGGTCATATAGTACAAAGTTATGTCATATACCATATAGTCTAGATCTACCATACTGACAGCTCAGGTTACGGAGTACTTAGGGATAGTATGGGGTGCCGGACATTATATCATAGTTCAATTGTATATTAGTCTGGGTGTATGCAAAATGCATAATACTAGGTACAGATAAGTAATTGTATGTCATTTGTTTATGAGTTCAACACGATGTTTTGTACATATTTGATACCGCACTATCCCCAACCCAGGGAATCACCTGGTAACGGACTCAAACACGACACACACACACACACACACACACACACACACACACACACATATATATATATATATATTATATAATAACTGTTCTGTTTTATCGCCCGTGTTCCTTTCAAATGCAACATTAACCAATAGAACAGCCAGAGACCGGTTTACTAGCAATGACACCAGAATAATGTTACACATAAGCTTTCTGATCATTTTTTCAACTATATCATATATCAATACATCATTTTGCTGTAAATAGTGTATGATACGTATAATTTTTAATACGATGATATTATGTTAAGTGATACAAAATATGTGATTACTCACGTTTTGTTCTCCTAAACATGCTACCTGTATGTTGGTGTAGTTGGCAAGGACAACATTGTGTGTGCTCTTCTATACAAACACTAGAGTCACGATTAATGAATATACATTTAATTTTATCTAATGTAGGGGTACGCGGTTGTATTTAACCGACAGCTATTTAAATTGTTCGACCAATATGTGTAATGGGAGGACTACTTGAGTAGAGCTTTGTGATCATGTTATCTATGATAATGTAGCCTTACCGAGAGACGGTTTGTGAATTGTCTTTACTGTTTATCCAACCTTCTGGTTTGTTAAAACACAAGTAGATCCATAGAACTTCAACTTCATTGTAATTAGGTCAACCAGAACGTGATCCGATCGGAGCACTTTCAGATATTCAAGCGTAGTAGTAGTAGTAAACGTAGCCATGCAACATTTAACAAGATTGAGATAAGGTTCTTAATGGTCGAAAGTAAATTTTTACATTTACATCGGAAAAAATATAATATGTTATCTATAACTCTTACCAGACTATTATTACTATCATTCGTAGTTGTTATTTTCTGTGATGTAATAATTAAACTTTGTTTCCAGCATGGGGGTAAAGGTGTTTTATTATGTAGTACGGGGGTATAGGTGTTTTATTATGTAGTACGGGGTATAGGTGTTTTATTATGTAGTACGGGGGTATAGGTGTTTTATTATATAGTACGGGGTATAGGTGTTTTATTATGTAGTACGGGGGTATTGGTGTTTTATTATGTAGTACAGGGGTATAGGTGTTTTATTATGTAGTACAGGGGTATAGGTGTTTTATTATGTAGTACGGGGGTATAGGTGTTTTATTATGTAGTACGGGGGTATATGTGTTTTATTATGTAGTACGGGGGTATAGGTGTTTTATTATGTAGTACGGGGATATAGGTGTTTTATTATGTAGTACGGGAGTATAGATGTTTTATTATGTAGTACGGGGGTATAGGTGTTTTATTATGTAGTACGGGGGTATAGGTGTTTTATTATGTAGTACGGGGTATAGGTGTTTTATTATGTAGTACGGGGGTATAGGTGTTTTATTATGTAGTACGGGGGTATAGGTGTTTTATTATGTAGTACGGGGGTATATGTGTTTTATTATGTAGTACGGGGGTATAGGTGTTTTATTATGTAGTACGGGGATATAGGTGTTTTATTATGTAGTACGGGAGTATAGATGTTTTATTATGTAGTACGGGGGTATAGGTGTTTTATTATGTAGTACGGGGGTATAGGTGTTTTATTATGTAGTACGGGGTATAGGTGTTTTATTATGTAGTACGGGGGTATAGGTGTTTTATTATGTATTACAGGGGTATAGGTGTTTTATTATGTATTACAGGGGGTATAGGTGTTTTATTATGTATTACGGGGGTATAGGTGTTTTATTATGTAGTACGGGGGTATAGGTGTTTTATTATGTAGTACGGGGGTATAGGTGTTTTATTATGTAGTACGGGGTATAGGTGTTTTATTATGTAGTACGGGGGTATAGGTGTTTTATTATGTAGTACGGGGGTATAGGTGTTTTATTATGTAGTACGGGGGTATAGGTGTTTTATTATGTAGTACGGGGGTATAGGTGTTTTATTATGTAGTACGGGGGTATAGGTGTTTTATTATGTAGTACGGGGGTATAGGTGTTTTATTATGTAGTACGGGGTATTGGTGTTTTATTATGTAGTACGGGGGTATAGGTGTTTTATTATGTAGTACGAGGGTATAGGTGTTTTATTATGTAGTACGGGGGTATTGGTGTTTTATTATGTAGTACGGGGGTATAGGTGTTTTATTATCTAGTACGGGGTATAGGTGTTTTATTATGTAGTACGGGGGTATAGGTGTTTTATTATGTAGTACGGGGGTATAGGTGTTTTATTATGTAGTACGGGGGTATAGGTGTTTTATTATGTAGTACGGGGTATAGGTGTTTTATTATGTAGTACGGGGGTATAGGTGTTTTATTATGTATTACGGGGGTATAGGTGTTTTATTATGTAGTACGGGGGTATAGGTGTTTTATTATGTAGTACGGGGGTATAGGTGTTTTATTATGTAGTACGGGGGTATAGGTGTTTTATTATGTAGTACGGGGGTATAGGTGTTTTATTATGTAGTACGGGGTATGGATGTTTGATGTAGTACGAGGTATGGGTGTTTTATTATGAGGTACGGGGGTATGGGTGTTTTATTATGAGGTACGGGGGTATAGGGGTTTTATTATGTAGTACGGGGGTATAGGTGTTTTATTATGTAGTACGTGGGTATAGGTGTTTTATTATGTAGTACGTGGGTATACATGTAGGTGTTTTATTATGTAGTACGGGGGTATAGGTGTTTTATTATGTAGTACGGGGGTATAGGTGTTTTATTATGTAGTACGGGGGTATAGGTGTATTATTATGTAGTACGGGGGTATAGGTGTTTTATTATGTAGTACGGGGGTATAGGTGTTTTATTATGTAGTACGGGGTATAGATGTTTTATTATGTAGTACGGGGGTATAGGTGTTTTATTATGTAGTACGGGGTATAGGTGTTGTATTATGTAGTACGAGGGTATAGGTGTTTTATTATGTAGTACGGGGGTATAGATGTTTTATTATGTAGTACGGGGGTATAGGTGTTTATTATGTAGTACGGGGGTATTGGTGTTTTATTATGTAGTACGGGGTATAGGTGTTTATTATGTAGTACGGGGGTATAAGTGTTTTATTATGTAGTACGGGGGTATAGGTGTTTTATTATGTAGTACGGGGGTATAGGTGTTTTATTATGTAGTACGGGGGTATAGGTGTTTTATTATGTAGTACGGGTTATCGGTGTTTTATTATGTAGTACGGGTTATCGGTGTTTTATTATGTAGTACGGGGGTATAGGTGTTTTATTATGTAGTACGGGTTATCGGTGTTTTATTATGTAGTACGGGGGTATAGGTGTTTTATTATGTAGTACGGGGGTATAGGTGTTTTATTATGTAGTACGGGTTATCGGTGTTTTATTATGTAGTACGGGGGTATTGGTGTTTTATTATGTAGTACGTGGGTATACATGTAGGTGTTTTATTATGTAGTACGGGGGTATAGGTGTTTTATTATGTAGTACGGGGTTATAGGTGTTTTATTATGTAGTACGGGGGTATAGGTGTATTATTATGTAGTACGGGGGTATAGGTGTTTTATTATGTAGTACGGGGGTATAGGTGTTTTATTATGTAGTACGGGGTATAGATGTTTTATTATGTAGTACGGGGGTATAGGTGTTTTATTATGTAGTACGGGGTATAGGTGTTGTATTATGTAGTACGAGGGTATAGGTGTTTTATTATGTAGTACGGGGGTATAGATGTTTTATTATGTAGTACGGGGGTATAGGTGTTTTATTATGTAGTACGGGGGTATTGGTGTTTTATTATGTAGTACGGGGTATAGGTGTTTTATTATGTAGTACGGGGGTATAAGTGTTTTATTATGTAGTACGGGGGTATAGGTGTTTTATTATGTAGTACGGGGGTATAGGTGTTTTATTATGTAGTACGGGGGTATAGGTGTTTTATTATGTAGTACGGGTTATCGGTGTTTTATTATGTAGTACGGGTTATAGGTGTTTTATTATGTAGTACGGGGGTATAGGTGTTTTATTATGTAGTACGGGTTATCGGTGTTTTATTATGTAGTACGGGGGTATAGGTGTTTTATTATGTAGTACGGGGGTATAGGTGTTTTATTATGTAGTACGGGTTATCGGTGTTTTATTATGTAGTACGGGTTATCGGTGTTTTATTATGTAGTACGGGGGTATAGGTGTTTTATTATGTAGTACGGGTTATCGGTGTTTTATTATGTAGTACGGGTTATCGGTGTTTTATTATGTAGTACGGGGGTATAGGTGTTTTATTATGTAGTACGGGGGTATAGGTGTTTTATTATGTAGTACGGGGGTATAGTTGTTTTATTATGTAGTACGGGTTATCGGTGTTTTATTATATAGTACGGGGGTATAGGTGTTTTATTATGTAGTACGGGGGTATAGGTGTTTTATTATGTACAATGTAGTACGGGGGTATCGGTGTTTTATTATGTAGTACGGGGGTATAGGTGTTTTATTATGTAGTACGGGGTATGTGTGTTTTATTATGTAGTACGGGGGTATTGGTGTTTTATTATGTAGTACGAGGTATAGATGTTTTATTATGTAGTACGGGGGTATAGGTGTTTTATTATGTAGTACGGGGGGTATAGGTGTTTTATTATGTAGTACGGGGTATAGATGTTTTATTATGAGGTACGGGGATATAGGTGTTTTATTATGTAGTACGGGGTATAGGTGTTTTATTATGTAGTACGGGGTATAGGTGTTTTATTATGTAGTACGGGGGTATAGGTGTTTTATTGTGTAGTACGGGGTATAGATGTTTTATTATGTAGTACGGGGGTATAGGTGTTTTATTATGTAGTACGGGGGTATAGGTGTTTTATTATGTAGTACGGGGGGTATAGGTGTTTTATTATGTAGTACGGGGGTATAGGTGTTTTATTATGTAGTACGAGGGTATAGGTGTTTTATTATATAGTACGGGGGTATTGGTGTTTTATTATGTAGTACTGGGGTATAGGTGTTTTATTATATAGTACGGGGGTATTGGTGTTTTATTATGTAGTACGGGGGTATAGGTGTTTTATTATGTAGTACAGGGGTATAGGTGTTTTATTATGTAGTACGGGGTATAGGTGTTTTATTATGTAGTACGAGGGTATTGGTGTTTTATTATGAGGTACGGGGGTATAGGTGTTTTATTATGTAGTACGGGGGTATAGGTGTTTTATTATGTTGTACGGGGGTATAGGTGTTTTATTATGTTGTACGGGGGTACAGGTGTTTTATTATGTAGTACGGGGGTATAGGTGTTTTATTATATAGTACGGGGTTATAGGTGTTTTATTATGTAGTACGGGGGTATAGGTGTTTTATTATGTAGTGCAGGGGTATAGGTGTTTTATTATGTAGTACGGGGGTATCGGTGTTTTATTATGTAGTACGGGTTATCGGTGTTTTATTATGTAGTACGGGGGTATCGGTGTTTTATTATGTGGTACTGGGTATCGGTGTTTTATTATGTAGTACGGGGGTATAGGTGTTTTATTATGTAGTACGGGGTATAGGTGTTTTATTATGTAGTACGGCGGTATTGGTGTTTTATTATGTAGTACGGGGGTATAGGTGTTTTGTTATGTAGTACGGGGGTATTGGTGTTTTATTATGTAGTACGGGGGTATAGGTGTTTTATTATGTAGTACGGGGGTATAGGTGTTTTGTTATGTAGTACGGGGTATAGGTGTTTTATTATGTAGTACGGCGGTATTGGTGTTTTATTATGTAGTACGGGGGTATAGGTGTTTTGTTATGTAGTACGGGGGTATTGGTGTTTTGTTATGTAGTACGGGGTATAGGTGTTTTATTATGTAGTACGGGGTATAGGTGTTTTATTATGTAGTACGGGGGTATTGGTGTTTTATTATGTAGTACGGGGGTATAGGTGTTTTATTATGAGGTACGGGGGTATAGGTGTTTTATTATGTAGTACGGGGTATAGGTGTTTTATTATGTAGTACGGGGGTATCGGTGTTTCATAATGATGTACGGGGGTATAGGTGTTTTATTATGTAGTACGGGGGTATTGGTGTTTTATTATGTAGTACGGGGTATAGGTGTTTTATTATGTAGTACGGGGGTATAGGTGTTTTATTATGTAGTACGGGGTATAGATGTTTTATTATGTAGTACGGGGGTATAGGTGTTTTATTATGTAGTACGAGGGTGTTGGTGTTTTATTATATAGTAGGGGGATATAGGTGTTTTATTATGTAGTACGAGGGTGTTGGTGTTTTATTATGTAGTACGGGGGTATAGGTGTTTTATTATGTAGTACGGGGGTATAGGTGTTTTATTATGTAGTACGGGGGTATAGGTGTTTAATTATGTAGTACGGGGGTATAGGTGTTTTATTATGTAGTACGGGGGTATAGGTGTTTTATTATGTAGTACGGGGGTAAAGGTGTTTTATTATGTAGTACGGGGGTGTAGGTGTTTTATTATGTAGTACGGGGGTATAGGTGTTTTATTATGTAGTACGGGGTATAGGTGTTTTATTATGTAGTATGGGGGTATAGGTGTTTTATTATGTAGTACGGGGTATAGGTGTTTTATTATGTAGTACGGGGGTATAGGTGTTTTATTATGTAGTACGGGGGTATAGGTGTTTTATTATGTAGTACGGGGGTATAGATGTTTTATTATGCAGTACGGGGGTATAGGTGTTTTATTATGTAGTACGGGGGTATGGGTGTTTTATTATGTAGTACGGGGTGTCGGTGTTTTATTATGTAGTACAGGGGTATAGGTGTTTTATTATGTAGTACGGGGGTATCGGTGTTTTATTATGTAGTACGGGTTATCGGTGTTTTATTATGTAGTACGGGGGTATCGGTGTTTTATTATGTGGTACTGGGTATTGGTGTTTTATTATGAGGTACGGGGTATAGGTGTTTTATTATGTAGTACGGGGGTATAGGTGTTTTATTATGAGGTACGGAGGTATCGGTGTTTTATTATGAGGTACGGAGGTATCGGTGTGGCCAATCTCATTGTCAGTTAGTGAGTGTTGTGAGTTCATGATCTCAAAAGTCCACAAACACGTCTATTATTATTCTAATTGTCAAGGTTAGTATTTAAGCTGCTATGAGCTTGTTACTACTTGACATTTGTGCCCACTACTTAAGTCCAAATACCATTCAGTTTCATTGATTAAATACATCAACAGACGACTCTACGGTCGTGTACTGGCCACGTTTAACAGTGTGTGGAATTCACCCGAGTAAAACGTGTCATATATAGTAATGGAAAGTAACGCTCCATTCGTCGGCCGCATTGCATTATTTTGATTTCAAGGTAAGAACAAAAGTTTACAGTTACATGGACCTTGTTGTAGTCAAGACGCATTTTAATCTATTTAGTATATATATAGGACAAAAGAGGTATGGCGCATATTGGCATGCTTCGACCTAAAGATGAAAAAAGAAAAGAAAAAAAAAGAATGAAAAACTTAAATGTATAATATATAGATATTCGTTTTTGCGAAAAATGTGTTTGTTGATTGCAATGTATATACATGTACCATTTTACATAATGTATGACCGTTAAGCTGTCTCGTCGTACTATTTGCATCTTTCGAGGGGATTTTCTTGATTTCAAAACTTTTTTGACATAGAGAGATTTAGTGTTTCATGCATCATCAACAGCTATGGTCTATTAAGGACGACCCAGTTGACGAGATGCATGCATGTGGCGAATGTATGTATATTCGTGTCCTTGTGAATGAGTCCTTCTATCTGCTTCATTCGCAAAGGTCCGTGTGATGCTGTTGACTCATAGCATCCCTTAAATATTTTGAAAACTCCAGTGATGTTGTCCCTGTTACGACGATAATGTCACGACGGGCAGTTTAAGGACGACGTAATCGTTCCTCATTGGAAATATCTTCCATTCCTGGTAGTAATTTCGTAGCTCGCCTTTGAGCGTTTTCAAGCAGATCAATGTCCTGTTGTTTGTATGGTTTCCATATACATTTTCCATATTCCAAATGGGTCGAACTAAAGCCTTATACAGTAAGTAGAACGATTTTGTCTGTAAAATAAATATGGTCTCTAACAACAAAAACAAATTATTTAAACGATATCATATAATTCTACAATAATGTTTGCAGTGGTGTAAACAGTTCAATTAAACTTATACTTTAAAACTAAACAGTATCAAGTACCTTTGTATAGTGGTGTCTCACAAAAGAACAGTGGATTTTTATATCTAAAAAAGAAATAAAAAACAACAACAAACAATTACACATAATTATTTGTCTCGCAAGCAGTCCAGAAGGAGGCTAAATTGTCAAGTTTAAAGCAAACTCCAAAATTTATTACAATTTCAGTACTTTTTCCAAAACCAACCAAAAACCCTCCACAGATTATAGCGTGGACGCATCCCCCATACATTGTGTATACGTGTAAATATTGATCAATTACAAAACTAATATTGAACAATATCGCATAATCAAAAATTCTCAAAATCACATATATGTAATTTTAACTAAAAAATTCAAGTAATATGTAGGGTACGTGTGTTGAGATTTTCTTAAAACAATGCAACTACATTCAAGTTTGGTTGAAGTAACAGTGATGAGTTTTGAGAAACTGAGCAAGATCAACAATAAGAAAAATTAAACTCCTAGATTCCCCGCATTCCTTATTTCCAGAGTAACTGGACCATTAATTCTGAAAAAATATTCCATAAATGAATCGAAGAATGTGTTGAGATTTTCACTATGTGATCTAACAACATTTATAATATGTCTGGTTTAAGATGGACATATACTTTTTGAACAACATATTAAAATCATAAAACCTAAAAGTTAAACTATTGGCGATGATGCTGAAGCCGTCTGGAAAAGTAACATCATACTCTTGGTTAAATCAAGAAATGATATAATAAATAGAGGATATCTAACAGTGTCTTCAGTAATACCAAATATATTTCACGAGTGAAATATATTTGGTATTACTGAAGACACTGTTAGATATTCTGTTTATTACATTATTTATCAACGAAAAACCTTCCCCGTATGCTAACTAGGCCTACAGCGATCATTTGTAAACAAAAAATGTAGTTCCCCCTGTCCAGGTGCTGACATATATGTCGGGCTTTCTGATTGGTCAATTATTTTGGTATTTTCTAATCATTAATTTGATTGGTCAAATCAGCAAAAGTGATATTTTTCACTAGTGAAAAATATCACTTTTATAGAATGAATAATTTTTGATATTTCACTGGTAAAAATGTAACAATACAAGGCTACTAAGTATTGTTTGGTAATATAAAAATAAAATACACAACTTACTATTCTTGTGTACAATCGACCATTGTCAGCTTAACACGATAAAAGAGGAAAAAATGTGGAATATGTATGCCTACTTTAAAAAGGAAAGGAAGGGAAAAGAAAGCTAGTCATAGTTGTTACTTGCTTATGAAATAATTCACTTAACTCTACTGAATTTTGCCTCTTTAATGTATATATAAGTAACAAACGACAAATAGACGATGGATGCCATAAGTCCATTGATCCTCCAGACCTGCAGGTAAACTAAAAAATAATGTGTATTATAGCTCTTCATAATTCAAGTCATTATATATGTTTCTACATATATTGATATTGATGAACTTTATCCATTTCTAGAAAGACATTTCATCCTAAAAAGTTAAACTCTCAATTTCATTTCAAAATATAATCTAATTTCGGACTTCAAACATTTCAACTTTTATGTTAGAAATTCCAATGGAAGAAAAGAAATAAGTTGACTCCGAGGTAATTGGCATGCATATTATATTTCATATAACAAAGTTGAAATACACAAGAATACCCCACTCAACACTGAACAGAGCGATGATTAATATGAGGTTCACATTAATTCTGTACAACAACAGATTAACACAATATGTGGGTAGGATTGTTTGTATCATCTAGGGGGTTTGTTCTCCTTTCTCCCACTTTTTGAGGATCAAAAGAATCATATAAACACTTGAGAACAATGACACGCCAATTATAGTCTGTTCTGGGAATGTGCATATGTAAAGGTAGATACATGTATTTACCTGTATTATCAAATTATCAAGTCATACTACAAGATAGATAACAAAATACCCGTTTATTATATTAAAGGCGGCTGTCAATGTTTCGGTATTGTGTATATTTTTTATTTTACTTTTTTAAAATTTATTTTTATTATTTCCATTATTTTATTTATTTATTTTTGTAATTATGATATTTTCCAGATTCCACTAACCAAGTTCAATTTCAGAGCATAATACATAATACAGAAATTCTGAAGCATGTGGCAATTAATATTAGGAGAAAGAAAGAGAAAGATAGTGCATTACACTACTTGCATGTATACAGAGAATACACTATTACAGAACATTTACATCATTGTAAGTGATATGTGCCTGAAGTGAAAATGCTAAAGTAAAAAAGCAAACTTAGAATAGTTAACACTAGACATTGGCTGATTAAAAATTAAATGAAACACACAATTATCTAATAGTAATTAGCAGTTAATAGTAATTGTTTACATGTATACGACGAATACTTGGCATATACACTCAGCACTGGACAATGGATGATAGATTATTCATAAAATTTAAATATGCATACACAACTAATAAAATAGCTGTAGTAATTTTGTCCTGGGGTTCTGTATGTATTCATTGTAGGCGATGTTCTTGTACCGAAGAAATTTCATCTGAAATAGGGAATAGTGATAGACAGCCATCCTTATGAATGTATAGTTACAAATCAGACAGCTTAAACACTGATATCAATAGTTTAATCCAACAATAATATTTATCAAATGTAATGGCGAAGTATGATATTAATGAAAACTTCACAGATATTCTTTTATGGGGTGATCAATCGCTAAACACTAAGGAAAATGAAGAAATATTCATTTCTGTTCATAATTGCATTTGTAACAGTAAACGATTTTAATATTGTCCACTTCTTGATTAGTTTTCAAAACTACTGAGGCTATATCAAATTTTCCAGAATTTAAAATATCAAATATGTAATTAAGTGAAGTATTTTGTTGAGAAGTTAAGTCCATCTCATTATTGTGTGTAAATGTCCATGATTTAACGCTGTAATCGTGTTTTAGGAATGGAATAAGTATAATTTTTTAGATTGTTTTCCAATCCTATATGTATATATGATTTGTAATAAGTTAACTTAATTAGTACCAAGAAAAGTATCAGTGATACTTAGCCATGTTGATAAGTGTTATCGGATAGTAGTAAATGGCCTGATGTGATTTTGTTTCGCATTTTTAGCATTAGTCATATTCATTAGTTTGTTAAAATTAATAACATTTGGTCTTGACCAATATATATTTACTGTATATTCAAGTAAATAATGAAATTCATCACCAATTTGTTGATCATTACAATGTGGACATTTTCTTTCCTTATACTCAATATGGTGCCATCTGCCAGTTGCAACAATACATTTATGATTAGTAGTGCGAAATTTACAAAAAAATTACTCTATCTTTATCAAATAAAATATCTAAATCATTTTAAGAATTACAATTATCCTTAAAAATTCTATAACATATAACCTTTGGGGAATTGTGTACATCACTCTGCCATTTCTGTAAGTACTGGTCATAAAGTCTTAACTTAATAAAATGTTTTAGCCATACTGGATTATATTCAAAAGAATATTGTATATCCCACAAGTAACTCATCCCACATTCATTCAAAATACTTTTAACAAAACTTATGTAAGGAACAGGTTTGTCATCAAAATGATGACAATAACAAAGAAGTTTACACAGTTTAATATTAATTTTACTTAATTTAGAATGAGTCAACTGTGACCAATATATTATTACTCTTGTTTTTACAGTAATTTCTAGTGGAGTTGTACCAAGTTCTCCATATTTCATATAACTAGGAGTACTATTTTTTAATCCCAGTAATAATTTATTATTTATGAAGCAGACTATAATGACTGTCACAACATACCTGTCCCTATGTTAATTTTAAAAAGTTGGAGAAAGGAGAACACACCATCTAGAGTATGATTTGAATGAGCATAGGGGACCACACAAAATGTCTGATATACATGTTACACATGTTACCGTGCTTAACGAATTCATTAAAATAGTGGTATTTTACAGGGAAAACACACTCTCTTACGCATTTACAAGTATGTCAAATTTCCTTATGCACTTGATTCTTTTAATGCAACTTGCTACTGACGTGACACGACTATATAGATCTTTCGAATTGGTGACTAACCCACGTTACCGTTGTCGCCACATACGCCTAAATGGTTCATTCCCACTCAGCCAACATGTTGTTTTTGCTATATAAACATTACCTGAGTTTACCTGTGGAAAATGTAGGTATAGTCTGTTTCAGTACATGTATACGTATACATGGGATTCAAAGGTGACTAACAACAATAAAATTGAAGAAAATATTTAAGAATACCTTTAAAAATATACATTGATATTTACGTATTAATAACAGAATACATATAGTGATAATTTGTCACTTATATTAATAATGATATTACACAACACTATAAAATGAAATAATGGGGGAAAAAATTCATAATAAAAATGCACCATATACATGTATAGGTAACAATGATATACAGTGTACTTTCAATCATTTTTTTCTTGGTTTTTCCCCCTTTCAATTAGATATGATTACTATATTATAATAAGCAACTAATTCTTACTAATTGAATTATTGTTTCAAAAAAAAATAAAGGTGCATTTTTTTTATAATCACATAAAGAGTTAACAGCATAAACTTCAATGATATGTAGTCAAAACATTTTACCAATTCCATTAGTTATTTTTCTCTGAACACTGACTGTACTTGACGTTACTGAAAATAGATTATAGATTGCAATTGCAATGGCAAATGCCCAGATTAGGGTTGATTTCTTGGAGAATGGTAGAGTATCAAGCTGGAGGTAAACCATGCGCAAAGAAGAGGAAAAATCGCCAACTGGAATGGAGACTCCAGACTCTCAAGATGAGACTACGAAACAACACCATGGATGTGACTGCATATGCTGATGCAACTTCACATCTTATCCACTTGGAGTAATAAATCCAGGATAATGACAATTATATACACGTGTATCATATACTTGCAATTGTGTTTCCTGAACATTAACATTCAATATCATAAAGCGACCTAAGTGATTATGATATACTTTGAGAAATGGAACTTGTGTGTTCTAAACATTATATACAAGTGTAATTTAACATTCGATTTCATAAAGTAACTTGAACTTGCAAGGGATATGATTTCCATATACTCGTGTTAAAGGAAGTGACAATTATATAGACTAGTGTTTCTTTGTAATAACAAGATTAAACTATTTATTACGTGAATAATTTCGTATGTGAAGACTGCATATATGAGAACCACCGATATGATTAAACATTGACTTTGGTGATATTGTGAACTTTATCCGTGATTTCTAGGATTATACTGATTTATGCTTTATTATTCAATCAGTTTCATGATCATACGTTATCTAAATTGTTTTACTTGAACTATTAAAATGTCATTTAAAGTGTTTTTGTTTTTAATCGTTTTCTATTAAGTACATTATATCAGAGACTTGTATATCACATATACAAACAATATACAAGTCTATGATTATATATACCTGATATATATCACAATGAAACAAGTAACGTTGAGGTAACGTTGACTTGAACTTATTGATAATGTGCCATTTCAATGTAAAGGTTAAAATTGAACAAAACTATTTTCTGTTTTATTTATAACACATATTAGTTATGATTAAGTGTGAAATTTATAACAATGAAAGATATAGAAATTTATGAAAATTTGAGTTATTCGATTTTAATATTTTTTAATTATATAAAAGTATTTGTGATATATATATTTAGTATACATTATCTATAAACTGTTAACAGCATGTAGCACAGGTAATACAGGTAACCTGAGAATCAAATACTTCTCCAAAACAGGCTATAACTTACCTGTAATTAGTGCCTATTGTTCTCTATTGTTCCTACCCCCAATGTTAAAATAGGATATGTTGGCTGAGTGGGAAGACACCGCCTAAATGGCCCCAAACGACACACCAGTTTGTATTGAAGGGGCGTGCGATTTTTATGTTTGGACTCTGGCTAAATACAAGCTTGATGAACTGGAACAGATCATCATGTGTTGAGGTGTCAGTTTCTTATTCCAATTAAAATAATGACTTTATCGAGTAAATACATGTTTATAATCAACAAATCAGTGTCGGATGATAACATTGCGAGTACAGATTATCAGTCTACATTGAACACTACTAAAGAATGTTTTGTTAGTCAAGCCTACTACGTGTATGTGATTGCAGAATGGGCATTCATAACTTCGTTTGCTTTTCCTGTGTACTGTCATATTCGGTGCATGGGACTCTCACTTTTAAAATGATAGATAATTCATTATTATAAATCATTGGTCATTCGACGAAACTCTTCAAATAATCGTACATTAGATCTTCAACGAGCTGAAGCGTCTTTCGAAAAAATGCATGAAGAGATGACCCAAAAAAGTGAACCTGGTGACGGTCGATTATATAAACGCATGACCTTTCAACTCTGTATGTAAATGAGGAATCTGGATAGGCTGTGGGGCAGTTCGAAAAATGGTGTCCTGAAGGAGGAATTCGGCGATGTTTTCACAGATTATTGTGTTTTGGATGTAACAATTGGTATTGAGTGACACGGTAGGTTAAAGATGAATGTTTCTACATGAGGATCGGTATTATATAGTGTACGCTGTGTCAGTTTGTATAGTGTGATTTTTAGTCGATTGAAGTGAGGTGGGGTGCCGTTTCGCTCGTGACGGAGTTTCCGTCCTTCACTTTTACACAGTACACATACCACTGATATCATTTTTTAATTCTCATTTTCTATACAAGCGCCTGTGGTATCGACGATGTCTGGCATTAATGTACAAAACAAACAACGAAGGCTCCAGTACAATGACTTTTGACATGCCATTGGTGACTTGGTTTCACTTGGAGGTGTGACCATTTACAGAAACGTGCTTTCTTCTTTTAGACAAAAGACGATAGCGCGAATCGGATGTGGATATCTGGTATTGAAAATTAACTCTACTGACTATACATGATAATACATGTATATTTACCATTGTATGGCACTGCCACTATATAACCCTACCAATTCAGTTGCGAGTTCACCAGCTTATGAACTGCCAACTGAAATTTGAATTTGAAAATTTCAAAAAAAAAATAAAAAAAATCGCACGACAAATACAAAATCGTAGATGGTACATATAAGCATTGAACGGCTTTCAGTTGGCATTCATAGTCAATATGAATGCCAACTGAAAGCCGTTCAATGCTTAAATAAACCTCATTTTCCAACAAGTCTGCATAGCTGTCTGAATCGGAGTACAAGTACTGATCACCTAGATGTCTCACTCAATATTTTCTTATACTTATTAGATGTCTACTACCATTTAATTTTTCTTTATCACATTTTGAAAGATATTTTCATCATCAAAAGTGTATCTAATATAAAGTATTTAGAATAAAGATTAAACATGTTGAGACGTAAATTTTTTAGTTGGATAGAAAAGAAACTCACACCGCACCAAAGTGGGTCAAGGCGATCTATGTCGGCACTGTAGTCATGACAGGAATCCCAATATAGGCCCCCCATATTTTTGTTTGAGAAATTTAACGAAGGCTGCCGAATATTTTAGTATAATAGACAGTTTTAAAAGCCATCCGCTTTTGTGTTGATATTAGATAGTTTGAATATCCCTTGAGTAAGTGCAATCAACCATGGGGCTATTAATTGCAATATTGATTTACCACTTGTACCTGTATCGGGTTCGTACCAGTTGTACCTTGCAGTTACGGTGTCATATAATGGAACACATTTGAATATCGTGCGAGTTTCCAAGATGGCGGCCGTCGCTCCCGTTCAACAAAAAAAAAAAAAAAAAAAAACGATTATTCAACTTTTTACCAACGTTACGGATGAAAAAAACATACTGAATAGTCTCGTCAAATATTGACTTGTGTGACTTAAAAAAGTCCATCGGAAATGGAACGGAGATTCCCCGTCTCGTTTTTTTAACAAAAAGTTTGTGTTTGTCGTGACATCAGAAGAATTACATTACACCGACGATGACCCTTGCCACAAAATTGTAAATTCGAGTAATTCAATTGCTTTATTGTAAAAAAGTGATTACAGTATTTTTTTGCATTAAATCTGTCATAAAATGAAAACCGCACAAATTAAGATTTTGACGGCATCTAAATATTTCTGGGACTTTGCTTTAAACTGTCGGTGGATGAAATAACATACTGCATCAATAATGGAGCGAAACACGGAATTTACTAAAAATATTTATTCTCAAAGATGTGATTTGAAAGGAAATAACTATCGATTCTGGAAGTGTGTGCTTTCAGGGTAGTGTTTGGGTACGTCGACGTCTACGAATGTACATGACAATGTTTTGACGAATTATTTTTCCGGAATGTATGGTGCACTAGAAATCTAAATACGCCGTAGACTTCAGAGCATGGAGAGATTTTTAATCATACAAAAATGCTCTTAACCGGTATTTTAGTTCATATAATCGCATTCTTCTGCCTAAGTCAGGTTAAGAAAAACACGAAAATGTTTTAACAAAATGGGACCATCTATGAAGACTCATCAAACCGTCTAACATCATTCGCTACAATTTGTCAAGTTACATATAGACTTCACCAAATTATCTTATCAATGTATCTACTGTATTCATAAAATGACGGGGTTATTATCAATATGTAATGTTTTTTTTTTTAAATTGCGAAACGTAGGTAGTGTCGATGTTACTTCACCCATTCTCCATATAATTGAAGACTAGGTATGCATGCTGTACTTGCGTGTGTATTGTGATCGTGAGTATCATTGTATGTGTGTGTGGAAGTGCCTGGTATGTGTTTTGTCGTGAGTGTTTCTCAGACTTGACCAGGAACCCTAGCTAAATACAATGTCTTGTATCTTATCTACATTCTGTGTTGCTTGTGAGCTGTGATATGTAATATGTTTTTGATATTGTGTTGTATAATAATGTATACCATACGTTGCCGTAGTATGCGTACGAGAGAATGAGTGTGACAGTTGTTTGGTGAAAGTAGTGTCACACGTGTGTGCACTTGTGGGGCAACCTAGTCGATAGTTTGTGTACTGCAATCTCAGGTGAGTGTAATAGATAACATAAACAAGGGATATTCGTGATAGTAATTGATATTGTTTGTATTACAGGTTACAAGTACAGAATCCAGTAATATTTTCTTCAATACAATTGCGGCGGCGCTGTCCAGTGAATCGTAGCTGACAAATGAACAAGATACAGTTTTAGTGAGTAGATTTTGTAAATGAGTAGTAGCAAGTTAACTAAATTCATTGCTCAGCCCATTGTATATACAAGTCAGAGACCAGATAAAAAAGTTAGCATTTCAACCAGTAGTAAAGGCTTCCACCTAAAGAGACATTTAGACTTTGTTAGACCATTCCATATTGATATAGAAATTGTTTATAAGGCGGGGTCTCATTTTCCCGACTTCCTTCCATGGTTGACCATGGTTGGGATCATTCTTGTCCCTGCGTCATACTACTAATGAGATGGCAAATGAATATATAACATGATACATCAATAAGCATGTTCAATTTGTAGAAAATTTTCAGATAGTCAAGTTAGTGTTTGCTGAAACTTTCCCTCGTTCCATTGTTGAGTGGAACTGGTCACCCTGGTCCCCACATTTTTAGAACATGATTTTGTGTTGAACACAAGGCTACAACACTAATATGAGTATTTCCATGCAGTAAATACAAGTGCTAGTGATAAATCCTCTTGTTTTCGAGTGGATGTACTAAAGTATAAAAAGTCTAAATCTCAAGATAAGGCCAGAGTCAGTGTCAATTTTGGTATGTACAAGGATGGAATACATCCTGGACCGTTGTTAGCAAGGTGGTGGATGAAGAATTGTTTTATTGTGTATCTTAGATACGTACTAGATACATTGAGAGTCATCTTTGTGTAGTAGTAGTTGAATTCTTTGGATGTATAGTTTTGGTGATAGAGTATAGACAACATTGACTGACGTGTCGGCTGGGGCTACCCTATCTTACGTGTTCATTTGTTACTCTGTTGCTCTTTATTCAGATATATATATCAATAGTCATCATGTCTCTTACTAACGAGGAAATGGAAATGATTAGAAAGCTTACAGAGGAGAGGGGAGGATGTTAAGGATGTAGGACCTAGCTTTAGATTGGAAACAAGCACTCATAAACCATACAAGTTTGGTATTGATGACACTGTAGCGAGACCCCCTAGTCATACCAACAGTAGCATCCCTAAGACTTCCCAGTTTTCGGGGGGACCAACAACATCATAAGAATGAAGTTACCTCTAGGGAATGGAGGTATAAAGTCCAGTATCTGATGACCAGGGAATTTCTGAGGGTATGTTAGGTAAAACTATACGTAGGTCCTTTAGGGGAAATGCCAGATTAGCCCTGATGGGAAGTTGACAGCCAGCAAAGTGTCGATGGCGTAGTATACGCACCAAGGGTATTATAATGCAAGATTTCTTAGAACTCCTATCAAAAGCCAGGGGAAACAGCTACAGATTTTAGTTGTCGTTTATGTTGCATGTTACATGTGGTTGTAGAGCATGGACGTTTAGACAGCTACTCAAAGACAGAATATGATTTTCTGCGTACGAAGAAAACCTCTCTATGAGGTCAACCTGAGGATAACGAAAATATATAATCACAGAACATCTGTCTGAAGTGAACTGCTGTGCATGGAGTATATCACCTGGGGATAATGCACATTTGCGAGTCAGTCACCTCAACTATTTCACCCTGAGTTGACATAATGAACATCGGGGTATTTTTTGTTTGTTTTCATTTCTACTGAATTTCAATCTTTCCCCCATCCCCTTTTCTTATACCATGATCAATTAAAGAACGTCTGATTTCACGAAAGACAGGTTCCGGTTGATACAGTATCTAACTACTGTCATTAGAGAGGGATAATGCCGAAATCAAATTTAAACCTGGTATAGCACAGCGTGTATATCTTACTTATATCTTTATTATCATCAGTTGCAGGTATTCCTCTCAATCTGCTGATGTCATAAATGTTTCGTCCATACATGACACTCTATCTCACCATGCTGTGTCGCCGTTTGCAGTGGTAATTATTATTCAAATTATGTATCGACCTTTTTTTGTAAAGAGAACACTTCAGTGTTGTGTAAGCAAAAGAGAGGAAGGGTTTAATAAGCTTTAAACAGGTTAAATATATATTTATCTGCGTTAAAGAGTCAAGTGTTTAATGATCTGTGTAATAAGTCAAGTGTTTAATGATATGTGTAATAATTCAAGTGTTTAATGGGCTGTGTCAATAAGTCAAGTGTTTAATGAGCTGTGTCAATAAGTCAAGTGTTTAATGAGCTGTGTCAATAAGTCAAGTGTTTAATGAGCTGTGTCAATAAGTCAAGTGTTTAATGAGCTGTGTAATACTTCAAGTGTTTAATGATCTGTGTCAATAAGTCAAGTGTTTAATGAGCTGTGTAATAATTCAAGTGTTTAATGGGCTGTGTCAATAAGTCAAGTGTTTAATGAGCTGTGTAATAATTCAAGTGTTTAATGGGCTGTGTCAATAAGTCAAGTGTTTAATGAGCTGTGTAATAATTCAAGTGTTTAATGGGCTGTGTCAATAAGTCAAGTGTTTAATGAGCTGTGTCAATAAGTCAAGTGCTTAATGATATGTGTCAATAAGTCAAGTGTTTAATGATATGTGTCAATCAGTATACCGACACTTTATCACTAGCCCTCCACCTCTGGGTTTCGAGTTCGAAACCTACATCGGGCAGTTGCCAGGTACTGGCCGTAGGTCGGTGGTTTTTCTCCGGGTACTCCGGCTTTCCTCCACCTCCAAAACCTGGCACGCCCTTAAATGACCCTGGCTGTTAAAAGGACGTTAAACAAACCAAACCATAATAGTTGAGTTTGGATATCAGTTCGATATACACTAGATAAACTTAGTGAATCCTTGGCGTTTATTATTATTCTGAAATTCGGATTCTTTGTGTTATGAGACATGAGGATTGTAATAATATATTCGTATCATAATATCAATCGATTACGGTATGATAATATCGAATATATTAAACAGCAGATCACCTTGAATTGATTTCGAAATGACCTGGGTTCGAACCAGTAATCCTGGGAGTAACAATATTCCTTTAACTTTCAAAGAGGTATACATTATCTTGATAACATGTTATATTTAAGAAATAATTAACGATGATTCGTGTATTGTTACAGGATATACAACGAGGACGAGGATATTTTGCAATTAAATTAATAACGAAGGCCGCAGGCCTGAGTTATTAATTAAAATTGCAAAATATCCGAGTCCGAGTTGCATATCCTGCAACAATACACGAGTCAAAGTTGATTATTTCTATTCTACCATGTACTGTTAAGTTCTGAGATCGACCTCTTTCTAATAGAAAAACAGCAAAGAAACCCCGGGAAAACCTTGTAATTTATTTCTTGAGTATTGCATTATTAGTTGATGAAATATACATTTCTTTACAGACACTACAGTACTACGATCAAGAGCATCTATCATATGGCATTGATTTTGAAAATTAAAAAAGGGATAAAAAAAAGAAAAGAAAAAAAAAGGAAAGGGCCTCGTAAGATTCGAACTCGCGTCGTGATAACAATTGAACGAAAGACTAACCCTAACCCACTCGGCTATAGTAACCCTTACATAAAGAGTGTGGATAATAGATATATAAAATTGTAACAGCCTTGACTCACGAGCGTGTATTATTGGCACGCGCGTGTATTATTGGCACGAGCGTGTATTATTGGAAAATAATACATGGTTTTAAACCAATCAAAACTGGCGTTGCATAGCAAACATGGTAAAATACTCAATTCTGCATGTCTGCACCACATTTTGAAAACATAAATATTATTTAATTGTTGTTTGATATCGAAAGGTTAAACTTAAGGGGAGAAAATGTTGCAAAAATGCGGGAGCCTGAAGTTGGTTCCGAGTTCCGAGTTCCGAGTACCGTTTAAGAAAATATTCTATGTACTTTATCTCAATATGAGACTCGAATCTGAAGAAGAAAAAACTATATATGTCAATGGGTGCAAAGGCATTTATCAGTCACGTATACATTTTACGGGACTTGGTCCTAGTTTTCAGTTCCGTTTAAGAAAACCGAAAATAGGAACCAGTTCCGAGTTCCGTTCACAAACACGGAATTCCGAGTTCCGAGTTCTGTTTAAGTAAACGGAACTCGGAACCAGTTCCGAGTTCCGTTTACCTTAATAGTAATAATTTATCACAGAAAAGAGTTCGCCAAAGAAAGTGAAATATCTTGGTGTGTATAAGACGAAATTAAATTATCAGAATTAACATTAATTATTTTTTCTGTTATACAGTCATAACATAAAAAACTGGAGTGTACTCTCTTCATAAACCGCTTCGCGATTTATTTAGAGTACACTCCAGTTTTTTCTGTTATGACTGTTTAACAGAAAAAATGAATTGATGTTAATCCTTAATTATTTAAAATTAGATTTTTTTGATATTGTTTGAAATTGAATATACGTTCTCTATTTTAAATCATCGCTATGTTGATAATGCCATACCTATGATTATTTTTCAACTGATATTTCGGTTGTAAAATTAATGCAATTAACAAAATGATGTTTATTTACTTACAGTTCGTCGAAAAATACACAAGGACTTCTTTTAATGATGATTTTGCTCTCCATTGGCGTGATGGTTTTGCATACCATACATGAATACCAATTCTGCTTACATATGAAAGTAAATAACAGCGATCTTAGGATACGTATTCATATCTACAATCCTACACAATGGCATGGGCCGGATACCTTCAAATCGTGTCCACACAAATGTTCAGTATCATTTGGGCGTCAGTGCCGACATTATTCCGCCAGTCAATTTGTTGTGTTCGACGGAAACGAAAACCTTCCTAATAAACCTCCTCCAAAACCAGCAGGCCAAATCTGGATATATCATGGCATGGAACCGCCATTTCTTCAGCCTAGACTTAAGAACTGGAAACGCAAAATCAACTGGACAATTTCCTATAGAAGAGATGCAGATTTTACTAATTTGTATGGTACAATGTTGTTTAAAGATGTGAAAGGAACAGAAAGAGTCAGACTTAAGAGTAAATGGAAAGATAAAATGCATGGTAATGCTTGGTTTGTGTCTCATCCAAGCGTACCGAGCAAACGAGACCAATACGCAAATAAGTTGGATACGATCCTCAATGTGGACATTTACTCGAGAACGGGGCCAAAGATATGCCCTACGAAAGAAATAAAAGATTGTGAGAAGTTAATAAGTGACAAATATAAATTTTATCTCTCGTTCGAGAACTCTTTATGTCGCGATTACGTCACAGAAAAATGTTTTAGGATATATGCGGCCCAAGCTGACGTCATTCCTGTCGTTCGAGGTGTGACGGATTATTCTGTGTTTGTCCCCCCAAATTCCTACATAGACACAATCAAATTCGACAACATTTCAAGCCTAGCAGCTTTCCAGATGGAGCTCGCTAATAATCAAACTGCATTTGAAAATTATTTTCAATGGAGACAATATTACTATAACGAACCAACAGGTAACCGCGCCTTCTGTCAGCTGTGTGCTGAAGCCCATAAAGTTCAAATCAAACACAGACTGTACGATAATCTGGACTCCTGGGTACATGGGGACCAGAATAATCCCATGTGTCGTGAGGTATCCGACATCAAATAAAGAATATCTGAAGGGCATTTGTTTTTGATATCCTGATATGTATAGAAGTAATATTTAGATTAAACGTGAATATTTTCAGTTACAAGAACATGAAATGATACATGTACGTACGATATATATGTATCATTATTCGACATGGTATCCAGTGCATTCGACCATGAAATATTTTTGTCACGAATGTTGTCATAGTAAATCCAGGCTGCGAAAACTTTATTTAGAAGAGGATCATCGGAAAATAAATGCATTGAGATTAAGGGCAAAATGTTCTTCAAACTGTCTCAAGTAAATGAGAAGTAGTACTTTTACTGGTCAGTGTTGGACTGGCTATTTAAAAAAAAAAAAAAAAAAAACATGCACTAGGTGTTGTCTCTGAGCTGTTGCATACGGTACGCTTAGATGCAAGAAGAGTATGAGGTTTTGGTAGTAAAAAATATGACATACAATGTAGGCTTAAACAGTCCAAAATCGATTCTATTCAATAGAATATGCTTGACCAAGAGTTTTAGCTTCATCATATTCATACAATGTGCAACTTCAGCAAAGAAATTTAGGCCACGACATTGAAATGCTAGATTTCTCTAATGGTAGATGTAATAAGCTTTATTTTACAAGCACGTTTATCTCCTTTGTTCTAGAAACCAACTGAGATGAAATAGGGTCTCGTGTATGTGTTCAGTGTCGAAGACTTTGTTAAACGCCGGCTACCAGGTAGCTCAATTGGTAGAGCATCCAGTTACTGTTTGGAGGTCCCTGGTTCGAAACCCGGTCTGGCCGTGCATTTAACATAATGCTACAATCACGCCAAGTAGTAGAAACATTTTTCTGGAGAATATTATCTTTTAATCAAATGAATAAATATGTGAAGCTCTTCTGAGGAAAGCACGTATAAAAACACTATTTTGAAGTAATCATACATGTATATACCTTGAAGTTTGAAATCGTGTCCTGCGTCCCCAGTAAGAGGCAGGAGTGTTTAAAATCTCGTTTCCTATACGGTGAGATCTGCATTTCTTGAAATATAGACACAGCACATGTCAAAAGCCTGTAGGAGATTTCATGCTGCTGTTTCATCCTTGTAGGACTCGTCAGCGATGTTAGGGAAATCGTACAGCTGTTATGTCATTGTAGGATTCGTCAGCGATGTTAGGGACATCGTACAGCTGTTTCGTCCTTGTAGGATTCGTCAGCGATGTTAGGGACTTCATACTGCTGTTACGACCTCCTAGGACTCGTTAGTAATGTTAGGGACATCGTACAGCTGTTATGTCCTTGTAGGACTCGTCAGCGCTATTAGTGACATCGTACAGCTGTTATGACCTTGTAGGATTCGTCATCGATGTTAGGGACATCGTACATGTATAGCTGTTATGTCCTTGTAGGACTCGTCAGCGATGTTAGGGACACCTTACAGCTGTTACGACCTCCTAGGACTCGTTAGTAATGTTAGGGACATCGTACAGCTGTTATGTCCTTGTAGGACTCGTCAGCGATGTTAGTGACATCGTACAGCTGTTATGTCCTTGTAGGATTCGTCAGCGATGTTAGTGACATCGTACAGCTGTTATGTCCTTGTAGGATTCGTCAGCGATGTTAGGGACACCATACAGCTGTTACGACCTCCTAGGACTCGTTAGTAATGTTAGGGACATCGTACAGTTGTTATGTCCTTGTAGGACTCGTCAGCGATGTTATTGACATCGTACAGCTGTTATGTCCTTGTAGGACTCGTCGGCGATGTTAGTGACATCGTACAGATGTTATGTCCTTGTAGGACTCGTCAGCGATGTTTGGGACATCGTACAGCTGTTTCGTCCTTGTAGGACTCGTCAGCGATGTTAGTGACATCGTACAGCTGTTATGTCCTTGTAGGACTCGACAGCGATGTTAGGGACATCGTACAGCTGTTTCGTCCTTGTAGGACTCGTCAGCGATGTTAGTGACATCGTACAGCTGTTATGTCCTTGTAGGACTCGTCAGCGATGTTAGGGACATCGTACAGCTGTTATGTCCTTGTAGGACTCGTCAGCGATGTTAGGGACATCGTACAGCTGTTTCGTCCCTGTAGGACTCGTCAGCGATGTTAGTGACATCGTAGTACTTGTCAATGATGCTAGGGACCAACGTGTGAAATGCTGTAGATACATAACATCCGTACTATATTTCGATTTCTGTGGCAGAGTTTCATACAGATTACAACTAGTGATACATTTTAAATTCATTATAAATCTGAGTGTCTTAATAGAAATTTTAAAAACACATTAAAATTAACACTAAAGTAAAATTGAGGTCACATTTGCTTGTATTCAAAGTATCCCATTGGTATAGTCTAGAAAAGTTTTTTGATTGTCCGTTGTCATTTTAATATTAGCGTGCAAAACAGTGCGAAATGTACCCCTGTGTACGTTACATCGGTTGAAAACAATCACTGATTGTTCTTTGTTTTAAGAGGCCTTCCACTGAGTCCGATCAATCAACTGATCTGACACTTTCTTCAACTGCAGATCCAAATCTGATGAATTAGCCTCAATTTTTAATTGGTCCTTAATGATGGCGGCTATCGTGAGATCCATGTTTGATAATGATATAAACGGAGTAATACAAAAGGTGTGTCGTCACCATCATCTCCGACTTCCTCATCCGGGTACGTTCATGTAGTGAGGTCCGCGAAAGGGAAGCCAGCCAGCATGACACATTTCTTAATCACGATGAATTTACAAAAGAAATAAAATTTTGTTTTGTTAATTAGTTTTTAAAACAAGAGGTCCTTACAGGACTCGTCAGTGTTAACAGCTGTTTCGTCTTTCTAGGACTGGTCAGTGATAAGAGTATATGTAGACAAGTGACTTTCGAAGATCAGATAAATACCAAAAAAGAGAGCAAGCTATATCATTTCTTATTCTAAACGAACACAAGCTAGTACGAATTCATCTTGAATATGCAAATGCTTCATGGCATCACTTCAAACTTAAGCACATTGATATGACCTAGACAGTGCAAAGGAGAACAACGAAACAGATACCTGGATTTCGGGATTTAACACATCCGGATCAACTGAGAAAACTATGAGCTACAGGAGACAAAGATATGTCATGATTGAGGTGTATTACACAGTACATATACAGTAAAACACATTTGTAGCGAATACGATTACAATGAACTTGTCTATAAAGTAGTGTTTTTCATTCTCCGACAGAAGCCATATCATTTGTATATACAATTGTAAATATATAACTTCACATAACGAATTAATGCCTATATCGTAGCACTTTACAGGTATACGCAGGTAAATACTAACGCTATTTTTTACCATATAACAAAGTGACATAGGGCAGTCGTCAAACGTATGTGACGCAAGACTTCCGACACAAAAGTGAGTTGTGTATGTATACATCTGTATCGATACCTGTGTCCAGGTAAGTATCCAAACACAGGTAAGATTTACAAATACAATGACTAGTTGTTTTTCATTCCAACATACATAAAGTAAGCATAGTGATCAATTTAATTAGAAAAACATGCAAAATGTTAACAAATTTTAAATATATCAAATTTTGTCAACTTATATTAGTACATTTGTAAGCACAGTCTGTATTTCATACATCCCTTAAAAAATTTCCATATATATACTAACGGAAAAAAGTTTATTTTCGATAGTTATTATTTTACATGATTCTTTGATGATGTGTTCATTATGTGGGTTTCTCACCATTACGGAATACATTTTGATGATTTTTGTTAATGTTTGAGTAAATATCGTTAAAATAAGGGAACCCTACGCCGTTTCCTGTTCCAAATCAGTAGCGTGTATGCAACACTGGCTGGTTGGATTGGTCAAAGATGGGACATAATATTGTGTGTCACTTTGTTTGTGGGATAGTATTATTGTAAGTCCTGATATAGAGGACGAATGGCGAACCAACAAAATATTTTCGATGATTGCGCAAAGGATTTTGTTAAGATGTGGAAATATCATTCACAAAGACAGAGAATAAGAAAAGACATACATTGAAAGTATTTCCACAGCAATGTAGAAAATACGTTCGCCTTGATGTTTCCTGCTTGGCATTGTAAAGATATGAAACACTATTCTGGAAAACGTGATGTTAGCACCGAATGCATTTAAAAATAGACTGGATAATTAATGGGAGAACCAAGGACTAAACTTAACCTTTATGTGTTGTTGGCAATGGCAACATCTAAACGTAATTATGTGTGCTTCAATACAAACACTAGTGTTACGATCAATGAATATGATGATATCGAATATCGGGGTATATGGTTATATTTAGACGACGGCAATTGAAAATGTTCGACCAATATGTGTAACGGTAGAACTACTTGAGTAGAGCTTTGTGATCATGTTATCTATGATAAGGTAGCCTTACCGAGAGACGGTTTGTGAATTGTTCGTACTGTTTATCTAACATCCTGTGCTGGGAGGGAATGGGGTAGGGATGGGGTATAAAAATGATCCATAGAACTTCAATTTTATGGATTTAATGTATACAAAATATGTATTTTTTCAGATATAAAGTAATAATTTCACTCGTTCTCAATACGAATTGAGGCTGTTGAATACTGACAATAACAAAACATTACAATTATTTAGGAAGCTTCTGCAATAAAATTTACTATGTTGTTTAGTGAGGTAGTCAGCATTAACTACAACATTACCAAGCCTCCTGGCTTTTCAAGAGGCGATAAACACAACAAAGAAACAGGTACGACCTCCAGCTGTTCAACTAAAAATTAATCAATTTCAAATCCTGTAATCATCAATGTTATTCCGAATGTAAGTACCGGTTATACCTGTAAGTGGAATGGTATTGCCAGAGTTAGTATTTCTCAGTCTGGGAGAGGAATATTGATATTGAACACTTTTTAACCATATCAATTCATTTAGTCTTACTATTGATATTGATGTTAATTGAATACTTTTATACTATAATTTGATAGAATATATGTTGTGTGGATAAAAATCTGAGATTTGTGACCGCTTTACTGCTGCAAATAAACTGGGTAACTATTACAATAAATTATACTTTTAACATTTGTTTAGATACATTTATAATATGATATATGTGACAGAACTTGAATTTTACTTTCACCCATTGATGATGTAATAATTAAACTTTGTTGAAGCTACCTACGAGTGCATCCATATATATGTATAGCCATATGAAACATTTCTCTTAATTGCACTGATACAAATATTTTTCCTTTGTTTTCTGCCATGCAATATTGATATATTAATAATAATAAAAATTCATTTGATTGTCATACATATTTTACATCACACATTAATTCACAGGATATCAAATTCACACATGAAAATTATGCCTAACCATATTTGAATTATGAGGCACTAAAATTTATAACAATTTAAACATAAAAACTGTATAATCACAAAAGGTTAATTAATGTATACTCGGATCGGATGATGGGAGAAGTGTGAGAGTGGTTGGGCCAGTCCCCACCGACAAGTCGTACACCCCTGTCATCGAAATCAAGATAAACAGGTAATCACAGACATATTCGACCTATATAACATGCATACATATTTAAAGTCGAAACTAAGCTATTTAGTTAGGTAACGGAAAACGAAGTAATTTGTACGTTCAGTCATTTTTGTATAAGAAGATAAAAATTAAACATTTTAATGGACTATAAGTTTTGTTCTGATATCAGGAATAACCTTTTACAAGAATGCAAGTGAAAAATAACTTTTTTTATGATATGAATGATTATTAAAAGTTAAATTCTATAATGCAGAATACAGCGACACATTTTTACTTGCATCTATTATTTTAATATGCTGTGTTAAGCGGTAAACGAAGATGACTTATTGCAACCGTTTATATTCTAATCCATTGCCCAGTACATGTATGGGTTACACTATGACATATTTGGTATCAATACAACAGTGAATAATATAATTGATTTTAAAATTTGCATTAACCTGTGAAAATTATTTACCATTTTGTTAGGGTACCCCCTTAACTCAATTAGGTGTTATGCATTGAGGTCCACTACGACTATCAGTAGTAATACTGACTAAACATTTTTGTGGTTATGGTTCATTTTCATGCCTCTACACAACTGGTGAAAAAATTGAAGTGTAGGCCAAATGTTGACCCCACCTTTAGATATTTCTGGCTGCGTTTAACATCAGCATGTCCAATTATTTATTTTTATTATATGATTTTGATGGATATCTATACTATCGTTAACTGTTTTTCCTGTAATAAAAACACCTTATGTTCTTGTTATTATGAAAAAAAAGATAAAAAATCGTTAACGTTATCAGCTCAAAAGTTATTCAATCAAAGTAATAAAGACTTGAAATGATATTTAGTCACAATGCCGGAGAGACGTAGGGGACAGATTCTATATTCATATGGTAACAATATACCAGTTTCTAATTATAGATACCGTGTAACTCTTCATGACTCCCTATGTTAAGTTTAACATTTAAGTAGATTGATACCGTCTATAAATTACTGGGATATTTCATATATATCTTGTGTTTAGTTATTGAGATCTAAATATAGTGTTGTTGCATCGGTGACTAGCTTAAATCCTGTATAGTTAAATGGATTCTTAGCATTTGTATTCTATCTAAACTCGGTGAATTCGTATTCATACAAATACAAGTTAGCAAACAGAAAATTAAAGAAAATCTAAGCAATTTGGGACATTGAGATGTCCATATGTGCACTACAATGTAACTATGTTCCATGCTTGGTTGGAATAGCCCCGGTACTCTCTGTGATATTGAATTAAATATACGGCAACTGGTTAAGTAAACATGACGCCAAAATAAGGCTACACATAAACTTTCTGACGATTTTTTCAAATGTAGCATATATCAATAGATCATGTGCTGCTTATTCTTTTTTGCAAGAGGATACAATACATGTGAATTACTCACGTTTTGATCTCCTTAACAGTCTACCTGTATGTCCGTATAGTTGTCAATGACAACACCTAAATACAGTTTTGTGTGTATTTCAGTACAAACACTAGTACTAGTATCACGATCAATGAATATAATGATATCGAATATCGGGGTACGTTGTTATATTTAGACGATGGCAATTACAAATGTTCAACCGATATGTGTAACGGTAGGACTACTCGGAGTAACGTTGTGATCATGTTAGCAATGATAATGTAGCGTTACCGAGAGACGGTTTGTGCATTGTTCGTTCTGTTTATACATCTTTCTGCTGTTTTGAGAGAGGACGGGGTAGGGGTGAAGTATAAAGCAAGAGATCTATAGAACTTCAATCTTAGGGACTTAATCTACTTAAAAGGTGTATTTTTTTCAGATAAAAAATAATAATTTCACTCGTTCTCAATACGAATTAAAGCTGCCGGCTGCTGAATATTGACATTCACACAATTTTGCAATTATTTAGGAAGATTCTGCAATAAAATGTACCATGCTGTTCAGCCATGTATTCACCCATAATCAACTACGATACCAAAGTGTCCCGGCTATAAACACAACAAAGAAACAAGCCATGGTCATGACCTCCAGCATTCCATATGAAAATTCATAAATTTCAAATTCGTGTATTACAAAATTTTAGACATTTTTTTATATAAATTTATAATGTATGGATGGAATTTTACATTTGTTTAGAAAGATTTATAACGGATGGATAGAATTGTACATTTGTTCAGATAGATTTATAACGGATGGATAGAATTTTACATTTGTTCAGATAGATTTATAACGGATGGATAGAATTTTATATTTGTTCAGATAGATTCATAATTTTACATTTGTTCAGATAGATTCATAACGGATGGATGTAATTCTACATTTGTTTATATAGATTTATAACGGAAGGAAGGAATTTTACATTTGTTTAGATATATTTATAACGGATGGATGGAATTTTACATTTGTTTAGATATATTTATAACGGATGGATGGAATTTTACATTTGTTTAGATATATTTATAACGGATGGATGGAATTTACATTTGTTAAGATATATTTATAACGGATGGAACGAATTTTCCATTTGTTTAGATATATTTATAACGAATGGATGGAATTTTACTTTTGTTTACATAGATATATAACGGATGGTTGGAATTTTACATTTGTTTAGATAGATTTACCACGGATGGATGGAATTATACTTTCACTCATTGTTGTTCTTTTATCTATTTGTAACTTTCTGTGATGTAATAATTAAACTTTGTTGAAGCTTACAATTTTTAACTATCTAACTATCAATGTCAAACAATTCCCTTAAATGCACTGATACAAATATCTTTCCTGTGTTATCTGTCACACAATATTAATTTATTAATGATCACACATTAATTCACAGGATATCAAATTCACACATCAAAATGATGCCTAACTATATTTGACTTACTAAAAACTAAAATTTATAACAATTTAAACATAAAAACTATAATCAAAAAAGGTTAATTAATGTCTACAGTAAAGTGTACTCGGATCGGATGATGGGAGAAGTGTGAGAGTGGTTGGGCCAGTCCCCACCGACAAGTCGTAAACCCCATATCATCGGAATCTAGATAAACAGGTAATCACAGACAAATGTACAATTCATACATGTACCTATTTAAAGGTCGAAACTAGCCTATTTGATTAGGTAAAGGTAAGAAAAGTGTATGCTGTGACATTTTTGTATAAGAAGATGAAGAATAATCTTTATAGACTACATGTTTTGTTCTGATAACAGGCATGATCATTTACTAAAATGCAATTGAAAAACAACACGATATGAATGATGATTAAAAGCTAAATTCTATTATCTGTTATCTTTAAAATGCTGTGTTAAGCAGTGAACGAAGATGTCCTTTTACAAACGTTTCTATTTTTAATCCATTGCCCAGTATATATGTATGGGTTGCACTTGCAAGGGACTAGTGCTGAACTCCGACCCTGTAAATTCCTGCTAAAGATATTTCATGAAGTCAGATAACTTGATAACTTTGACTGTTTAAGATAAATTGTCGGTACATGTGTATCTTAACTGTTTAAACAAATCACTGAGCATGTACTTGTATTACTTTTATGTATGTAAATTGATATGTGACACTCTATTAAAAGAAATCCTCGTGTTCTCATTACCTGCTATATACCAATATGCAGTCGCTATTCCATTGGTTGTTGTATTAGGCAGTAAGGCGGGGTATTTGTTTTTGGCCAATCTCAGTGCCAGTTAGTGAGTGTAGTGTGTTCCTTTGATTGATCAGGGGTTGGAAGATAAAACCAACCGCAAACACACGCCTTATTATAATTGCTAAGACGAGTATTTAAACCAAAATTCGATTGCTACTACATACTACATAATATTTGTGTTCACTACTAAGGTCTGAAGACAAAGACCGAATATCGACGGACTACGCCACAGTCGTATACTGGTCATGTTTAACAGTGTGAGAAATACACGTATCCAGAGTAAAACGTGTCATATAGTGATGGGAAGTAAAGCTAAATTCGTCGGCCTCATTTTATTATTTTGATTTCAAGGTAAGAAAAAAGTAAACAGTAACAGGGACCTAGTTAAGGCGTATTTGGTTCCATTACGTACATATAGGGTGTTATTAGACGTTGCAGGGGGTCCGACTAGAAGAGGTATGGCAAATATTGGCAAGATACGATCGTGTTCAAACTAAAAGTATATAAAACGGAAGCAAAAAATCTGTATATATCTTATATGACCGTAAAGATAATCGGACTATCAGACTATTTCCAACTTTCGAGGGTGTTTTCCCGAATTCAAATTTGTTTTTGACATAGAGCGATTTGGTGTTGTACTGTTCAATGTTGTATCAACAACTATGATCAATCAAAGACAACATCTCTAGTTTGCCTACTTGTGGTGAGTGTGTGTTTTGGGAAGCTGTGATATGTGCCTTTTTCGTCTCCTTGTGATATGGCGAATCTGATGAGGACTGGTATTGGTACTAGGGAAAAGATATATATCGATCTCACACAGGGAAGAGGGTGTGTGTAAAGACAGCTTGCACGCGCTATATTACGCTGCTCACAATAACATAATTTCATCATTGTACGTTGAGTATCCATGTCTTAAATGATGACGTCATTAATTTTGACGCACACTCTAAGGAGCATTGCAGATTTCGCGATGAAAACTTTCATAAAAGCTTATATTTGCTTGCAAGTATGAGAGAAAAATTACCAAACATGGATCTGTTCTGCAAACAAGGATATCCCAACCCTCGTGTAAGAGTTTAGAAGGCCAGCACGAGGCTTGCCGAACTCTTACACTCGGGTTGAGATATCCCTGTCCATGTTAGATTCTATTAATCCCCAATATATCTCATTTTATATTTTGTTATGTTTTACTACTATTTAATTTTTTCTTGATTATATTTGAAAGACATTTCCAACATTAAACATGAAAGTATTTCTAATAAAAAGAAATTCAGTCTAAAGATAAAAACCATGAGGCGGAAAATTTCCGGATAGTTGGATAGAAAATAGTACAATAAAACCTATCTAAATAACTCTATATATGTTCAAAGTAAAATGAAACAAACTGCCACGTCCACAGGGGACGTACACGGATAGGATGTGTAAAATTCCTATTTAATTTGTCAATTTTACTTACCTGTATACGGTATAGATAGACTACATACGCACTCTTCGCCTAATCCATTCACAACGCATAGAGTACTAATGGACAAGAGCAATCTATTTCGGTGCTTTGGGAATCACAAAAAGTCACGTTATACCTTTGTTTGCGAAATATGACGAAGGCTGACCAATATTTTAACCTTATAGATAGTTTGAAACCCATTTTCTCTTTGTGTTGATATTAGACAGTTTAAATGTCTGTTGAGTATGTGCAATCAACCATGGGGCTATGATCACGATTAAGTTTTACCGTGCGTTCTTTTATCGGGTTCGTACCAGTTTTACCTAGATGATACGGTGTCATATAATGGAACGCAATTGAAAATTAAGCGAGTTCCCAAGATGGCGGTCGTCACTCGCTCCTAACACAAAGCTGATGCTTTTTAAAATTTCATCGCAAATGGAGTCACCGTCTCGTTTTTAAGGGGCATCTAAACAGCAAATCCAGCCAAAACAGTTGATATTATACAAGGCTATACATCTCTACTAGGGTGTTATTTAATAGAAATAACTTGATAAAATTTTGATATGTATCATGTCAAACTGTGGGCCTTGCTGTTGACATTCAATTTGTTCAGTAGTTCGTAAATTTCAACAAAACATGAGAAAAATGCATGTTTCAGGGGGACATAATTAACTCATTTGTATCTCATTTATTGTGCAAAACAGTCATGTCGTTTTACTCACAAGGGTCTAAAGCACAAAATAGGAGCATTGGTTTGACTAGATTGGACTTTATGATATGTATTAACACTGATTTTATTTAGACCTTGAAATGCAAATGGCGGTTGTGAATAAGATCAGACAATTATGGCATATAAGAAGGTATTTCAAACGTCAAAAATGCTTATATTAGATACTATAGAGAACTCTAGACATGGCAGGAAGACTGTTTTTAGGAAAAAAAAATTCATCCGTTGAGTTTGGGGTAAAAGATATATATTTCTGAAAAAGGCCCAAAACTCACCAGTTTGACAATTTGTCTTAAAATGGTCATTCTAACTATAATCAGATGTCTTAAATGTATTATATAGGAGCATTTTTAATGGCTGATATGCCTCCCTTTATGCCATATTTGTGTAATATCATCCACAACCGCCATTTGCATTTCAAGGTCAAAATGTGTTTATACCTACATAAAGTCAAATCCGGTCAAACAAATGCTCCTACCCTGTGCTATAGACACCTGTGAACATGACATCTGGGCTATTTTTCAGGTTTGGCTATTTTTGTGGCTTAGAATTATTCCATGCTACAACTTACTACAAAGTAACTCTAGAGAAGAAATTGTTAGCATCTACATCAAATTATTTGTGATTTTAAGACACTACATGTCCAAACAAACATTTTGGTATATTACATGACTATTTTTGTGCAATTTTTAAGCTATTTATTCGTGTTTGAAATTCAACATTATTCTGCTATATAGATGACCCTTAACAAGAAGTACTGCATCAATACTAATAATGGAGAGAGACACAGACTTAACGATTTGATAAGAGAGAGAGATAGAGAGGTATTTCAATAACAAAAATGCTCTTTACCGGTATTTTAGTTCAGAAAATCGTAGTCTGCTGCATATGTCAAGATAAGCAAAACACAAAAATGCTTTGTTAAAATGCGATTTGCGATTGTATACGATGTTCGATCACATGAAAAGCAATCAAACATAATGGATGACTGACATATATAAAAAGCTAGGGTTGTAATTTGTCATCTTGGTATAACATACTTAATGAACAATTCTTTTATATGCTTAGCATAACTTACTACTTTTCACACTATTTTTTCCTTTATATTATGTCATGAGTATGAGTAAACCTTTATATATTTATACTGCCAGCTAAATAGTTGCAGGTTTATTACATGTTTAACACGTAGACTGTAACAGGTTATCGAGTCCCTGTGATACACACTAGGATATATTCTAATACACGTAGACTACAAATTCTCAGATCCCTGTGGTTCCAGCTGTGTTTTAAATTGATGTTGTTTTGTCCAGCCATGTGTAAAATTTGCCAATATATGTGACATCTTGTAACACAACAAATCTAAAAATAAATTACGAAATATTTGTTTACATTGTTGCTTATTGAGAAAACATGGTTTTACCAAGTCGATTTTAGAAGCATTTTATACCATGGTAAGTTAAACAACGACGGTTTTATAATGGAAAGGTTCCGGTTTATACAGATTTTAAGTACTACCGTTAAATGTTGATGATGCCGAACCTAAATATAAAGCCGGGATATACAAGGTTCCGGATTAGATAGGGGCCGGATTTGACAGGTTATACTGTAATACTTTAGATTTGTTCATATACCAAAAATTAATTAAGTTATTCCAGTTAAATTAGGCCCGAGTAGCAATATTAGGCTCATAAAGTTTCTAACCGTTCTTCGATTATATATAGACATAGCACAGCCTGTATATCTTATTAATACCTTTATCATTATCACCTCAGGGTTTTCCCCTCCATCTGCTGACGTCATCAATGTGCTGTCCATGCCCGACGCTGTAGTTCGCCATGCTGTACCACCGTTCGCTGTGGTAATTCTTTTGTTTTGTTTTTTTTAGGAAATAATACTTCAGTGCTGTGAAAATGTAGGAAAGGAAGCGTTTGGTATTTGAAAAACAAAATCTATAAATTACACCTCTCACACATTCCTACCAAGAAACCCATTTTTATCAATTTCTGTAATGAAGACTCTGTATATAAAAACAAGAATTTCTTAACCCTTATTAATCGCAATATTATCATTGGGCTGTTTTTAAACTATACGAGCATAAATCTCTCTTCAACTCTAATAGGTCAAGTATTTAATTATCTATGTCAATAAATCCTGTGTTTAAAAATCTGTCTTATTAATAAGTCAAGTGCTAGGTCAAGTGTTTAATGATCTGTGTCAATAAGTGTTTACTGTCATGTCAATAAGTCAAGTGTTTAATGATTTGTGTCAATAAGTCAAGTGTTTACTGATTTGTGTCAATAAGTCAAGTGTTTAATGATTTGTGTCAATAAGTCAAGTGTTTACTGATTTGTGTCAATAAGTCAAGTGTTTAATGATCTGTGTCAATAAGTCAAGTGTTTACTAATCTATGACAATAAGCCAGGCGTTTAATGATCTGTGTCAAGTGTTTAATGATCTGTGACAATAATTCCAGTGTTTAATAATATATGACAATAAGTCGGGCGTTTAATGATCTTTGTCAAGAAGTCAAGTGTTGAATGTACTGATTGTCTCTAAGTCCAGTGTTATGTCAAAGCATGTTACCATATACGCGAGAGAGGATATGGATAATAAAGACAATAAGGCTGTTCTGACAGTTACATGTACCATCCGGTTAAATGTACCATCCGGTTACATGTACCATCCGGTTACATGTACCATCCGACCATCTAAATGTTTGTGGTACCATTCACTACGTCTACACTATTGTTGACGCCAGGTTTATATCTAAGTTGAGGTTTGGTATAAGTTGAGCTTGGGTATCATATATATATCCTTTAGATAAGTGCATTCTTGGCGTATGTTATGATTCTAATATACAGATACTTTGTGTGATGAGACTTGGTGATTGTTAAAATATATTCGTTTGAGAATATCAAATTTAATCATTTTCTGAATATTATCACTTAATGGTCAGCTATAGAAGAGCATAATATTGAATTTCAAACGAATAAATATCTACAAATGTGCATAAAATAGTCAAGGAACACACCAAAATGTTTGTTTGGACATGAAATTTCTTAAAATCACGAATAATTTGCTTATCATTTGTTTTAGATGCTAACAGTTTCTTTTATAGATTTACTTTGTGGTAAGATGTAGCTTAGCAATGTTGTTATGTTCACCAGAGTGTATAGAAAATGCTATCTTTGAATAATATTACACAAATATGGGACAACGTGATGTATTTTTATCAATGAAAATGCTCCTACATCATACCTTGAAGGCGTCTGATCATAGTAAAGAGAACGTTTTTAAGACAAATTGTTAAACTGTTGAGTGTTGGGCCTTTTTCAGAAATATGGATCTTTTTCTCCAAATGTTTGAAATACCTCCTTATATGCTATGTTTGTGCGATGTTATTCACAACCGTCATTTGCATTTCAAGCCAAAATAAAATCAGTGTTTGTACATATCATGAAGTTAAATTTGAACAAACCACCGCTCCTGTTGTGTGATTTAGGCAATTGTGGGAAAAACTACCTGTTTATCTTTTGCAATATACATGTATTTGATACAAATGCACTAATGTTGTCCCCTCTCCCTCAAACATGCAAACAGTTTAACAAATGATGTGTCGACAACAATGTCAAAAGTGTGCCATGATCCGTACTAAAAGGTACTTTTGTCAAATTGCCTCAGAGTAGGAATTTAAAGGTTTATAAAGTACCACTGTGTTTACTGGATTTGATGTTTACATGCTCCTTAAACAATTATTAATATACGCCAAGTCAGCATTAATAAAATAATCACTACTCAGTAACCGGGTTAACCACTAATACACTAATCAATTGATATTTCGGTTGTAAAAAAAAAAATTTTAACCATTGGTTTCAAAAAAAAGGGGGGATGTTTTTTACCCTTAACCCTTTTGGGGGTTTTTTCCGGGAAAACAAACGGGGATAAAATATTAGATGGACCTTGAATTAAAAAATCCATTGCCGGGTTTTTTTTGGGGGGGTTTTTTTCCCTTTCTTTTTGGGTATGAAAACCATAAACCTTTGGTTTTTTTATAAGATTTTTAATCCCCCCGGGTAAATTTTGGAAATCAGGGTAAGTTTTTAAGCCCGAATGGGGTAGTTTAAGGACAATTTTCAAGGGAGATGAAAAACAATTTTTAAAAAGGGTTTTTTAAGATAAAAGACAAAAATCAGACTTAAAAATTTAAATAAAAAAAAAATCGGGTAGTTTTTTTCTCACCCCAACCCCGGGAAAAGGGCCAATCGCAAAAGTGAAACTTTAAATGTTTTAACTAAACCCAATTTTTTCCCCCCGTAAAAAATTTTTAAATTAATAAGTAAAAATTTTTTTATTTGTTGGAACTCTTTTTCCAACTCCAAAAATTTGGAAATCCCCAAGCAGCCAAATTTTTCTTCAAGGGGGAAACCGGATTTCTTTTTCCCCCCCAACCTAATAGCCCCAAAAATTCCCCTTTTGGATTCCAAGGGGGGCCCAAATAAAAATGAAATTTAAAATTAAATTTTTAAGGGGAACAATTTTTTAAAAAAAGGAACCCCCCCCGGTCAGCTTTAAGAAAAAGGGGAAAAAACAAAGGATGGCAAATTGCCTTTGGGGTTTGTGTCTATCCCAAAACAAAAAAACCGAGGGCGGACCAATAGAAAGAAGTTTTTAGGTTAAAGAAAAATTTTTTTCTTCAAGAAGGGGGGGAAAGATTTGGTCCTACGAAAAAATTTTAAAATTATTTTGGAAATTTTTAAGGGGAAAAATTAATTTTTAAATTCTTTTTGAGAATTTTTAAAATGCGCAAAATTACGGGTCACGAAAAAATTTTTAAGATTAAGGCCCAAGGGGTTTCAAACTTTTTCCAGGTTAAAAGGATTTTCGGGTTTTCCCCCCAAAATTTAAAAAAAAAAAAAAACTTTTCACCTAGGGTTTCCGATGGATTTCGCTTAATCAAAAGATTTTAAAATTTTTTAATGAAAAATTTTATATATAAAAAATTACAAACCCCGCCCTTCGGACTTTCTTAGAAACCCCTTCCCATTTTTAAATTTAAAACCAAAATTCATAAATTGGAATTTCCTCCCTTCGGGGCCAGAATTAAATGCGGATTTCCCCAACAAAAATTTTAAGGGAATTTTTTTTAAGGGATTTTTTTTGAAACCCTGAAAAAATTTCTTTATTTAGTTAAACGGGGTTTTTTTTCCGGTTCCCGGGAACTAAAGGGTAAATTTATTTACTTTTTGGGACCCCTTTCGCCCCGGTTCCGTGCTTTTCAAACCAAAATGAATTTATTTTTGGGAAAAATTTGGTTGTCCTAGTAAAACCATTTTCGGAAATTTATTTTAAAAAAAAAGGAACCTTTTCGAAAAAAAAAACATTTGAGTTAACAAATGTTTCCTTAAAACTGTCCCCCCCAAGAAAAGGAAAGTTTTTAAATTTTTTACCTTGGTCGTTTTTTGGACTGGTTTTTTAAAAAAAAAAAAAAAAAAAAAAGCACAAGGTCCCCTGTTTTCTGGCTTTGCATCCGTAGGCTTGGATGGGGGAAAGGTAAGGTTTTTGGGTTTGAAAAAATTGAAAATTTTCCCAATGAATTTTTGTCCAAAATCTTTCATTTGGGAAATAAGCTTGCCCAAGGGATTTTTGGGGCTTCACATTTTCTCCTTGTAATTTCGCACAAAATTTTGGGGACAATTAAAAGCTGTTTTTCCCCCTTGGGAAAGATAAAAAGGTTTTTTTAAACAGCCGGGTTTTTTCCCCTTTTGTTAAAAAACCCAAACTTTTTGGGAATTGAAATTGGGTCCGTGTAGGTTTTCACATTTTGTGAAGCCCTTTTGTTTTAAAACCGGCCCCGGGGGGCACCGGGTTTTAGCCCTTTTGGTAGGGGGGCTTTCCTTTCCCTGTTTGGGCCCCTTGTTAAAAACCCGGGTCCCCCGTGTTTAACATAATGCTTCCTTTAGGCCCAAGTTGGGGTGGAAGGGTTTAGGGGCAATTCCTGGGGTTTTGAAATTTTTTATCAAATAAACCCAATATTTAAATTTTCCCTTGGGGAGAAAAGCACTGGGAAAAACTTTATTTTTGTTTTAATTTTTAAAAAATTAAAAATTAACCCAAAGTTTGAAATGTTTTTGCGGCCCCCAGGTAAGGGGAAAGGGTTTAAAAACCCAATTCTTTTAAATTTTGGTGAAACTCGGGGCCCCTGTTTTACCCTGTTTTCTCCCCCCCCCCCCCTAAAATCTTTTTAAATTTTATTTTGTTTCCGGAAATTTGGGGGACCAAAATTTAAAAGCCTTTTTGGGGTTTTTGCTGTTTTTCCACCCTTTGTAGACTCGTCAGGGGATTTTGGGGGAATGGGACAGCTTTTTGCCCTTGTAGGTTTTCGTCAGGATTTTAAAGGGACTCTACAGCGTTTTCCTTTAGGCCTGTCAGCGATTTTAGGGACTCTACCCTTTTAAACCCCCCTTTGGGGACTCTTTGGGAAGTTAGGGCATCTACAGCTGTTAGCCTTTGGGAATTTCGTCACGATGTTGGGACATCTTACGGGTTTTTATTTTCCTTTGGGATTCGCACGATGTTAGGGCCCATCATCCAGCTTTTAAAGCCCCTTTTGGGGAAAACTCTTGGGAAGGGTTAGGGACTCCCCAGCGTTAGCCTTTAGGACCGTTAGTCGGGTTAGGGACATCGTACAGCTGTTTGCCCTTTGGTGGGACTGCCCGGCATTTTTGGCATCGAAAACAGCTTTTTGTCCTTTTTAACCGTCGCGATGTTGGGCCCTCGAAACACTGTTTTTCCCTTGTAGGACTCGTCAGCGATGTTGGGACACCGTAAAACTTTTACCCCCTTGTAGGATTCGTCGGGCGATTTTAAGGGACATCGTAAAACGGTTATTTCCTTGTAGGATTCGTAAACATTTTAGGGACCCTACGGTTTTTCTTTCCCCTTTTGGGGAAACCTCTTTGTGTGTTAGGGACACTACAGCTTTTTGGGAGACCTTCCCCTTTGGGGGGACTCGCCTTTAGTATGTGGTTTTAGGGACCTCGTCCATTTTTTTTGCCCTTTTTAAAGGACTGTCACCCAATGTTAGGGAATGGGTAAAACTTATGCCCTTGAGGACTCTTCAGCGGTTAGGGACATAAACAGCTTTTAACGACCTCCTGGGACTCGCTAGTAGTTAGGGACATCGTACCTGTTTTCGTCCTTTTAGGACTCGCCCACGATTTTTAGGGACATGGGAAAGCTGTTTTTGTCCTTGTAGGATTCGTCAGCGTGTTGGGACTCGTACAGCTTTTTTATGTCCTTGTAGGACCCCTTCAGCGATGTTAGGGAAAACCCGTAAAGCTGTTTTGTCCTTGTGGACTCGTCCCGATGTTAGTGACTCGTACAGCGTTTCGCCCTTGTAGACTCGTCCGAGGGTTAGGGAAGGCCAGTTTTTGGGTCCTTGTAAATCGTCAGCGATGTTAGGGACATCTTACAGCTGTTTCGTCCTTGTGGGACTCTAGCGTTTGTTAGGGACATCGAAACAGCTTTTTTCTTTCCTTGAGGACCGTCAGGATGTTAGGGACATCGTTGTATTTGTAAATGATGTTTGGGGCCCAAAAAAGTGTGAAATGTTTGGTATAAAAAACCCTCCGTACTATATTTCGTTTTTCTGGGAAAGGTTTTATACAGATTACAACTAGTGATACTTTTATTTTCCCAATTTAATTTGAGTGTTTTAAAAATGGGTTTTAAAAAACACATTAAATTAAACACAAAAAATTTAATTTCCTTTTTTAAAAAAAAGGGATTTTTTTTTTTTTTTTTTTTTTTAAAAGGGGAAAAAAACCCCCCTTTTTTTTTGGGGGGGGTTTTTTGCCCGGATTTTTTTTTGGGCCCCCCCCCTTTTTTTTTTTTTTAAAAATTTTGGGGGGGGATTGTTAGGAAAAATTTTTTTTTTTTTAAAAAAAAAATTTTTAAAAAAAAAAATTTTTTAAAAAATTTTTGGGGTTTTTCCCTTTGGTTTTTTTAAAAAGGGGAAATTTTTTGGGGGAAAAACCCTTGGAAACCCCTTTTTGGGTTTTTTTTTAAAGGGGGGGGGGCCCCTTTTTTTTTGGGGGGGGGAAAAAATTTTTTAAAAAGTTTAAAAGGGGGGGGTTTTTTTTTTTTGGGGCTTTTTTTTTTTAAAAGGCCCCCCCCTTTAAATTTTTTTTTTCCCCCTAAAATTTTTTTTTTTTCCTTTTTTCCCCTTTTTTTTGGGGCCCCCCTTTTTAAAAAAAGGTTTCCAAAAAAATTTTCCCCCCTTTTTTTTTTCGGGGAGTTCCTTTTAGGGGTCCGCGAAAAGGGGGCCCCAAAACTTTTAAAAACCAACCGGTTTTAAAAAACCCCTTTTTTTTTTTTTTTTAAAAAAAAAGGGTTTGGGCCCCCTTTTTTTTTTTTTAGGCCCGGGGGAAAAAAGGGGGGGTTTTTTTTTAAAAAAAAAAAAACAAATTATTTCCCTTTTTAAAAACCCCCAATTTAAAAAAAAAATTTTTTTTAAAAAAACCCCCTTTTAAATTAAAAGGGGATTTTGGGGGGAAAGGGGAAAAAAAAAGGGGGTTTTGGGGTTTTTTTCCCCCAAAGGGGCCCGGGGGTTTTTTTTTAAAGGGGGGAAAAAAAACATTTTTTCCCCCCGGGGGGTTTTAAAAAATTTTGGTTTTTTTTTTTTCCCACCCTTTTTTTTTTGGGGTTTTTTTTTAAAATTCCCCCTTTTGGGTTTTTTTTTTTGGGCCCCCCGGGGGGTTTTTTAATTTTCCCTTTAAAACCCCCCAAAAGGGGCCCCTTTTTTTTAAAAAAAAAAGGGGGGGAAAAAAAAAAAACCCTTTCATTTTAAAACCTTTTTAAAAAAAAAGTTTTTTTCCCCCTTTTTAACCCAAAATTTTTTTTTTTAAAGAAATTTTAAAAAAAAAAAAAAAAGGAAAAAAAAAATTTTTTTTCCAAAAAAAAAAAGTCAAAATTTTTTTTTCCCCCTTTTTTTTAAAAACCCCAAAATTTAAAAAAGGGGGGTTTTTTTTTTTTTAAATTTTTTTAAATTTTTTTCCAAAAAAATTTTTTTTTTTTTAAAAAAAATTTTTTTTTTTTGGGGAATTTGGGGGTTTTTTTCCCCCCTTTTTTTTTTTTTTTTTTTTTGTTTTTTAAAAAAATTTTTTTTTTTTCCCCCCCCCCTTTTTTTTTCCCCAAAAGGGGGGCCCGGCTGGAAGGGGGAATTAAAATTTTTTTGGGTTTTTTTGGGTTTTTTGGGCCCAAAGGGGTTTTAAAAAAAATTTTTTTTTTTTAAAAAAACCCCCCTTTTAAAAAAAAAAAGGGTTTTTTTTAAAAAAAATTAAAAAATTTTTTGGGGGTTTTTGGTTTTTTTTTTTTTTTTTTTTTTCCCCCCGGGGGGGGGGGAAAAAAGGGGGGGAAAAGGGCCCCCTTTGGGTTTTTTTAAAATTTTTTTTTTAAAACCCAAAAACCCGTAAATTTGTTGGGGGTTAAAAAAAAGGGAAAAATTTTTTTTCCAAAAAGGGGGCCCGGGGGTTTTTTTCCCCAAAAAAGGGGGGGGGGCCCCCCCCGGGGCCCCCCAAAAAATTTTTTTTTGGGGGGTTTGTAATTTTTTTTAAAAAATTTTTCCCCCCCGGGCTGGGGAAAAAAGGGAAAAAATGCCCTTTTGGAAAATTTATGTTTTAAAAAAAATTTTTTTTAAAAAGGGGGGTTTTTTTATTTCCAAATTTTGGGGGGGTTTTTTTTTAAAAAAAAACAAAGGGGGAAAAAAACCCCTTTTTTTTTGGGGGTTTTTTTTAAAAAAAATTACCAAAGGGGGGCCCCCCGGGGGCCCCCCCCAAAAAACCCCCCCCCCCGGGGGGGGAAAAACCTTTAATTTTAAAATTTTTTCCCTTTTCCTTAAAAAGGGGAAAAAAAACCCGGGGGGAAAAAACCCCTTTTTAAAACCCCATTTTCATTTTTTTTTCCGGGGGGGGGAAAATTTTTAAAAAAATTTTTTTTTTTTTTTAAAAAAAGGTTTGGGACCCTTTAAAATGTTCCCTTTAAAACCCCAAAATTTTTTAAAAAAAAAATTTTGGGGAAAAAAAAATTTGGGAAAATTTTTTTTTTCCCTTTTTTTTTTTGGGGGGTTTTGGGGCCTCCAAAAAAAAAAAAAAAAAAAATTTTTTTTTTTTTTTTTTTTTCCTCCCCAAAATTTTTTTTTAAAAATTTAAAAAATTTCCCCTTTTGTCCTTAAATTTTTTTTTCCCCTTTTCCCTTTTTTTTTCCCAAAAAAAAGGGCCCCAAAAAAAAAATTTTTTTAAAAAAAAGGGGGAAAAAAAAATTTTTTTTTTTTTGGGGTTTTGGGGGGAAAGGGGGGGTTTTTTCCCCCCCCCCCCCCCTTTTTCACGGGAAAAAAAAAAACCCCGGGGGTAAACTTTTTTTTAAACCCCTTTTTTTTCCCCGGAAGTTTGTAGGGGGTTTTTTTTTTTGAAAAAAATTTTTTTAAAATTTTGGTTTTTTTTCCCCCCTTTTTTTTTTTAAAAACCCTTTTTTTTAAAAAAATTTTTTTTATAAATTAAAGGGGCCCCCCCCTTTTTTTTTTTGGGGTTTTTTAAAAAAATTTTTTTTATTTCCCAAAACCAAAAATTTTTTTTAAATCCAAATTTTTTTTTAAAATTTTAAAAACAAAAAAATTAAATTTTTAAAATTTTTTTTTTTTTAAAAAATTTTTAAAAAAAAATTTTTAAAAAAAAAAACCCTTTTTTTTTAAAAAAAAAAAATTTTTTTCCCCCCAAAAAATTTTTTTTGGGTTTAAAAAAAATTTTTTTCCCCCCTTTTTCCCCCCTTTTTTTTTTTTTGGGTTTTTTTTTAAAATTTTTTTTTGGAAAAAGGGCCCCCAAAAAAGGGGGGTTTTTTCCCCTTTTATTTCCCCCTTTTTTTTTGGGAAAACCCCCCGTTATTTTGAAGGGCCCAAATTTTTGGGGTTTTTTTTTTTCTTTGGGAAGGGGGCCCCCTTTAAAATTTTTCCCCGGGGGGTTTTTTTGGGGTTTTAAAAGGGCAAAAGGGTTTTCCCCCCCCGGGGGGAAAAATCCAATTTGGCCCTTTTTTTTTTTTTAAAAATTTTTTACAACCCCGGGGAAAGGGGGGGGTTGGTTTTTTTTTTTCCCTTTAAAAAAGGGCCCTAAAAGGGTTTTTTAAATTTTAAAGGGCCCTGTTAAAAAAAAAAAAAAATTTTTTTTTTTTTCCCTTTTTAAAAAAAAATTTTTTCCCTTTTTTTTTTTTAAAGGGTTTTAAAATTTTTTTTGGGCCCAATTTTTTTAAAAAAAATTAAAAACCCCCAAATTTTTTAAGGAAGGGCCCAAAAGGGGGGGTTTTAAATTTTTTTGTTTTTTTCCTTTGGTTTTCGCCCCCGGGGGTTTGGGGAAAACAGGGGTTTTTTTTTAGGTAAGATGGGACATAATATTGTGTGTCGTTTTGTTTGTATTATTGTAAGTCCTGATATAGAGGACGAATGGCGAACAAACAAAATATTTTCGATGATTGCGCAAAGGTTTTTATTAAGGTGTGGAAATATCATTCACAAAGACAGAGAATAAGAAAGACATACATTGAAAGTATTTCCACAGCAATATAGAAAATACGTTCGCCTTGATGTTTCCTGCTTGGCATTGTAAAGATATGAAACACTGTTCTTGAAAACATGATGTTAGTACCGAATGCATCTAAAAATAGACTGGATAATTAATGGGAGAACCAGGGACTAAACTTAATTGGTCAGTCTACATATATGTGTTGTTGGCAATGACAACATCTAAACGTAATTATGTGTGCTTCAGTACAAAAACTAGTATCACGATCACTGAATATTATGATATCCAATATCGGGGTACATGGTTATATTTAGACGACGACAATTGAAAATGTTCGACCAATATGTGTAACAGTAGAACTACTCGAGTAGAGCGGCGTGATAATAATATCTATGATAAGGTAGCCTTACCGAGAGACGGTTTGTGAATTGTTCGTACTGTTTATCTAACATCCTGTGCTGGGAGGGAATGGGGTAGGGATGGGGTATAAAAATGATCCATAGAACTTCAATTTTATGGATTTAATGTACACAAAATATGTATTTTTTCAGATATAAAGTAATAATTTCACTCGTTCTCAATACGAATTGAGGCTGTTGAATACTGACAATAACAAAATATTACAATTATTTGGGAAGCTTCTGCAATAAAATTTACTATGTTGTTTAGTGAGGTAGTCAGCATTAACTACAACATTACCAAGCCTCCTGGCTGTTCAAGGGGCGATAAACACAACAAAGAAACAGGTACGACCTCCAGCTGTTCAACTAAAATCATCAATGTTATTCCTAATGTAGGTCCCGGTTATACCTGTAAGTGGAATGGTATTGCCAGAGTTAGTATTTCTCAGTCTGGGAGAGGAATATTGATATTGAACACTTTTTAACCATATCAATTTATTTAGTCTTACTATTGATATTGATGTTAATTGAATAGTTTTATAGTATAATTTGATTGAATATATGTTGTGTGGATAAAAATCTGAGATTTGTGACCGCTTAACTGCTGCAAATAAACTGGGTAACTATTACAATAAATTATACTTTTAACATTTGTTTAGATACATTTATAATATGATATATGTGACAGAATTTGAATTTTACTTTCACCCATTGATGATGTAATAATTAAACTTTGTTGAAGCTACCTACGAGTGCATCCATATATAGGTATAGCCATGTGAAACATTTCTCTTAATTGCACTGATACAAATATTTTTCCTTTGTTTTCTGCCATGCAATATTGACATATTAATAATAAAAACATTCATTTGATTGTCATACATATTTTACATCACACATTAATTCACAGGATATCAAATTCACACATGAAAATTATGCCTAACCATATTTGAATTATGAGGCACTAAATGTATTACAAGTTAAACATAAAAACTGTATAATCACAAAAGGTTAATTAATGTATACTCGGATCAGATGATGGGAGAAGTGTGAGAGTGGTTGGGCCAGTCCCCACCGACAAGCCGTACACCGCTATCATCGGAATCAAGATAAACAAGTAATAACAGACATATTCGACCTATATAACATGCATACATATTTAAAGTCGAAACTAGGCTATTTTTTTAGGTAACGGAAATCGAACAATTAATTTGTACGTTCAGTCATTTTTGTATAAGAAGATAAAAATTTAAACATTTTAATGGACTATAAGTTTTGTTCTGATATCAGGAATAACCTTTTACTAGAATGCAAGTGAAAAATAACTTTTTTTATGATATGAATGATGATTAAAAGCTAAATTCTATAATGCAGAATACAGCGACACATTTTTACTTGCATCTATTATTTTAATATGCTGTGTTAAGCGGTAAACAAAGATGACTTATTGCAAACGTTTATATTCTAATCCATTGCCCAGTACATGTATGGGTTACACTAACAATGGACTAGTGCTGATCTCCGACAAAATTCAAAATTCAAAATTTAAAATTCAAATTTAAAATGTAAATTTCTGCTAAAGATATTTCATGAAGTCGGATAACTTGTAATGACTGAGTAAGATTGTCAATATGTCTTAACTGTTTAATTAAATCAATTCACATGAGTATGTACTTGTATTACTTTAATGTATGTAAATTGATATGTGACACTCTAATAAAAGAAATCCTCGTGTTCTCATTACCTGCTATATACCAATATGCAGTCGCTATTCCATTGGTTGTTGTATTAGGCGGTAAGGCGGGGTATTTATTTTTGGCCAATCCCAGTGCCAGTTAGTGAGTGTAGTGTGTTCCTTTGATTGATCACGCGCCTGTTATTATAATTGCTAAGGCGAGTACTTAAGCCACAATCCGATTGCTACTACATACGTTTATGTTCACTACTAGGAACTGAAGACCTTTCAGTTTCAATGAATGAATATCGACGGACTACGCTACGGTCATATACTGGTCATATTTAACAGCGGAATTCACGCCTCCAGATTAAAACGTGTCATATATAGTGATGGGAAGTAAAGCTCAGCTCGGCCTCATTTAATTTTTTTGATTTCAAGGTAAGAAAGGAAGTTATCAGTTACAGGGACCTTGCTATAGTTAAGGCGTATTTGGATCCATCACGTACATATTGGGTGTTATTAGACGTTTCAAGGGGTCCGGTCAGAAGAGGCATGGCGAATATTGGCAATATGCGATCGTGCTCAAACTAAAAGTATAAAATAAAAATAAAACTTTAATGTATATATTTCATTATATTACCGTAAAGTTGTCTAATCGGATTATTTGCTGCTTTCGAGGTTTTTTTTCCGAATTCAAATCTATTTTTGACATAGACCGATTTGGTGTCGTATCAACAGTTATAGTCAATCAATGACGACATCTCTAGTTTACGAGATGCCTGCTTGTAGTGAGTGTGTTTTGGAAGGTTGTGGTATGTTCGTGTCTATCTCCTTGTGATAGTGCGAAACTGATGTCGACTGGTATTGGAAATTATCATGATAATGTAAACTTCATTTTCCAACAAATCTGCTAAGCAGCCTGATGGTTCGAAGTTCGAGTCATGATCCCCGTTATAGATCTCATTTTATATTTTGTTATGTTTCTTACTACCATTTAATTTTTCTTGGTCATATTTGAAAGATACTTCCAACATTAACAGTATTTTTAATAAAAAACAGAAATTGTGAATTAGACATGTTTGACATGCTAAAAGTATTTTAACGGTTTTAAAATTTACATATTTAAGGAAACCTTTTTAAAGAAGTTTAAAATATAGACCGTTATAACAACTATACTTATACAAGTTCACGAGATTGTATACATTTTAAATTTTGTGAAAAGGTGCATTCTATTTTAATTAAATGTATCACTACAATTACTTGATGTATATCAATATGACATATTTGGTATCAATATAACTGTGAATAATATAAGTGATTTTAAAATTAGGATTAACCTGTGAAAATTATTTACCATTTTGTTAGGGTACCCCCTTAATTCAATTAGGTGTTATGCATTGAGGTCCACTACGACTATCGGTAGTAATACTGACTAAACATTTTTGTGGTTATGGTTCATTTTCATGCCTCTACACAACTGGTGAAAAAATTGAAGTGTGGGCCAAATGTTGACCCCACCTTTAGATATTGCTGACTGCGTTTAATATCAGCATGTCCAATTATTTATTTTTATTATATGATTTTGATGGATATCTATACTATCGTTAACTGTTTTTCTTGTAATAAAAACACCTTATGTTCTTGTTACTATGAAAAAAGGAAAACAATCGTTAACGTTATCAGCTCAAAAGTTATTCAATCAAAGCAATAAAGACTTGAAATGATGTTTAGTCACAATGCCGGACAGACGTAGGGGACAGATTCTATATTCATATGGTAACAATATACCAGTTTCTAATTATAGATACCGTGTAACTCTTCATGACTCCGTATGTTAAGTTTAACATTTAAGTAGATTGATACCGTCTATAAATTACTGGGATATTTCATATATATCTTGTGTTTAGTTTTTGATATCTAAATATAGTGTTGTTGCATCGGTGACTAGCTTAAATCCTGTACAGTTAAATGGATTCTTAGCATTTGTATTCTATCTAAACTCGGTGAATTCGTATTCATACAAATACAAGTTAGCAAACAGAAAATTAAAGAAAATCTAAGCAATTTGGGACATTGAGATGTCTATATGTGCACTACAATATAACTATGTTCCATGCTTGGTTGGAATACCCCCGGTACTCTCTGTGATATTGAATTAAATATACGGCAACCGGTTAAGTAAACATGACGCCAAAATAAGGCTACACAAACTTTCTGACGATTTTGTCAAGTGTAGCATATATCAATACATCATGTGCTGCTTATTCTTTTTTGCAAGAGGATACAATACATGTGAATTACTCACGTTTTGATCTCCTTAACAGTCTACCTGTATGTCCGTATAGTTGTCAATGACAACACCTAAATACAGTTTTGTGTGTATTTCAGTACAAACACTATAGTATCACGATCAATGAATATAATGATATCGAATATCGGGGTACGTTGTTATATTTAGACGATGGCAATTACAAATGTTCAACCGATATGTGTAACGGTAGGACTACTCGGAGTAACGTTGTGATCATGTTAGCAATGACAATGTAGCGTTACAGAGAGACGGTTTGTGCATTGTTCGTTCTGTTTATCCATCTTTCTGCTGTTTTGAGAGAGGACGGGGTAGGGGTGAAGTATAAAGCAAGAGATATATAGAACTTCAATTTTAGGGACTTTAATCTACTTAAAAGGTGTATCTTTTTTTCAGATAAAAAGTAATAATTTCACTCGTTCTCAATACGAATTGAGGCTACCGGCTGCTGAATACTGACATTCACACAATTTTGCAATTAATTAGAAAGTTTCTGCAATAAAATGTACCATGCTGTTCAGCCATGTATTCACCCATAATAAACTACGATACCAAAAGTGTCCCGGCTATAAACACAACAAAGAAACAAGCCATGGTCATGACCTCCAGCATTCCATGTGAAAATTCATAAATTTCTGTGTATTATCACGCCATGCATATAAAAATCAATGTTATTCCGAGTGTAGGCCCTGTTTATACCTGTAACGAAATGGTATTGCCACAGTTAGTATTTCTCAGTCTGGGAGAGGAATATTGATATTGAACATTTTTTAAACCATATCATCAATTTATCAATATCTTACTGCTGATATTGATTTTAATCTAATAACTTTATAGTATAGTTTGATTGAGCATATTTTATGTTGATACAATATTTTGTGACCGCTTTACTGCTGCAAATATACCGGGAAACTATAGACATCCATTATAATTTTTACATTTGTTTAGATTTATAACGGATGGATGAAATGTTACATTTGTTCATATAGATTTATAACGGATGGATGGAATTTTACATTTGCCTAGATAGATTTATAATTGGACGTAATTTTACTTTTGTTTAGATAGATTTATAACGGACGGATGGAATTTTACTTTTGTTAAGATAGATTTATAACGGATGGATGGAATTTTACATTTGTTAAGATAGATTTATAACGTATGGATGAAATTTTACATTTGTTTATATAGATTTATAACTGGACGTAATTTTACTTTTGTTTAGATATATTTATAACGGATGGATGGAATTTTACTTTTGTTTAGATAGATATATAACGGATGGATAGAATTTTACATTTGTTTAGATAGATTTATAACGGATGGATGTAATTTTACATTTGTTTATATAGATTCATAACGGATGGATAGAATTTTACATTTGTTTAGATAGATTTATAGCGGATGGATATAATTTTACATTTGTTTAGATATATTTATAGCGGATGGATATAATTTTACATTTGTTCAGGTAGATTTATAACTGGATGGATATAATTTTACATTTGTTCAGATAGATTTATAACGGATGGAATTTTACTTTTGTTTAGATAGATTTATAACGGATGGATGTAATTTTACATTTGTTTTGATAGATTTATAACGGATGGATGGAATTTTATATTTGTTTAGATAGATTTATAACTGGATGGATGGAATTTGACTTTTGTTAACATAGATTTATAACGGATGGATGGAATTTTCCATTTGTTTAGATATATTTATAACGGATGTATGTAATTTTACATTTGTTTACATAGATGTATAACGGATGGATGGAATTTTACATTTGTTTAGATAGATTTATAACGGATGGGTGTAATTTTACATTTGTTTACATAGATTTATAACGGATGGATAGAATTTTACATTTGTTTAGATAGATATATAACGGTTGGATGGAATTTACATTTGTTAAGATATATTTATAACGGATGGCACGAATTTTCCATTTGTTTAGGTAGATTTATAAAGGATGGATGGAATTTGACTTTTGTTTAGATAGATTGATAACGGATGGATGGAATTTTCCAATTGTTTAGATATATTGATAACGGATGGACGGAATTTGACTTTTGTTTACATAGATTGATAACGGATGGATAGAATTTTACATTTGTTTAGATAGATTTATAACAGATGGATGGAATTTTACTTTTGTTTAGATAGATTTACAACGGATGGATGGAATTTTACATTTGTTTAGATATATTTATAGCGGAAGGATGGAATTTTACATTTGTTTAGATAGATTTATAACGGATGGATGGAATTTTACATTTGTTTAGATAGATTTATAACGGATGTCGGAATTTTACATTTGTTTAGATAGATTTATAACGGATGGATGGAATTTTACATTTGTTTAGATAGATTTATAAAGGATGGTGGAATTTTACATTTGTTTAGATAGATTTATAACGGATGGATATAATTTTACATTTGTTTAGATAGATTTATAACGGATGGATGAAATTTTAAATTTGTTTAGATAGATTTATAACGGATGGATGGAATTTTACATTTGATTAAAAGATTTAGAGCGGATTGTAGCGGACCCGCTCGAGCGGACTTGTGTTCCGTCACTTTCATTAGATAATATCTTTGCCTATATTGATATTTACCCTATCAAAATATCTAACGAGCGTACTGTTTGTGCATTTCGCATAATCTGGTTTGTCTATATTTGCTTATGAATTGTTCCATAACCTTGTTTTGATAAACCTTGTTGGTTTAACAGATTAATTTGAATTTCAACTTCATAGTATTTTAAAAATTCTCCGTTTTCATTCTTTTAAAGAATTCAAAGTTTGATTTCAGTATGAATTTTTGATGATATTTTAGTAAGTTCATGAATGATGACGGGAACTGGGGTATTGGTGTTCCTTTTAATATTTTTTCAACATATAGCTTTTGAAGCATGACATTTTACATAAAGAATATCTAGATAAAAATATACTGTCGAACCCACTTAATTTGAAATCGGATATATTGAAATATCGTTTAATTTGAAGTGAAATAAAATCCCCGTCCAAATGCTTTCTTTGTCTTTGTATTGTTTCATCCGTTATTTTGAAATCGGTTTAGTTGAAATATCGCTTTATTTGAAAGGAAATTATTTCCCCTGGCAATGCTAAACCATTGTTTATGTACCGCTTAAATTGAAAGTCGCAACGACTAGCTTAGATTATATAATTACCGGCCGTTACGGTACGTGCGTCCGATCAATAGATAGGTAAATATGAAATTCTAATTGACACAATACAAATATATTGTGACTTTTAATCATTAAATGCTTTCATTATGAGCATGAATCTGTATTTGTTAATGAATATACCTCGAGGGACACAGCTTATTTTGGCTTCTGCTACATATATACATCTAAATCGACTCTCATTTAACTACACGCGAGACAGTTACAAACGACGAGGCCATTCTTAGGGATTCGACAGAAAATGAAAACAACGTAACCAGACCAGTGATTTTGACAACGACCCTCAAACAATTCGTGAAAATCCATCTATCATCGACGCACATGTCTGATTTCAGACGGTAGTTTCTTGGAAATTAGCCCGGATGTACGGAAACTGTTCTCACGTGTGTCCGCGAACTCAACATAAACAAAAACAAGCAACAGTCGAAGACTTCTCCCGTCGAACTTAACATTATTTTTAATAAACTGTGAAACTATTATCATTTTGCAACCGATTGTAAATACTGACTAAGTAAAATCAACTATATTGAACAATAGTGTGTTGTTTGACGTAGCGCGGTACTGAAATATGTCGGCAAAAGGCTGGATCCCGGTTATATTGAAAACCGGTTAATTAGGGATTTCCATTTCGGATGGAAATCCCTATTGTTATTGTTATGTTTTTTCTTCTTATTACTATTATTACAAGCTAACCGGTAATAAGTATTTATATATTAAAGTATTTAAACGGTAAAAAATGTAATCCAGACGATTCTGCCGTTGATACATTTATTATGAGGTGTTTACAAAAGGATACGATATTAACGTGGCCCTGTGGTCAGGGTCAGCTGAGGGAGTCAGATCAGACCTGCAGACCAGTCAATTTTAAACAAAGATGCACCCTGTACCTGAGAAGTACAAATATACTTGAAAGAAATATCCCGCAATTAAGTAATTAGATCGACTATGGTTCAGAATATGAATTATTTTTATGACCATACCGTAACTGTAAAACGAAAGTAGGTCTAGTCCAACTACATAGGTTACGATACGATAGCTATGAATTAAATCTGTGTTACTTTCCGTTGTATTTTAGCACATTGGTGTCTCAAAAATTGCGAAAATAATCCGGGAATGTTCAATGGTCTTCTGTTTTTATTATCGTCGTGTTTTCTGAGTCACGTTCTAATAACCGACGCCACGAAATGTCATACAGCTAATGGACCGAAGTGTTATCCACTCCAAACCTCCACTTATCGACTATAGATGCCTGATTCTATAGCAGGTGGGCTTCCTACGTCATCAAATTCATTTCCCGCGAAATTTCTGGGAAATCTAAAACAATTCTTTAAATGAAATGAAGCGAAAAAAATAGAAAACGTCTAAATAAAAGCATCGTGATCAGTATTGAGTACAACGTTAAAGTTCATTGTAAATAAATTGCTACTACTTGCTAACCTAAAGCATAAGTAATTTAAATCAAATTATTTTAAAATCAATATTTCGTTTCTATTATAATCTTGAAATTTGTATTACAAGATCATTTAGAAGCTTTGCAGTACTGACTCTTTCAAACGCACAGATGTTTTGATTTGAGCAAAGATGGCGACCCGAAGCTGTGAGGCGGTTTGGATTGGAATTAAAATGCGTATATTTCGGCAAGTAAACATCGTACAATGTCCCAGTGTGGTCTGATCATCTAATTTTGTCATAATGTATTCAGAACAGTTGTGGTTTAGTCGCTACGGTCATTAACATAAAAATTCGGATTATTATATAAATACTTATTTAATTATTATTATTCTTAACACTTCTTGATAACACTTTCGTTCGAAAACGGAAACAGACAAAACGTTCATATTTTAGTACATGATAGAAAACTTCAAGCCGAACATTACACTAACATTTTGGTGATCATACGTTCAAAGGTCAAGGTCACAGATCTAAAAATAGATTTTTAAAAAACGATTTTAGAACGACCATTCCTTCATAAAAAGTCGTCCGATTCCGTACGCTCCCAGTGCGTCTTGTAGATCATAGTCGGGGCTAACTTTTATCCATGCCATGTTATCAGAGAATATGTCAAGGTCACGACCTCGCTATGGGGTAAACAAAATGTCGGAAAAAAATTTCGGAAACTAAATATTTTTTTCACTTTGCTTGAAAGAGCATGAACCACTGAGACGGGCTGTGGCAATTTTTTTTTTGGTAATCGGATAAAAAATGACGGAGATATGGCACTTTGAAAATTTCGAAGTTTTTCCCGCCAAAATTCAAAAATCGAGCAAAAATGCACTTAATTGTTTTCAGCTCCTTCATTTATACACCTACAGACCTGATTTTTGGTAAACAATAGAACGTATGAATGATACAAAAGAAGTTACTTTTCATTCACCTTGACACTACATTCATGGTCAAATAATCCAAAAAATTAAAATTAAAAAAAAATTCTTTTGACTCTAGCTCTTTGTTCGTTCGTATTTTTCCTTGCACATTCGATGCATCTTGTAGTTTTTGGCCAGGGCTAACTTTTCTCTGTAACATGTTATCAGAAAATATGTCAAGGTCAAGGTCTAAGCATGAGGTCAAATCAAGGTCAAAAATTCAAAAACAAAATTGAGTTAATTTTTTGAGTTCATTTTAAAGTGCATGATCAATTAAGACGAACTGTCCAAGTTTTATGGTCGTGCGATGAAAAATGGCGTAGAAATGGCACTTTGAAAAATGTTTGTTTTTCCGCCAAAATTCAAATTTTCCCCAAAAATGCACTTAATTACCCTCTGCTCCAAAATCTTTACATACACAGATATTATATTTGGCACAGTGATAGCATGTACGGATGCCTACAAACTTGATTGCTTTTCAATGACCTTGACCTTCGTTCAAGGTCACCGAGGTCAAATTACCAAAAATTGAAAATTTAAATTCTTTTAAAGTCTGTTTATTTTGATCATCTATAGAAGAAAATGTTCTTATGAAGATATAAGCAACGTTTCAAGGTCAAATAATCAAAAAAAAAAAACCAAACAAACAAACAAAAAACGAAGATAACAGTATGGTATACATGGTGCACGGTAAGGTATACACGATACACGGTACAGGATTCACGATACTTGTACGGGATACACTATATACGGTACAGTACACACGAAACACGGAATGGTATACACAATACTTGGTACGAGATACAAGGTACTTGGTACGAGATACACGGTACGGTATGCATGATACATGGTACTAGATACACGATACACTGTACGGTATACACGATACGATGATACGAGATACACGGTACTTGGTACGAGATACACGGTACAGTATCCACAATACACGTTACGGGATACACGATACGTTGTACGGGATACACGATATATGGTTCAGTAAACACGATACACGGTATGATAAACACGATCACGATACAAGGTACGAGATACACGATTTACGGTTCATTAAACACGACACAAGGTACAAGATACGGTATACACGCTATGGAATACACGATACACGGTACGGGATTGACGATAAATGTTACTGGATACAATACGGGATACACGATACATGGAACGGGATTCACAATACAGTAAACACGATACAAGGTACGAGATACACAATTCACAGTACAGTAAACACGATACAAGGTACGAGATACATAATTCACAGTACAGTAAACATGATACAAGGTACGAGAATACACGATTCACAGTTCAGTAAACTCAATATAAGGTACAGTGTACGGTATACACACTACAGGATACACGATACGCGGTACGGGATAGATGATACATGTTACTGGATACATAATACAACCGGGTTCGACTGAATATCTTTCTCATAAGAGGGAGTGATTAAATGCTAAATGCATATGTTATTCAGCAAAATTAATATGAAATATTATTATCAAAATTATTATTCTGAAATATGTGGGAAAAAATGTTCTTTAAAGTTCTATTGGCAGAATTATTTATCGGAAATCACACAGCATTTGAAGATATTCTAGATCTTAATTACATGTACTTGTACATGTATAAAATGTACAATTTTGTAAATATGCTGTTCGAAATTACCGATTATTGTTTCTGTATTTATTTCCATTGACAATTATATGTTTGTACATTGAACATAATCGCGAAGTTTGATAAAATATATACGGTACATGTTTTTAAAAGTAAATTGAAAGCTTCAATATCTTGTAATTCCTGCGAATATCCCGTCTGCCAAGCGAGGGTTGTCCTACACGCCGGTTATATACATCTTGTACATGTACTGTACGTTGGAAGTTTATAGCTATGATTTTCCAGTGAGAACGAGATATGTTTACTACCGAAGAAAAGTACACACAACTGATCGATGTATTGATCCTATGTCCACAATCAAATCGTTCAGAACCCAATACAATCTTGTCAAAGTCGGGTGTTGCAGAATAGTTAGAACCCATTTTAAATACGCCACATACGCACCAGTTCATCGTTTGATAAGATACGTATAAGATACGTTATTGTCGTATGTTATGAATAACAATAAGTTTAAATAAAAAAAAATAAGGTAACCATTTATGACAGGTTTCTTAAGAACATATAACACCCAGTATACAGCAGGTTTATCCATATTTTTAATTTCAACACATTTGATTCAATTTTTTATTTACTTTAGGCCATACAGCCTATCAGTATAGACGAGACGTTAAAGTCAAAATGATTGGACATCAGGCAAAACCTATATAAATCCATATCGAGGTACACTTATGTGATCTTCATTCTACTTTAATTAGGACGAACTTGGATATTTTACCTAAACATACACTTCTGTACATAATTATACAATTTACATTTTTACACGCAATACTTCAATCGTAACAACGCCATTATCTGTAATTAATCATATACATGTATTTGTTTCAACAGATACATACAAATATATACATGTTGTATGTATATAAAATGTAAGTATAAAGTACGTCCCGGGTCCGATTGTTTAAAACTATTAATAACATGTTTTCATTTTATGAGAAATGTCTAGACTAGTTATTTATCAAACGGATGATATACACACAGACGAACCTATATTTCAGGCGTATCTCTTTTGATATTTGTGCAAGTCAACGACACCTTCCTACCGCCAAAAGTTTTACCGCCAGAAAATTACATAAAGATTTTATATATACACATTGTATATGAATGATTGGACAACAGACTAAGTCTATATGTATCAGTGTATATTGCCCTATCACCAGTCATCGATAAAATGTCTTGATACCCCGTGCACTGTGCATTTTACGACATTTACTCCAGCATTGAATAAGTAAGGCAATAACGGATGGCAATTGGACTTCACAGTGTCACAACAAATGGATGAAATACTGTGTATATCAAATAAAATGCATCACTGACAGAACAAAGTGTCTTCTTTATTTTGATGTATCATACATACATGTAACTACGATAATTTAGTGGATATACCACGCATAGATGTGTAAGATATAAATGAAGCTACGGGCCCTTTCGTTAATTTATTCTTATAAATACCAGAGACGTGTATACATGTACACGTATATTACAGAGATTATACTTGCTCCGTCTCGCATGCCTCAAGTGTTATCTGGAGCGGCACTTGTCACATCTCGGCCGATTCCGTACCTACATTGTACATCAAACCAAGGATACCGGAATCAGCCGAGGTTAGCCGAGTGCTGGGGCGGAATCTGACACAGTAACAGGCCGTAAATACTGTAAATAATATTAATAACAACTATCTAGATAAGATACATTTTACCTAATATCGCCTGGCATAGCTGGAAAAAAATGAAATAAAAAAAAGTTTTGACCGTCATAGTTGAGACGGTCAAAAAGTTTCCGGATAGACAGTATTTTTACTACGACAAAGTTTAGACGATTTTTAAGTGTGTCTTATTTAATTGTCACAAACATGAACATAAACCGACCGTAGAATCTTTCTCCCTTTTTTCTATGCATATTTTTCCTGGTTTTGAATTTCCTGAAAAAAATGGCATTCTATGTTCTTTAATTGTTACTCGATAAAAGGACATATTACCGCTGATTTAATAGCGTTTGATACCTCCTGAAGTTGGCAACAGACAATTATATAAATATCAGATTATTAGGAACTTGTGTGAATTTGCTTATGTACTCATCACCGTTTGTCAACATGTCACCCGATCACAGCCAGGTAAGTTGTGAATTTTATTACAGGTAAATTGCAAGGTTCCTTTGAACTGCAGTCAGAGAACTTTAGTCTACCGTCCTACCTGTAATGGTATTGAAGATAGGTTAAAGTGTACCCTGAACGAAAAATTATATTGAAATATGTTATTGGTATTGATTAATAAACAAGAATGCAGAAAACCGCATAACAATCGGCCGACCCATTACCGAGTAATTGCGATTTTTCTCGAAAACACACCTGAAGACCTCGTTTTGGTGACCTCTGACCTGTGACGTCACAGGTTGAACACGATCGGAGCCGCCATATAGGAAATATATAGAAACAAACGTGAACACGTGCCTGTAATTAATGCGAATAAGACAACAAAAATGAAAGTGCTGAATAAACTCTCCGAGTTATATTTGTGAATTAGTAAACAAGTGCTACCGAAACCAGGGACATATAATTTTCTTTTTAAACGGGCCATATATACCATGTAGCATCTCACTAATTTTCTCACATAACGAGCCATATACAACATGTAACATCTTACTAATTTTCTATTATAACGGGCCAAATACAACGTGTATCATCTTATTTATTTGCTATTATAACAGGTCGTATATAACATGTATATTTAAATAATTCTTTTTATTTTAACGGGTCGTTGTAACATGTATGACATTTGAATAACGGGCCGTTTATAACGACTTACATCATATAGCCTTTATTATGAGGGCATGACCGGTTTGTTACATACAAATGTACCAGTATTGATTTCGGTTATAATACTTCTAGTAATACAAGTTTAAAATTCATACAAGATGTGAAATAAATGCTAATCATTTTGATTTTTTTATTAGCCAAAACAGCAAGATTGTAAGTAATTGTCCGCAATTGATAAAACGTGTCCACGAAAGATCAGTAACTCCCAGACAAGATTCATAGAGTAAATTTTCAACATCATGGGTATATATATGAATGAGGTAACTTAGGTTAATTATTCTATAGACAAACCTTTGAGATACGAATTTTTTCGTTTGTAAGGAAAACGAAACTCACTGAATTCCAAAAATAATGTGTTTGATTTCAACAACTTGAAAATGTTTTCCCTATAGTATAAACGCAATTCTTAATAAAATTCAAGCTCAATTTATGTACAACCTGTAAAAGCATGTCTTCGGAACTTTTTTGAAGCGGACAGAAACCAAACACGTGAACTCACAAGCAATTATCGGCGTGTGCCGATTAGAACACCAGAAATCACAGACACCTGTGGTGCAGTGACAGGTGTGACGAGCTTGTGGACCGTAATTTCACACCTGGTAATTGTTTAGCGGTATACTAACCCATTCAAACTTTAGAATTCGTAATTCTCCGAACATGTTATACATCTTTTAATGGTCCCTTTTTAATTGAAGATATGACTTGCGACACGAATGGAAAGCAAAACCACAAGGTTCTCGATCACTTCATAATAATGACAATTAAAAAAATAATAGCAAACAATTAAAAAATTTGAAAAAAAATCATACACGAAAATCATTGCGAGTTTATAAGTTTTAGTATTAATTATGATTAGTCACGATGAAATAAATTGTATGTTTTTATCATAAAAAACGGAGCTAAAATGATGGTTTTAATAAGTACCTATGCTTTATACCTGTACAGAAAGTATCAATTATATTATAATTGTTGCGAATCACTTTTATATAATTTCACTGACAACGATCGTATATAAATTATATCTTTCTCAAGCATTTAATCGTCCTTAATCCCTGAGACCATGGCATGTAAAATAAGGGATAAAATCTGTATATGTAGAAGTTTGTTGTAGGCTTCACCACTGGTATTCATACGGGAGAGATTTAGTCTATTGTAGACCATGATGATTATAATATTTTACTTTCTGAATTAAGTGTCCTTCATGACTAGAAGCGGGTTTTGTATAGAATATAACGCATGAATTTACTGTACGTGTGTATCGTCTTTTCTCACAAACCAGAATATCCAGAACTGTTGTATTGTTGGTATGTTTATTTGAATATTAATTTGCGAATGAAATGGCACATAATTTTATTTTAAAATGTTGATGCTGTGTTCCTTTCTTTGGTAATGAGTAAGAAATGGTAAACACATAACTAATGTACATTTATTGGTGATTGACCGATTATTACACCAGTCTGTGTTAACCAAGCGGTCATTTTCAGAGTCATTCACTATTTTTTTTTTTTTAAACTCAAACTTATATTGTTGGATTCCGACTTCTTGTCTGCAATATTCGCCAAATTCAACAACCTCAAATCTCATGTCCAGATCGTATTCAGACATGTTTGTGCTGCTACTGTTCACACTGTTAATGTGGTGACATACAGCTTGAGGTGGCCAAGGAACGTACATACACGGGTGACACAGAACGCAACATTTTCATTTGGATACAACAACGAAAAAGAGTGAAATTATAACCTATTTACTCGGTATCATTACAAGTAAAATGTAAAAGAACTGCAGCGTTGACAACAGGCATATATGGATTAATAGTGTAAACATTCCTATTTAACATGTCAATTTAACTTTATTTCATATGGTATTGTTTGACTACATAATCCGTTCACAACACATAGCGCGCCAATGGACCATTACGATCTATTTTGGTACGGTGGGAATCACTGGGGTCACATGATATTTCACCTGTACTATCGCTGTACGTGGCCTAGGTCAGGATAAGCGGAAAAGACCATACCTCTTTCCCTCTCATAATATCAAACTATACACAGTTTTGTTAAATTATACCAAACCAGAAATCAAACGTGTGACTTGCGTTTAATTTCTGTCTAATTCGCCACAAAATAGGCTTTTAATCCCAGTGTATGGAACGCCATACATGTGGCTGCCTAAAGACTTAAGGTTTTATATCACCATTTTATAGCATCACGTTATAGTATTATGTCGCCATGATGATATAACATAGTGACATGATGATATAAGACCTTTGGTCTAAAGGTAGCTATGGCGTTCTATACCAGTGTATTTCGAAACGCTACGAGGCATTGCATCAAATATGGCGTCAAATTATGTGTCATCTGGGTATAAGAACGAGGCACCCCGATACTTCTTGGCGTGCGTGATATTTTGTAAGATATAGACTGTTTCAAGTCTCTGTGATATACATGTCTAGTACACGTATACAATTCATTCATATTTTGCTAGTTGACATCGTTGTATGCTTCATAGCTTGTAGATATACAGTATACATGTATGAATAGTGTACAATTGTACACGTGTTACTCATTTTCCTTCGCCATGCGCTACATCATGTACCTTACTCTCGTAACAAACATACATACATTTCCTGCTTTACTGCGAATCGCAGGAAATTTCCATGTATCGCAGTGTCACAGGAGAGCTTATACATGTACATATGCGCTTATACAGTGGCTCCGATTACCGTTAACAAGTCAATGTGCTCAGCCTTCTCATTCGACCAGCACGGCACCACTGCAATGCGCTATCGTTCAAATTAAATCGTTTGTTAGATTTTTATAGTTTTCTCAGACCGGAGATGTATATATATATATATATATATGCAAGTCTCTGCTCAGACGTATATACTTATGTGTGTTACAACGTGTAAGTTTATGCAATGTTGTTGTCTTCATATGTTATTCTCTTGTTGTATCATGTAGTACAAAACCGATTGGCTGTCAAGCCGAAAGTAATCAAATGAATTGAATTGAATTGATCAAGCATCACCTAAAAAGCAAATTTTACACATGGCAGAAACACAGCAAATGTTACCCACTCTCTACTAACACTAACGTATTTAGAAACTAATCACCTTTCCTTTTTGCCGGATCTGGGTATGTACAAATGTGCAATGATAGTTTGGAATGTACAGTACGAGGAGGGTGATTTGGTACTCAAACGCTCACAGAGTGTTGATCCGCGCAGCCATCCGCTCAGAATTTGAGCGGGTTTGCAGCGGGATTGCAGCGGGATTTGGGCGGGCTTCGAGCGGGCTTGAGCGGGTTCGGGCGCGGGCTCGAGCGGGCTTTAATCGGGCTTCCAGTGGGTCCGCTACATGTCCGCTCAAGCCCTCTCGAGCGGACTTGTAGCGGACCCGCTCGAGCGGATTGTAGCGGACCCGCTCGAGCGGATTGTAGCGGACCCGCTCGAGCGGACTTGTAGCGGGCCCGCTCGAGCGGACTTGTAGCGGACCCGCTCGAGCGGACTTGTGTTCCGTCACTTTCATTAGATAATATCTTTGCCTATATTGATATTTACCCTATCAAAATATCTAACGAGCGTACTGTTTGTGCATTTCGCATAATCTGGTTTGTCTATATTTGCTTATGAATTGTTCCTTAATTTCTTCATAACCTTGTTGGAAAGTTAGATATGAATTATCATCTTTATTTAAATCTGTTACGACGAAACTGAAATTTTGAAATTTTGAATATTAATGAATTATAATATAAGCGAAGTTATTGCTGGGCATATAATGGATGTCATTTGGATATTGTAAATAAATTTTAATGTACAAAAGGTAGCAGAGAGATACAGTAGATTAAGATTTTGTATTTGCTTATAAGGATATGCTCTTCTGAGATTTCGGTCACGTTGAAGTCTCGTTTCTATCTTTATATATCTAGCAAAAAAGGTTTAACGCTAAGAGTATTTCATAGTTTAAAATCTAGGAATATGTGTTACATAAATTGTTATTGTGATTAGAAATAATTGAATTGGTCAATCTAATTTTTAGATTTAAACAGAATATCTTTGGTTCATAAATATCCGATAAAAACACTTTTGAAATATTGCTTTGATTTAACGTCTGTAAGATCAATTATAACATAAAATTCTAATCTTTGATCCACCATAGCTCAAAAACGAGCACACCGACATATGGTTTTCTTTTTTTATATACTGTATATACATATATATTTCTGTATTCTGCTCTTTATTTAAAATATGGTATAACATTTCATTCAGTGATTTGAAAAATTGAAAATTTTCACTTTTTATCAGAGCAGATTCTTAAGTTTGAATTTTTCACGCTTACAAAAGACATCCTACAATATTTACAGGAACGTACATACAACTTTCATACTAATTCACTGGGATTATTGGTGGTACAATGAACATATGATTTCAATCAGATTTCAGTTGACAGAAAAAAAATCAGTTATAAATGTTAGCGGTCAAAATAACATAGCTGGCAGTTTTTGATAAATAAATGCAATGTACATTATTAACATATCTTGATGCATTATAATGAAACGCCTAAGGTCTGAGTGAGTCAAAGGTTTTTTTTTCCTTTAGCGAGTATTGGAAAAAAAAGTTATAAAACTGAGCATTTTTATATCATGTCATCATTATATTTAATTTATTGATTTTTGATATAAAATCAAAAATCGACGAAATCGGCTGTGGTTGCCCAAGTTAAATCTGATGAAAAAGACAAAATCAATTTGTATTGACTAAGAGCGGTTGTAGCTGTAATCATAGCCAAGCGTACTAGCTTTTATATATAGCAATATATAACAGTCATCGGTCTTCTTATAAGCGTGTCCGCTTCTTGACCACCTGTTTTTATTATTCTATTTACAGTACGCATGCTCAATCAGGTATCAAGTATAGTAGATTTTTCATTTAAAATATGGTAGTTCAAATTTCCTCAATACGGTCATCAATATCATTCCTAAAAGACGAACTGGTGCTCAGTTTCATATTTAGACTATTAACACACCATCTGTATCTACGGTCACTATCTATATATACATGTATATACTGTATAGGTACTAGGTGTTATACAGAGTATTTTGGCGGGTCGTTGTTTAACTAGTTCACGTTTTATATAAAAAAAATGTCTTGATACCCCGTGCACTGTGCATTTTACGACATTTACTCCAGCATTGAATAAGTAAGGCAATAACGGATGGCAATTGGACTTCATAGTGTCACAACAAATGGATGAAATACTGTGTATATCAAATAAAATGCATCACTGACAGAACAAAGTGTCTTCTTTATTTTGATGTATCATACATACATGTAACTACGATAATTTAGTGGATATACCACGCATAAATGTGTAAGATATAAATGAAGCTACGGGCCCTTTCGTTAATTTATTCTTATAAATACCAGAGACGTGTATATATGTACACGTATATTACAGAGATTGTACTTGCTCCATCTCGCATGCCTCAAGTGTTATCTGGAGCGGCACTTGTCACATCTCGGCCGATTCCGTACCTACATCAAACCAAGGATACCGGAATCAGCCGAGGTTAGCCGAGTGCTGGAGCGGAATCTGACACAGTAACAGGCCGTAAATACTGTAAATAATATTAATAACAACTATCTAGATAAGATACATTTTACCTAATATCGCCTGGCATAGCTGAAAAAAAAATGAAATAAAAAAAGTTTTGACCGTCATAGTTGAGACGGTCAAAAAGTTTCCGGATAGACAGTATTTTTACTACGACAAAGTTTAGATGATTTTTAAGTGTGTCTTATTTAATTGTCACAAACATGTACATAAACTGACCGTAGAATCTTTCTCCCTTTTTTCTATGCATACTTTTCCTGGTTTTGAATTTCCTGAAAAAATGGCATTCTATGTTCTTTAATTGTTACTCGATAAAAGGACACATATTACCGCTGATTTAATAGCGTTTGATACCTCCTGAAGTTGGCAACAGACAATTATATAAATATCAGATTATTAGGAACTTGTGTGCATTTGCTTGTGTACTCATCACCGTCTGTCAACATGTCACCCGATCACAGCCAGGTAAGTTGTGAATTCTATTACAGGTAAATTGCAAGGTTCCTTTGAACTGCAGTCAGAGAACTTTATATTTACCGTCCTACCTGTAATGGTATTGAAGATAGGTTAAAGTGTACCCTGAACGAAAAATAATATTGAAATATGTTATTGGTATTGATTAATAAACAAGAATGCAGAAAACCGCATAACAATCGGCCGACCCATTACCGAGTAATTGCGATTTTTCTCGAAAACACACCTGAAGACCTCGTTTTGGTGACCTCTGACCTGTGACGTCACAGGTTGAAAACGATCGGAGCCGCCATATAGGAAATATATAGAAACAAACGTGAACACATGCCTGTAATTAATGCGAATAAGACAACAAAAATGAAAGTGCTGAATAAACTCTCCGAGTTATATTTGTGAATTAGTAAACAAGTGCTACCGAAACCAGGGACATATAATTTTCTTTTTAAACGGGCCATATATACCATGTAGCATCTTACTAATTTTCTCTCATAACGAGCCATATACAACATGTAACATCTTACTAATTTTCTATTATAACGTGCCAAATATAACGTGTATCATCTTATTTATTTTCTATTATAACAGGTCGTATATAACATGTATATTTAAATAATTCTTTTTATTTTAACGGGTCGTTGTAACATGTATGACATTTGAATAACGGGCCGTTTATAACGACTTACATCATATAGCCTTTATTATGAGGGCATGACCAGTTTGTTACATACAAATGTACCAGTATTGATTTCGGTTATAATACTTCTAGTAATACAAGTTTAAAATGCAATTCATACAAGATGTGAAATAAATGCTAATCATTTTGAATTTTTTATTAGCCAAAACAGCAAGATTGTAAGTAATTGTCCGCAATTGATAAAACGTGTCCACGAAAGATCAGTAACTCCCAGACAAGATTCATAGAGTAAATTTTCAACATCATGGGTATATATATGAATGAGGTAACTTAGGTTAATTATTCTATAGACAAACCTTTGAGATACGAATTTTTTCGTTTGTAAGGAAAACGAAACTCACTGAATTCCAAAAATAATGTGTTTGATTTCAACAACTTGAATTGTATTCCCTATAGTATAAACGCAATTCTTAATAAAATTCAAGCTCAATTTATGTACAACCGGTAAAAGCATGTCTTCGGAACTTTTTTGAAGCGCACAGAAACCAAACACGTGAACTCACAAGCAATTATCGGCGTGTGCCGATTAGAACACCAGAAATCACAGACACCTGTGGTGCAGTGACAGGTGTGACGAGCTTGTGGACCGTAATTTCACACCTGGTAATTGTTTAGCGGTATACTAACCCATTCAAACTTTAGAATTCGTAATTCTCCGAACATGTTATACATCTTTTAAAAGTCCCTTTTTAATTGAAGATATGACTTGCGACACGAATGGAAAGCAAAACCACAAGGTTCTCGATCACTTCATAATAATGACACAATTAAAAAGATATTAGCAAAAAATTAAAAAATTTGCGAGTTTATAAGTTTTAGTATTAATTATGATTAGTCACGATGAAATAAATTGTATGTTTTTATCATAAAAAACGGAGCTAAAATGATGGTTTTAATAAGTACCCATGCTTTATACCTGTACAGAAAGTATCAATTATATTATAATTGTTGCGAATCACTTTTATATAATTTCACTGACAACGATCGTATATAAACTATATCTTTCTCAAGCATTTAATCGTCATTAATCCCTAAGACAATGGCATGTAAAATAAGGGATACAATCTGTATATGTAGAAGTTTGTTGTAGGCTTCACCACTGGTATTCATACGGGAGAGAGATTTAGTATACTGTAGATCATGATGATTATAATATTTTACTCTCTGAACTAAGTCTCCTTCATTACTAGAAGCGGGTTTTGTATAGAATATAACGCATGCATTTACTGTACGTGTGTTCGTCTTTTCTCACAAACCAGAATATCCAGAACTGTTGTATTGTTGGTATGTTTACTTGAATATTAATTTGCGAATGAAATGGCACATAATTTTATTTTAAAATGTTGATGCTGTGTTCCTTTCTTTGGTAATGAGTAAGAAATGGTAAACACATAACTAATGTACATTTATTGGTGATTGACCGATTATTACACCAGTCTGTGTTAACCAAGCGGTCATTTTCAGAGTCAATTTCACTATTTTTTTTTTTTAACTCAAACTTATATTGTTGGATTCCGACTTCTTGTCGGCAATATTCGCCAAATTCAACAACCTCAAATCTCATGTCCAGATCGTATTCAGACATGTTTGTGCTGCTACTGTTCACACTGTTAATGTGGTGACATACAGCTTGAGGTGGCCAAGTAACGTACATACACGGGTGACACAGAACGCAACATTTTCATTTGGATACAACAACGAAAAAGAGTGAAATTATAACCTATTTGCTCGGTATCATTACATATCATTACAAGTAAAATGTAAAAGAACTGCAGCGTTGACAACAGGCATATATGGATTAATTGTGTAAACATTCCTATTTACATGTCAATTTAACTTTATTTCATATGGTATTGTTTGACTACATAATCCGTTCACAACACAGCGCGCCAATGGACCATAACGATCTATTTTGGTACGGTGGGAATCACTGGGGTCACATGATATTTCACCTGTACTATCGCTGTACGTGGCCTAGGTCAGGATAAGCGAAAAAGGACCATACCTCTTTCCCTCTCATAATATCAAACTATACACAGTTTTGTTAAATTATACCAAACCAGAAATCAAACGTGTGACTTGCGTTTAATTTCTGTCTATTTCGCCACAAAATAGGCTTTTAATCCCAGTATATGGAACGCCATACATGTGGCTGCCTAAAGACTTAAGGTTTTATATCACCATTTTATAGCATCACGTTATAGTATTATGTCGCCATGATGATATAACATAGTGACATGATGATATAAGACCTTTGGTCTTAAGGTAGCTATGGCGTTCTATACCAGTGTATTTCGAAACGCTACGAGGCATTGCATCAAATATGGCGTCAAATTATGTGTCATCTGGGTATAAGAACGAGGCACCCCGATACTTCTTGGCGTGCGTGATATTTTGTAAGATATAGACTGTTTCAAGTCTCTGTGATATACATGTCTAGTACACGTATACAATTCATTTATATTTTGCTAGTTGACATCGTTGTACATGTATGCTTCATAACTTGTAGATATACAGTATACAGTACATGTATGAATAGTGTACAATTGTACACGTGTTACTCATTTTCCTTCGCCATGCCCTACATCATGTACCTTACTCTCGTAACAAACATACATACATTTCCTGCTTTACTGCGAATCGCAGGAAATTTCCAGTAAGATGTATCGCAGTGTCACAGGAGAGCTTATACATGTACATATGCGCTTATACAGTGGCTCCGATTACCGTTAACAAGTCAATGTGCTCAGCCTTCTCATTCGACCAGCACGGCACCACTGCAATGCGCTATCGTTCAAATTAAATCGTTTGTTAGATTTTTATAGTTTTCTCAGACCGGAGATGTTTATATATATATATATGCAAGTCTCTGCTCAGACGTATATAATCATGTGTGTTACAACGTGTAAGTTTATGCAATGTTGTTGTCTTCATATGTTATTCTCTTGTTGTATCATGTAGTACAAAACCGATTGGCTGTCAAGCCGAAAGTAATCAAATGAATTGAATTGAATTGATCAAGCATCACCTAAAAAGCAAATTTTACACATGGCAGAAACACAGCAAATGTTACCCACTCTCTACTAACACTAACGTATTTAGAAACTAATCACCTTTCCTTTTTGGCGGATCTGGGTATGTACAAATGTGCAATGATAGTTTGGAATGTATACATTTCTAATTTAGCATACTATTTCATAATTACAAATAAATAAACAATGATACTCGTCACCAACACTATCAGAACACAAAGGACAAAATCGATCATTACGATGTACATTTACGATGTATACCAGCCCGTTGTCGCATAACTACATGAACATAATTATTATTGTGACCGTTAATGCAAACATTTATATTTTAAGATATTGTTTAAAGAAATAACTTTGTTTTAAACCCATTTTCTGTGATTTTACAATAACAAACATATAAATGTATTTTTGTCAAATCAACTTCTTCACTAACGCTACAGAATCACTCAAGCAAGTGATTACGAAACACATTTGGGAAAGTTACATTACATTCTGCAGACGTTTCTGATGAAAGAAATGTGAATTCCTCCTTATTCATCGTAACATAAAACAAAGAATTCCTTATGCCCATTCTAGGGAAGCGACAAGAGAAGCTGGATCGCTGGATGAGCGGATTTGCTGGCCTGCCGGAGCGTGATCGCCTCGTGAGAGGGATCGCCTCGTGAGCGGGTTCGCTGGCTGAGCGGGTTCCCTGGCTGAGTGGGTTTGCTTCGTGAGCGGGTTTGTGGCCCGCCGGAGCGGGATCGCTGACTGAGCGGTTTTGCTAATCCGCCCGAGCGGGATTGCCTCGTGAGCGGGTTTGCAGGCCTGCCGGATCTAAATCGCTGGCTGAGCGGGTTGCTTCGTTATCAGAGCGGAATCGCCGTGTGAGCGGGATCGCAGCGACATCGCTTGCGCGGGATTGCAGCGGGATTGCAGCGGGGTTTTAATCCCCAACGCTCACGCAGCGCAAACGCTCTGTGAGCGTTTGAGTACCAAATCACCCTCCTCGTACTGTATACATTTCTAATTTAGCATACTATTTCATAATTACAAATAAATAAACAATGATACTCGTCACCAACACCATCAGAACACAAAGGACAAAATCGATCATTACGATGTACATTTTACGATGTATACCAGCCCGTTGTCGCATAACTACATGAACATAATTATTATTGTGACCGTTAATGCAAACATTTATATTTTAAGATATTGTTTAAAGAAATAACTTTGTGTTAAACCCATTTTCTGTGATTTTACAATAACAAACATATAAATGTATTTTTGTCAAATCAACTTCTTCACTAACGCTACAGAATCACCCAAGCAAGTGATTACGAAACACATTTGGAAACGTTACATTACATTCTGCAGAAGTTTCTGATGAAAGAAATGTGAATTCCTCCTTATTCATCGTAACATAAAACAAAGAATTCCTTATGCCCATTCTAGGGAAGCGACAAGAGAAGCTGGATCGCTGGATGAGCGGATTTGCTGGCCTGCCGGAGCGGGATCGCGTCGTGAGCGGGATCGCTGGCTGAGCGGGTTCGCTGGCTGAGCGGGTTTGCCTCGTGAGCGGGTTTGTGGCCCGCCGGAGCGGGATCGCTGACTGAGCGGTTTTGCTAATCCGCCAGAGCGGGATTGCCTCGTGAGCGGGTTTGCAGGCCTGCCGGATCTAAATCGCTGGCTGAGCGGGTTGCTTCGTTATCAGAGCGGAATCGCCGTGTGAGCGGGATCGCAGCGACATCGCTTGCGCGGGATTGCAGCGAGATTGCAGCGGGGTTTTAATCTGTGAGCGTTTGAGTACCAAATCACCCTCCTCGTACTGTATGACGGATGGGTGGAATTTTACATTTGTTTAGATAGATTTATAAATGACGGATGGAATTTTGCATTTGTTTAGATAGATTTATAACGGATGGATGAAATTTTACATTTCTTTAGATAGATTTATAACGGATGGATGGAATTTTACTTTTGTTTAGATAGATTAATAGCAGATGGATATAATTTTACATTTGTTTAGATAGATTTATAACGGATGGATAGAATTTTACATTTGTTAAGATAGATTTATAACGGATGGATGGAATTTTACATTTGTTTAGATAGATTTATAACAGATGGATGGAATTTTACATTTGTTCAGAAAGATTTACAGTACGAGGAGGGTGATTTGGTACTCAAACGTTCACAGAGCGTTGATCCGCGCAGCCATCCGCTCAGAATTTCACTTCGAGCGAGCTTGAGCGGGTTCGGGCGCGGGCTCGAGCGGGCTTTAAGCGGGCTTCCAGTGGGTCCGCTACATGTCCGCTCAAGCTCTCTCGAGCGGACTTGTAGCGGACCCGCTCGAGCGGACTTGTAGCGGACCCGCTCGAGCGGACTTGTGTTCCGTCACTTTCATTAGATAATATCTTTGCCTATATTGATATTTACCCTATCAAAATATCTAACGAGCGTACTGTTGGTGCATTTCGCATAATCTGGTTTGTCTATATTTGCTTATGAATTGTTCCATAACCTTGTTTTGATAAACCTTGTTGGTTTAACAGATTAATTTGAATTTCAACTTCATAGTATTTTAAAAATTCTCCGTTTTCATTCTTTTAAAGAATTCAAAGTTTGATTTCAGTATGAATTTTTGATGATATTTTAGTAAGTTCATGAATGATGACGGGAACTGGGGTATTGGTGTTCCTTTTAATATTTTTTCAACATATAGCTTTTGAAGCATGACATTTTACATAAAGAATATCTAGATAAAAATATACTGTCGAACCCACTTAATTTGAAATCGGATATATTGAAATATCGTTTAATTTGAAGTGAAATAAAATCCCCGTCCAAATGCTTTCTTTGTCTTTGTATTGTTTCATCGGTTATTTTGAAATCGGTTTAGTTGAAATATCGCTTTATTTGAAAGGAAATTATTTCCCCTGGCAATGCTAAACCATTGTTTATGTACCGCTTAAATTGAAAGTCGCAACGACTAGCTTAGATTATATAATTACCGGCCGTTACGGTACGTGCGTCCGATCAATAGATAGGTAAATATGAAATTCTAATTGACACAATACAAATATATTGTGACTTTTAATCATTAAATGCTTTCATTATGAGCATGAATCTGTATTTGTTAATGAATATACCTCGAGGGACACAGCTTATTTTGGCTTCTGCTACATATATACATCTAAATCGACTCTCATTTAACTACACGCGAGACAGTTACAAACGACGAGGCCATTCTTAGGGATTCGACAGAAAATGAAAACAACGTAACCAGACCAGTGATTTTGACAACGACCCTCAAACAATTCGTGAAAATCCATCTATCATCGACGCACATGTCTGATTTCAGACGGTAGTTTCTTGGAAATTAGCCCGGATGTACGGAAACTGTTCTCACGTGTGTCCGCGAACTCAACATAAACAAAAACAAGCAACAGTCGAAGACTTCTCCCGTCGAACTTAACATTATTTTTAATAAACTGTGAAACTATTATCATTTTGCAACCGATTGTAAATACTGACTAAGTAAAATCAACTATATTGAACAATAGTGTGTTGTTTGACGTAGCGCGGTACTGAAATATGTCGGCAAAAGGCTGGATCCCGGTTATATTGAAAACCGGTTAATTAGGGATTTCCATTTCGGATCGAAATCCCTATTGTTATTGTTATGTTTTTTCTTCTTCTTATTATTATTATTACAAGCTAACCGGTAATAAGTATTTATATATTAAAGTATTTAAACGGTTAAAAATGTAATCCAGACGATTCTGCCGTTGATACATTTATTATGAGGTGTTTACAAAAGGATACGATATTAACGTGGCCCTGTGGTCAGGGTCAGCTGAGGGAGTCAGATCAGACCTGCAGACCAGTCAATTTTAAACAAAGATGCACCCTGTACCTGAGAAGTACAAATATACTTGAAAGAAATATCCCGCAATTAAGTAATTAGATCGACTATGGTTCAGAATATGAATTATTTTTATGACCATACCGTAACTGTAAAACGAAAGTAGGTCTAGTCCAACTACATAGGCTACGATACGATAGCTATAAATTAAATCTGTGTTACTTTCCGTTGTATTTTAGCACATTTGTGTCTCAAAAATTGCGAAAATAATCCGGGAATGTTCAATGGTCTTCTGTTTTTATTATCGTCGTGTTTTCTGAGTCACGTTCTAATAACCGACGCCACGAAATGTCATACAGCTAATGGACCGAAGTGTTATCCACTCCAAACCTCCACTTATCGACTATAGATGCCTGATTCTATAGCAGGTGGGCTTCCTACGTCATCAAATTCATTTCCCGCGAAATTTCTGGGAAATCTAAAACAATTCTTTAAATGAAATGAAGCGAAAAAAATAGAAGACGTCTAAATAAAAGCATCGTGATCAGTATTGAGTACAACGTTAAAGTTCATTGTAAATAAATTGCTACTACTTGCTAACCTAAAGCATAAGTAATTTAAATCAAATTATTTTAAAATCAATATTTCGTTTCTATTATAATCTTGAAATTTGTATTACAAGATCATTTAGAAGCTTTGCAGTACTGACTCTTTCAAACGCATAGATGTTTTGATTTGAGCAAAGATGGCGACCCGAAGCTGTGAGGCGGTTTGGATTGGAATTAAAATGCGTATATTTCGGCAAGTAAACATCGTACAATGTCCCAGTGTGGTCTGATCATCTAATTTTGTCATAATGTATTCAGAACAGTTGTGGTTTAGTCGCTACGGTCATTAACATAAAAATTCGGATTATTATATAAATACTTATTTAATTATTATTATTCTTAACACTTCTTGATAACACTTTCGTTCGAAAACGGAAACAGACAAAACGTTCATATTTTAGTACATGATAGAGAACTTCAAGCCGAACATTACACTAACATTTTGGTGATCATACGTTCAAAGGTCAAGGTCACAGATCTAAAAATAGATTTAAAAAAAACGATTTTAGAACGACCATTCCTTCATAAAAAGTCGTTCGATTCCGTACGCTCTCAGTGCGTCTTGTAGATCATAGTCGCGGCTAGCTTTTATCCACGCCATGTTATCAGAGAATATGTCAAGGTCACGACCTCGCTATGGGGTAAACAAAATGTCGGAAAAAAATTTCGGAAACAAAATATTTTTTTCACTTTACTTGAAAGAGCATGAACCACTGAGACGGGCTGTGGCAATTGTTTTTTTTGGTAATCGGATAAAAAATGACGGAGATATGGCACTTTGAAAATTTCGAAGTTTTTCCCGCCAAAATTCAAAAATCGAGCAAAAATGCACTTAATTGTTTTCAGCTCCTTCATTTATACACCTACAGACTTGATTTTTAGTAAACAATAGAACGTATGAATGATACAAAAGAAGTTACTTTTCATTCACCTTGACACTACATTCATGGTCAAATAATCCAAAAAATTAAAATTAAAAAAAAAATTCTTTTGACTCTAGCTCTTTGTTCGTTCGTATTTATCCTTGCACATTCAATGCATCTTGTAGTTTTTGGCCAGGGCTAACTTTTCTCTGTAACATGTTATCAGAAAATATGTCAAGGTAAAGGTCTAAGCATGAGGTCAAATCAAGGTCAAAAATTCAAAAACAAAATTGAGTTAATTTTTTAAGTTCATTTCAAAGTGCATGATCAATTAAGACGAACTGTGCAAGTTTTATGGTCGTGCGATGAAAAAATGCACTTAATTACCCTCTGCTCCAAAATCTTTACATACACAGATATTATATTTGGCACAGTGATAGCATGTACGGATGCCTACAAACTTGATTGCTTTTCAATGACTTTGACCTTCGTTCAAGGTCACCGAGGTCAAATTACCAAAAATTGAAAATTTTAAATTCTTTTAAAGTCTGTTTATTTTGATCATCTATAGAAGAAAATGTTCTTATGAAGATATAAGCAACGTTTCAAGGTCAAATAATCAAAAAAAAAAAAAATAAACAAACAAACAAACAAAAAACGAAGATAACAGTATGGTATACATGGTGCACGGTAAGGTATACACGATACACGGTACAGGATTCACGATACTTGTACGGGATACACTATATACGGTACAGTACACACGAAACACGGAACGGTATACACAATACTTGGTACGAGATACAAGGTACTTGGTACGAGATACACGGTACGGTATGCATGATACATGGTACTAGATACACGATACACTGTACGGTATACACGATACGATGATACGAGATACACGGTACTTGGTACGAGATACACGGTACAGTATCCACAATACACGTTACGGGATACACGATACGTTGTACGGGATACACGATATATGGTTCAGTAAACACGATACACGGTATGATAAACACGATCACGATACAAGGTACGAGATACACGATTTACGGTTCATTAAACACGACACAAGGTACCAGATACGGTATACACGCTATGGAATACACGATACACGGTACGGGATTGACGATAAATGTTACTGGATACAATACGGGATACACGATACATGGAACGGGATTCACAATACAGTAAACACGATACAAGGTACGAGATACACAATTCACAGTACAGTAAACACGATACAAGGTACGAGATACATAATTCACAGTACAGTAAACACGATACAAGGTACGAGAATACACGATTCACAGTTCAGTAAACTCGATATAAGGTACAGTGTACGGTATACACACTACAGGATACACGATACACGGTACGGGATAGATGATACATGTTACTGGATACATAATACAATACGGGATACATGATACATGGAATGGGATTCACAATACAGTAAACACGAAACAAGGTACGATATACACGATTCACAGTACAGTAAACACGATACAAGGTACGAGATACACGATTCACGGAGGTCAGATGATACAAAATCGAAAAATTCAAATTCTTTTAAAACGGTTTATTTTCATCGCATGTGAAAGATAACGTTATTTTAAAGATTGGTTAAAGAAGTGAAGCGAAGAGAAAACGAAGAAAAATCGTAGGTAAAACGTACAAAAGCGTTCGTCAGAATGAGAACATGTCAGCGATCATTTTCTAGTTGGAAATCCCGTGTTTTGATCTTGATCAAATCTAGTTTGAAGTATTTTTTCATTCCCCGTGCATTTCAATATAACCGGGTTCGACTGAATATCTTTCTCATAAGAGGGAGTGATTAAAAACAGCTAAATGCATATGTTATTCAGCAAAATTAATATGAAATATTATTATCAAAATTATTATTCTGAAATATGTGGGAAAAAATGTGCTTTAAAGTTCTATTGGCAGAATTATTTATCGGAAATCACACAGCATTTGAAGATATTCTAGATCTTAATTACATGTACTTGTACATGTATAAAATGTACAATTTTGTAAATATGCTGTTCGAAATTACCGATTATTGTTTCTGTATTTATTTCCATTGACAATTATATGTTTGTACATTGAACATAATCGCGAAGTTTGATAAAATATATACGGTACATGTTTTTAAAAGTTAATTGAAAGCTTCAATATCTTGTAATTCCTGCGAATATCCCGTCTGCCAAGCGAGGGTTGTCCCACACGCCGGTTATATACATCTTGTACATGTACTGTACGTTGGAAGTTTATAGCTATGATTTTCCAGTGAGAACGAGATATGTTTACTACCGAAGAAAAGTACACACAACTGATCGATGTATTGATCCTATGTCCACAATCAAATCGTTCAGAACCCAATACAATCTTGTCAAAGTCGGATGTTGCAGAATAGTTAGAACCCATTTTAAATACGCCACATACGCACTAGTTCATCGTTTGATAAGATACGTATAAGATACGTTATTGTCGTATGTTATGAATAACAATAAGTTTAAATAAAAAAAAATAAGGTAACCATTTATGACAGGTTTCTTAAGAACATTTATCACATACCTATGTAATCTTACAATAGTGATACAACAAATTTCGGTGGATGTTTTCTGTCGGTTTGTATCACACATGTGTGATACAAGTATTGTATCACCATACTAGCCGGAACTACTTTTAAGGGGAATTCCCTTTTCTATGAAACTAAAAATAGAAAGTTCATTGGAAGAAATAAAGTGAAGCTGTATCTTACAACATTGATTAAAAATTATAAAAACATTTTTTTTTAAATAAATGCATTTAATTACAAATAAAAATCAATTACTTGAATATTTTAAATGTACGTTTATTTCTCTTAAATAAATATTGTCCTCCGACATTTCTGTCGTCTGCTAGAGTCTGTTTGACAGCTCATAGTCTATCATCATAACATGGAACTTTCGGACGTTAACTTTGAAATTCTTCATGATATTATATTTGATGATGTGGATAACGAGGAAGGGTTTGTAAAAGACGAAGAAAATCACATTGTTCCTTCACAGCAGCCCGTACAAACATCTAACCCCTCATTACCTGCGTCTTCTCTCCAAGTTATGCCTGTCCCCCCACCAACGCCCGTCTCCCAAACAATGACAACACCGTCTGATCATGTATCTACAACTGCTCCCGAGCGTTCATTCACATTAGGGATAACAGACTTGCGTGATTACATAATGAGTAAAAGAAAATCCGCAGTCTCTACTCAACACTGTGTGGTATCATAATACAAAATTGTTGGGGTTCAGGGTGTGCGACGAAAACAGGCAATTAAAATGGGGGGATCTTGAACTGAAAACTGACGAAAACGGCCAAGAATATTTGGAATTTAATGAAAGATCAACAAAAACTCGTGGAGGCAATTCAACTCACGAGAGGTCATTTAATCCAAAACTTTTTGTAAATCCCGAGAATTCATCCAGATGTCCAATCAAATCATTTAAACTTTACGCGAAACACAGGCCACACGAAATGAACACTGCAGAATATCCCTTATATCTTGCTGTCAATCACAACGAGAACGGTAAACGTTGGTTTAAAAATCAGCCAATGGGGAAAAATAAGCTTTCTGATATGATGAAAACCATGGCAAACAATGCCGGCCTTGTTGGAAAAAACCCAACCAATCCCTCCGAAAAACTCTGTGCACAAAACTTTTGCATTCTGGCGTAGCACCGACAACAATCATGCAGTTGAGTGGTCATAAAAATGTCAACAGTGTGAATAATATTATGCAGTGGCATCCATGCAGCAGCAACAGAAATGTGCGAACTTCTACAAAATGTCCCCGAAACACCTTTGTCAACAAAGTCTGTCCGATCGACAATTTCTCGTAGTGAAGTGGCAAAGAGAAATATCCAGTTATGAAAACGCGGTCGAACCAGTTAAAAATCCAATGCCAAGGTCATCTGAAGATTGTCAAAATCTTGCCACGGGAATGTTTTCTGGGGCAAATATTACTGGCGGCACATTTAACATTTCCTTTTAAATATCTTCCCAATCTTCCTCTCAAGTTATATCTCCTCCTAGGAAATATCGTAGAATCCTACGAATCACTGACGATGACGATGACTCGTTGTGACATGTCACTTGTTTTTGTGAATGAATTGCACGCGCTGTGACGTAGTCGCTCAACGACAGCCCATCAGCTATATGTCTAGGTATGGAGAATGTGTTTGATGCCATCGATATATAGGTTTAATTTGATTATTTTACTATATCCATGCTTAACCAATGCTAAATCAAATTAAATTAAACAGTATTTGTAAAGTTTGTTGCTTGAAGTAAACGATGTTGTATTTTAAATCATAATTAAATGCCGAACACTTTCACTGACAGTTGGGAGAATTTATTAAAATATATCTGATTGAAAATAAATGATTTCGCATCAATTAGTGCTGTGATTTTCCTTTACATTTTCAGTTTGAAAACAGAAGGGAGTTAATCAGTACAAAAATATTGATCAAGTGTAAACTGCCTAGATCGGTCAACTAGGCCTACACTTTTAATCAGTTGACGAACTATAATGATGACGAGTTGACGATATGACGATTTTTTTTCTTCATTGAAAACGAAAATAATACATAGTGATGTGACGCCACTTGAAACCGCAAATGGATTCCATAATTAAGGAAAGTTGTAATTAATAAAGTTATGTGATAAAAGCAAAACCACCCATATGTGTTGATCTGTCGAGTCGGATCGCTCTCGTTTCTTGCGCGGAGGAAAAATACATATATACACATATGGGTGGTTTTGCTTATATAACACCCAGTATACAGCAGGTTTATCCATATTTTTAATTTCAACACATTTGATTCAATTTTTTATTTACTTTAGGCTATACAGCCTATCAGTATAGACGAGACGTTAAAGTCAAAATGATTGGACATCAGGCAAAACCTATATAAATCCATATCGAGGTACACTTATGTGATCTTCATTCTACTTTAATTAGGACGAACTTGGATATTTTACCTAAACATACACTTCTGTACATAATTATACAATTTACATTTTTACACGCAATACTTCAATCGTAACAACGCCATTATCTGTAATTAATCATATACATGTATTTGTTTCAACAGATACATACAAATATATACATGTTGTATGTATATAAAATGTAAGTATAAAGTACGTCCCGGGTCCGATTGTTTAAAACTATTAATAACATGTTTTCATTTTATGAGAAATGTCTAGACTAGTTATTTATCAAACGGATGATATACACACAGACGAACCTATATTTCAGGCGTATCTCTTTTAATATTTGTGCAAGTCAACGACACCTTCCTACCGCCAAAAGTTTTACCGCCAGAAAATTACATAAAGATTTTATATATACACATTGTATATGAATGATTGGACAACAGACTAAGTCTATATGTATCAGTGTATATTGCCCTATCACCAGTCATCGATAAAATGTCTTGATACCCCGTGCACTGTGCATTTTACGACATTTACTCCAGCATTGAATAAGTAAGGCAATAACGGATGGCAATTGGACTTCACAGTGTCACAACAAATGGATGAAATACTGTGTATATCAAATAAAATGCATCACTGACAGAACAAAGTGTCTTCTTTATTTTGATGTATCATATTTACATGTAACTACGATAATTTAGTGGATATACCACGCATAAATGTGTAAGATATAAATGAAGCTACGGGCCCTTTCGTTAATTTATTCTTATAAATACCAGAGACGTGTATACATGTACACGTATATTACAGAGATTATACTTGCTCCGTCTCGCATGCCTCAAGTGTTATCTGGAGCGGCACTTGTCACATCTCGGCCGATTCCGTACCTACATTGTACATCAAACCAAGGATACCGGAATCAGCCGAGGTTAGCCGAGTGCTGGAGCGGAATCTGACACAGTAACAGGCCGTAAATACTGTAAATAATATTAATAACAACTATCTAGATAAGATACATTTTACCTAATATCGCCTGGCATAGCTGGAAAAAAATGAAATAAAAAAAAGTTTTGACCGTCATAGTTGAGACGGTCAAAAAGTTTCCGGATAGACAGTATTTTTACTACGACAAAGTTTAGATGATTTTTAAGTGTGTCTTATTTAATTGTCACAAACATGTACATAAACCGACCGTAGAATCTTTCTCCCTTTTTTCTATGCATATTTTTCCTGGTTTTGAATTTCCTGAAAAAAATGACATTCTATGTTCTTTAATTGTTACTCGATAAAAGGACATATTACCGCTGATTTAATAGCGTTTGATACCTCCTGAAGTTGGCAACAGACAATTATATAAATATCAGATTATTAGGAACTTGTGTGAATTTGCTTATGTACTCATCACCGTTTGTCAACATGTCACCCGATCACAGCCAGGTAAGTTGTGAATTTTATTACAGGTAAATTGCAAGGTTCCTTTGAACTGCAGTCAGAGAACTTTAGTCTACCGTCCTACCTGTAATGGTATTGAAGATAGGTTAAAGTGTACCCTGAACGAAAAATTATATTGAAATATGTTATTGGTATTGATTAATAAACAAGAATGCAGAAAACCGCATAACAATCGGCCGACCCATTACCGAGTAATTGCGATTTTTCTCGAAAACACACCTGAAGACCTCGTTTTGGTGACCTCTGACCTGTGACGTCACAGGTTGAACACGATCGGAGCCGCCATATAGGAAATATATAGAAACAAACGTGAACACGTGCCTGTAATTAATGCGAATAAGACAACAAAAATGAAAGTGCTGAATAAACTCTCCGAGTTATATTTGTGAATTAGTAAACAAGTGCTACCGAAACCAGGGACATATAATTTTCTTTTTAAACGGGCCATATATTTCATGTAGCATCTCACTAATTTTCTCACATAACGAGCCATATACAACATGTAACATCTTACTAATTTTCTATTATAACGGGCCAAATACAACGTGTATCATCTTATTTATGTGCTATTATAACAGGTCGTATATAACATGTATATTTAAATAATTCTTTTTATTTTAACGGGTCGTTGTAACATGTATGACATTTGAATAACGGGCCGTTTATAACGACTTACATCATATAGCCTTTATTATGAGGGCATGACCAGTTTGTTACATACAAATGTACCAGTATTGATTTCGGTTATAATACTTCTAGTAATACAAGTTTAAAATGCAATTCATACAAGATGTGAAATAAATGCTAATCATTTTGATTTTTTTATTAGCCAAAACAGCAAGATTGTAAGTAATTGTCCGCAATTGATAAAACGTGTCCACGAAAGATCAGTAACTCCCAGACAAGATTCATTGAGTAAATTTTCAACATCATGGGTATATATATGAATGAGGTAACTTAGGTTAATTATTCTATAGACAAACCTTTGAGATACGAATTTTTTCGTTTGTAAGGAAAACGAAACTCACTGAATTCCAAAAATAATGTGTTTGATTTCAACAACTTGAAAATGTATTCCCTATAGTATAAACGCAATTCTTAATAAAATTCAAGCTCAATTTATGTACAACCTGTAAAAGCATGTCTTCGGAACTTTTTTGAAGCGCACAGAAACCAAACACGTGAACTCACAAGCAATTATCGGCGTGTACCGATTAGAACACCAGAAATCACAGACACCTGTGGTGCAGTGACAGGTGTGACGAGCTTGTGGACCGTAATTTCACACCTGGTAATTGTTTAGCGGTATACTAACCCATTCAAACTTTAGAATTCGTAATTCTCCGGACATGTTATACATCTTTTAATGGTCCCTTTTTAATTAAAGATATGACTTGCGACACGAATGGAAAGCAAAACCACAAGGTTCTCGATCACTTCATAATAATGACAATTAAAAAAATAATAGCAAAAAATTAAAAAATTTGAAAAAAAATCATACACGAAAATCATTGTGAGTTTATAAGTTTTAGTATTAATTATGATTAGTCACGATGAAATAAATTGTATGTTTTTATCATAAAAAACGGAGCTAAAATGATGGTTTTAATAAGTACCTATGCTTTATACCTGTACAGAAAGTATCAATTATATTATAATTGTTGCGAATCACTTTTATATAATTTCACTGACAACGATCGTATATAAATTATATCTTTCTCAAGCATTTAATCGTCCTTAATCCCTGAGACCATGGCATGTAAAATAAGGGATAAAATCTGTATATGTAGAAGTTTGTTGTAGGCTTCACCACTGGTATTCATACGGGAGAGATTTAGTCTATTGTAGACCATGATGATTATAATATTTTACTCTCTGAATTAAGTGTCCTTCATGACTAGAAGCGGGTTTTGTATAGAATATAACGCATGAATTTACTGTACGTGTGTATCGTCTTTTCTCACAAACCAGAATATCCAGAACTGTTGTATTGTTGGTATGTTTATTTGAATATTAATTTGCGAATGAAATGGCACATAATTTTATTTTAAAATGTTGATGCTGTGTTCCTTTCTTTGGTAATGAGTAAGAAATGGTAAACACATAACTAATGTACATTTATTGGTGATTGACCGATTATTACACCAGTCTGTGTTAACCAAGCGGTCATTTTCAGAGTCATTCACTATATTTTTTTTTTTTTTAAACTCAAACTTATATTTTTGGATTCCGACTTCTTGTCTGCAATATTCGCCAAATTCAACAACCTCAAATCTCATGTCCAGATCGTATTCAGACATGTTTGTGCTGCTACTGTTCACACTGTTAATGTAGTGACATACAGCTTGAGGTGGCCAAGTAACGTACAAACACGGGTGACACAGAACGCAACATTTTCATTTGGATACAACAACGAAAAAGAGTGAAATTATAACCTATTTACTCGGTATCATTACAAGTAAAATGTAAAAGAACTGCAGCGTTGACAACAGGCATATATGGATTAATAGTGTAAACATTCCTATTTAACATGTCAATTTAACTTTATTTCATATGGTATTGTTTGACTACATAATCCGTTCACAACACATAGCAATATTTTAAAGTTGATGTACACGGATATAAACAGTTCCGTATTTTTTAATGGTTTAATCTCCGCTCCAGGAAAGATGGAGCGCGGGATCTTACAAGGAGGGGCTCTCTCAGCCAAAATGTACTTAATTTTTATTAATGACCTATTAGATGAAGTAGAAAGATGTGGTAGGGGCGCTATGATTATCGATAAAACTGTAAATATTCCAACCCAAGCAGACGATATATGTTTAGTAAGCACAAATATTACAAGTTTAAATAAAATGTTAACTATTTGTGAATCATACAGTCGCAAATGGCGATTTTTGTATTCAGCCTCAAAAAGTAAAGTTGTTGTATTTTCAAATAAAAGAACCATAACCATTAACTATACTTTACGCCTCTATGATAACATATTGCCAGTTGTTTCGGAGATTACTCATGTAGGCATCTTATTAAATGATAAACACAATTCCATTGAAAGAACAAAACAAGCATGCACTAAATTAAAAAGTGGCACTATGGCCCTTTTACGTTCTGGGGTACATCAATGCGCATTAAACCCTTTAACTATTGCTAAAATTTAAAAATTAAAGTATACCCATCTGCACTCTACAGATGTGAACTGTGGGTACTTTCAAATACTGAATTATTGATGCTAGAAAGAGCTCAACACTTTATTGTAAAGTCAATTCAAGGTTTTGGGAAAAGAACAAGAACTGATATGTGTACTTCCTTGATTGGATGGCTCTCTATAGAAGCGTACATTGATATTAAAAAACTTTTGTATTTAGGTAGGATCTGCAGAATGAATAGAAATAACTTAATCTGCAGAGTATTCATTTCGAGATTTTTTATGTACATAGTGAGCAACTGTAGTCAAAAAGGTTTTATACCCGATATCGTTAGAATACTTAAGAAGTATAACTTATATGAATATATTGTACTTTTTCTTGATGATGGTAGCTTTCCAAACAAAATACACTGGAAGTCATTGATTTATAAATCTGTATCTAATTATGAAACTAATGCTTGGTTGCATAGAATGTCTAATGACGCAGACTTCACACGATTTTTATTGCTGCATGACGATCTTAAACCTCATTATTTATGGCAATTAGCTTTGCGTCATCCAAATTTTCTTTATAATATTGGATACATAATGAAATTGATTGTAACTGTTCGGGTAAGTAATGTTCAGCTTTTATGTCACCACTGTGGCCTTTTCTACACAGATTTTGTAACTCATGTTATTTTGCAGTGTTCTGTAACGGATAATATCCGTGATAATCTATGGTGTATTATAGCATCCATTTCAAGTATAGAACTAAGTACATATCTGCATTCACTACCTGATTATTCATTAATACATATTTTACTAGGTGGTCCAATGAACCATCAGGTGAATGAATCTGATCATGAAGAATTTAGATTAGAGTCCATATATGCCATAAAACGAATGTTTGATTTGTACACATAATTTATACATGTAGTATCATATATATATATATATTTATGTACATGGAATATAAGACATATATATTACTCAACTTATATCTACGATAATTAACTACATGTATATGTATATAACATTATATTGTGAACTCGCATCCACTTTTTTACTTGATATCACTATGTAAATAGTCACGTATTATCTACGTTACATTGATTGTATTTGTATTATCATGCTCTTCTTTGTGGAGGAAATAAAGATGATAATAATAATAATAATAGTATTATGTCGCCATGATGATATAACATAGTGACATGATGATATAAGACCTTTGGTCTTAAGGTAGCTATGGCGTTCTATACCAGTGTATTTCGAAACGCTACGAGGCATTGCATCAAATATGGCGTCGAATTATGTGTCATCTAGGTATAAGAACGAGGCACCCCGATACTTCTTGGCGTGCGTGATATTTTGTAAGATATAGACTGTTTCAAGTCTCTGTGATATACACGTCTAGTACACGTATACAATTCATTCATATTTTGCTAGTTGACATCGTTGTATGCTTCATAGCTAGTAGATATACAGTATACATGTATGAATAGTGTACAATTGTACACGTGTTACTCATTTTCCTTCGCCATGCGCTACATCATGTACCTTACTCTCGTAACAAACATACATACATTTCCTGCTTTACTGCGAATCGCAGGAAATTTCCATGTATCGCAGTGTCACAGGAGAGCTTATACATGTACATATGCGCTTATACAGTGGCTCCGATTACCGTTAACAAGTCAATGTGCTCAGCCTTCTCATTCGACCAGCACGGCACCACTGCAATGCGCTTTCGTTCAAATTAAATCGTTTGTTAGATTTTTATAGTTTTCTCAGACCGGAGATGTATATATATATATATGCAAGTCTCTGCTCAGACGTATATAATTATGTGTGTTACAACGCGTAAGTTTATGCAATGTTGTTGTCTTCATATGTTATTCTCTTGTTGTATCATGTAGTACAAAACCGATTGGCTGTCAAGCCGAAAGTAATCAAATGAATTGAATTGAATTGATCAAGCATCACCTAAAAAGCAAATTTTACACATGGCAGAAACACAGCAAATGTTACCCACTCTCTACTAATACTAACGTATTTAGAAACTAATCACCTTTCCTTTTTGCCGGATCTGGGTATGTACAAATGTGCAATGATAGTTTGGAATGTATACATTTCTAATTTAGCATACTATTTCATAATTACAAATAAATAAACAATGATACTCGTCACCAACACCATCAGAACACAAAGGACAAAATCGATCATTACGATGTACATTTTACGATGTATACCAGCCCGTTGTCGCATAACTACATGAACATAATTATTATTGAGACCGTTAATGCAAACATTTATATTTTAAGATATTGTTTAAAGAAATAACTTTGTGTTAAACCCATTTTCTGTGATTTTACAATAACAAACATATAAATGTATTTTTGTCAAATCAACTTCTTCACCAACGCTACAGAATCACTCAAGCAAGTGATTACGAAACACATTTGGAAACGTTACATTACATTCTGCAGACGTTTCTGATGAAAGAAATGTGAATTCCTCCTTATTCATCGTAACATAAAACAAAGAATTCCTTATGCCCATTCTAGGGAAGCGACAAGAGAAGCTGGATCGCTGGATGAGCGGATTTGCTGGCCTGCTGGAACGGGATCGCCTCGTGAGCGGGATCGCTGGCTGAGCGGGTTCGCTGGCTGAGCGGGTTTGCCTCGTGAGCGGGTTTCTGGCCCGCCGGTTTGCTAATCCGCCAGAGCGGGATTGCCTCGTGAGCGGGTTTGCAGGCCTGCCGGATTTAAATCGCTGACTGAGCGGGTTGCTTCGTTATCAGAGCGGAATCGCCGTGTGAGCGGGATCGCAGCGACATCGCTTGCGCGGGATTGCAACGAGATTACAGCGGGGTTTTAATCTGTGAGCGTTTGAGTACCAAATCACCCTACTCGTACTGTATGACGGATGGGTGGAATTTTACATTTGTTTAGATAGATTTATAACGGATGGATGAAATTTTACATTTCTTTAGATAGATTTATAACGGATGGATGGAATTTTACTTTTGTTTAGATAGATTAATAGCAGATGGATATAATTTTACATTTGTTTAGATAGATTTTTAACGGCTGGATGGAATTTTACATTTGTTTAGATAGATTTATAACGGATGGATATAATTTTACATTTGTTTAAATAGATTGATAACGGATGGATGGAATTTTACATTTGTTTAGATAGATTTATAACGGATGGATATAATTTTACATTTGTTTAGATAGATTTTTAACGAATGGATGAAATTTTACATTTCTTTAGATAGATTTATAACGGATGGATGGAATTTTACTTTTGTTTAGATAGATTTATAGCAGATGGATATAATTTTACATTTGTTTAGATAGATTTTTAACTGCTGGATGGAATTTTACATTTGTTTAGATAGATTCATAACGGATGGATATAATTTTACATTTGTTTAGATAGATTTTTAACGGCTGATTGGAATTTTACATTTGTTTAGATAGATTTATAACGGATGGATGGAATTTTACATTTGTTTAGATAGATTCATAACGGATGGATATAATTTTACATTTGTTCAGATAGATTTATAACGGATGGATAGAATTTTACATTTGTTCAGATAGATTCATAACGGATGGATGTAATTTTACATTTGTTTATATAGATTTATAACGGAAGGGTGGACTTTTACATTTGTTTAGATATATTAATAACGAAAGGAAGGAATTTTACATTTGTTTAGATAGATTTATAACGGATGGATGGAATTTTACATTTGTTTAGATAGATATATAACGGATGGATGGAATTTACATTTGTTAAGATATATTTATAACGGATGGAACGAATTTTCCATTTGTTTAGATATATTTATAACGAATGGATGGAATTTTACTTTTGTTTACATAGATATATAACGGATGGATGGAATTTTACATTTGTTTAGATAGATTTACCACGGATGGATGGAATTATACTTTCACTCATTGTTGTTCTTTTATCTATTTGTAACTTTCTGTGATGTAATAATTAAACTTTGTTGAAGCTTATAATTTTTAACTATCTAACTATCAATGTCAAACTATTCCCTTAAATGCACTGATACAAATATCTTTCCTGTGTTATCTGTCACACAATATTAATTTATTAATGATCACACATTAATTCACAGGATATCAAATTCACACATCAAAATGATGCCTAACTATATTTGACTTACTAAAAACTAAAATTTATAACAATTTAAACATAAAAACTATATAATCAAAAAAGGTTAATTAATGTCTACAGTAAAGTGTACTCGGATCGGATGATGGGAGAAGTGTGAGAGTGGTTGGGCCAGTCCCTACCGACAAGTCATAAACCCCCTATCAACGGAATCTAGATAAACAGGTAATCACAGACAAATGTACCATTCATACATGTACCTATTTAAAGGTCGAAACTAGCGTATTTGATTAGGTAAAGGTAAGAAAAGTGTATGCTGTGACATTTTTGTATAAGAAGATGAAGATAAAACAATCTTTATAGACTACATGTTTTGTTCTGATAACAGGCATGATCATTTACTAAAATGCAATTGAAAAACAACACGATATGAATGATGATTAAAAGCTAAATTCTATTATCTGTTATCTTTAAAATGCTGTGTTAAGCAGTGAACGAAGATGTCTTTTTACAAACGTTTCTATTTTTAATCCATTGCCCAGTATATATGTATGGGTTGCACTAACAATGGACTAGTGCTGATCTCTGACCCTGTACATTCCTGCTAAAGATATTTCATGAAGTCAGATAACTTGACAACTTTGACTATTTAAGATAAATTGTCGGTACATGTGTATCTTAACTGTTTAAACAAATCACTGAGTATGTGCTTGTATTACTTTAATGTATGTAAATTGATATGTGACACTCTAATAAAAGAAATCCTCGTGTTCTCATTACCTGCTATATACCAATATGCAGTCGCTATTCCATTGGTTGTTGTATTAGGCAGTAAGGCGGGGTATTTGTTTTTGGCCAATCTCAGTGTCAGTTAGTGAGTGTAGTGTGTTCCTTTGATTGATCAGGGGTTGGAAGATAAAACCAACCGCAAACACACGCCTTATTATAATTGCTAAGACGAGTATTTAAACTAAAATTCGATTGCTACTACATACTACATAATATTTGTGTTCACTACTAAGGTCTGAAGACAAAACCGAATATCGACGGACTACGCCACAGTCGTATACTGGCCATGTTTAACAGTGTGAGAAATACACGTCTCCAGAGTAAAACGTGTCATATAGTGATGGGAAGTAAAGCTAAATTCGTCGGCCTCATTTAATTATTTTTATTTCGAGGTAAGAAAAAAGTAAACAGTTACAGGGACCTAGTTAAGGCGTATTTGGATCCATTACGTACATATAGGGTGTTATTAGACGTTTCAGGGGGTCCGACTAGAAGAGATATGGCAAATATTGGCAAGATACGATCGTGTTCAAACTAAAGGTATAAAAAACGGAAGCAAAAAATCTGTATATATCTTATTATATGACCGTAAAGATAATCGGACTATCAGACTATTTCCAACTTTCGAGGGTGTTTTCCCGAATTCAAAATTGTTTTTGACATAGAGCGATTTGGTGTTGTACTGTTCAATGTTGTATCAACAGCTATGATCAATCAAAGACAACATCTCTAGTTTGCCTACTTGTGGTGAGTGTGTGTTTTGGGAGGCTGTGATATGTGCCTTTTTCGTCTCCTTGTGATATGGCGAATCTGATGAGGACTGGTATTGGTACTAGGGAAAAGATATGTATCGATCTCACACAGGGAAGAGGGTGTGTGTAAAGACAGCTTGCACGCGCTATATTACGCTGCTCACAATAACATAATTTCATCATTTTACGTTGAGTATCCATGTCTTAAATGATGACGTCATTAATTTTGACGCACACTCTAAGGAGCATTGCAGATTTCGCGATGAAAACTTTCATAAAAGCTTATATTTGCTTGCAAGTATGAGAGAAAAATTACCAAACATGGATCTGTTCTGCAAACAAGGATATCCCAACCCTCGTGTAAGAGTTTAGAAGGCCAGCACGAGGCTTGCCGAACTCTTACACTCGGGTTGAGATATCCCTGTCCATGTTAGATTCTATTAATCCCCAATATATCTCATTTTATATTTTGTTATTTTTTACTACTATTTAATTTTTTCTTGATTATATTTGAAAGATATTTCCAACATTAAACACGAAAGTATTTCTAATAAAAAACATTCAGTCTAAAGATAAAAACCATGAGGCGGAAAATTTCAAGTTGGATAGAAAATAGTACAATAAAACCAATCTAAATAACTCTATATATGTTCAAAGTAAAATGAAACAAACTGCCACGTCCACAGGGGACGTACACGGATAGGATGTGTAAAATTCCTATTTAATTTGTCAATTTTACTTACCTTTATACGGTATAGATAGACTACATAGCACTCTTCGCCTAATCCATTCACAACGGATAGAGTACTAATGGACAAGAGCAATCTATTTCGGTGCTTTTGGAATCACAAAAAGTCACGTTATACCTTTGTTTGCGAAATATGACGAAGGCTGACCAATATTTTAACCTTATAGATAGTTTGAAACCCATTTTCTCTTTGTGTTGATATTAGACAGTTTAAATATCTGTTGAGTATGTGCAATCAACCGTGGGGCTATGATCACGATTAAGTTTTACCGTGCGTTCTTTTATCGGGTTCGTACCAGTTTTACCTAGATGGTACGGTGTCATATAATGGAACGCAATTGAAAATTAAGCGAGTTCCCAAGATGGCGGTCGTCGCTCGCTCCTAACACAAAGCTGATGCTTTTTAACCATGTATGTAAAATCAATACCTAAAATGTTCCGTCAAACAATGATTGATGTGATTTTTAAAATTTCATCGCAAATGGAGTCACCGTCTCGTTTTTAACAAGAAGTACTGCATCAATATACTAATAATGGAGAGAGACACAGACTTAGCGATTTGATAAGAGAGAGAGAGGTATTTCAATAACAAAAATGCTCTTTACCGGTATTTTAGTTCAGAAAATCGTAGTCTGCTGCATATGTCAAGATAAGCAAAACACAAAAATGCTTTGTTAAAATGCGATTTGCGATTGTATACGATGTTCGATCACATGAAAAGCAATCAAACATAATGGATGACTGACATATACAAAAAGCTAGGGTTGTAATTGGTCATCTTGGTATAACATACTTAATGAACAATTCTTTTATATGCTTAGCATAACTTACTACTTTCACACTATTTTTCCTTTATATTATGTTATGAGTATGAGTAAACCTTTATATATTTATACTGACAGCTAAATAGTTGCAGGTTTATTACATGTTTAACACGTAGACTGTAACAGGTTATCGACTCCCTGTGATACACACTAGGATATATTCTAATACACGTAGACTACAAATTCTTAGATCCCTGTGGTTCCAGCTGTGTTTTAAATTGATGTTGTTTTGTCCAGCCATGTGTAAAATTTGCCAATATATGGGACATCTTGTAACATTACAAATCTAAAAATAAATTACGAAATATTTGTTTACATTGCTTATTGAGATAACATGGTTTTACCAAGTCGATTTTAGAAGCATTTTATACCATGGTAAGTTAAACAACGACGGTTTTATAATGGAAGGTTCCGGTTTAAACAGATTTTAAGTACTACCGTTAAATGTTGATGATGCCGAACCTAAATATAAAGCCGGGATATACAAGGTTCCGGATTAGATAGGGGCCGGATTTGACAGGTTATACTGTAATACTTTAGATTTGTTCATATACCAAAAATTAATTAAGTTACATTAGGCCCGAGTAGCAATATTAGGCTCATAACGTTTCTAACCGTTCTTCGATTATATCTAGACATAGCACAGCCTGTATATCTTATTAATACCTTTATCATTATCACCTCAGGGTTTTCCCCTCCATCTGCTGACGTCATCAATGTGCTGTCCATGCCCGACGCTGTAGTTCACCATGCTGTACCGCCGTTCGCTGTGGTAATTCTTTTGTTTGGTTTTTTATGAAAGAATACTTAGGAAGCGTTTGGTATTTGAAAAAAAATCTATAAATTCCACCTCTCACACATTCCTAACAAGAAACCCATTTTCATCAATTTCTGTAATGAAGACTATGTATATAAATACAAGAATTACTTAACCCTTATTAATCGCAATATTATCATTGGGCTGTTTTTAAACTATACGAACAGAAATCTCTCTACAACTCTAATATGTCAAGTATTTAATTATCTATGTCAATTAATCCTGTGTTTAATGATCTGTCTTATTAATAAGTCAAGTGTTAGGTCAAGTGTTTAATGATCTGTGTCAATAAGTCAAGTGTTTAATGATCGTTGTGTCAATAAGTCAAGTGTTTAATGATTTGTGTCAATAAGTGTTTAATGATCGTGTCAATAAGTCAAGTGTTTAATGATTTGTGTCAATAAGTCAAGTGTTTAATGATTTGTGTCAATAAGTCAAGTGTTTAATGATCTGTGTCAATAAGTCAAGAGTTTACTGATTTGTGTCAATAAGTCAAGTATTTAATGATCTGTGTCAATAAGTCAAGTGTTTACTAATCTATGACAATAAGCCAGGCGTTTAATGATCTGTGTTAAGTGTTTAATGATCTGTGACAATAATTCCAGTGTTTACTAATCTATGCCAATAAGCCAGGCGTTTAATGATCTGTGTCAAGACGTCAAGTGTTGAATGTACTGATTGGTCTCTAAGTCCAGTGTTATGTCAAAGCATGTTACCATATACGCGAGAGAGGAAATGGATAATAAAGACAATAAGGCTGTTCTGACAGTTACATGTACCATCCGGTTAAATGTACCATCCGGTTACATGTACCATCCGGTTACATGTACCATCCGACCATCTAAATGTTTGTGGTACCATTCACTACGTCTACACTATTGTTGACGCCAGGTATATATCTAAGTTGAGGTTTGGTATAAGTTGAGCTTGAGTATCATATATATATCCTTTAGATAAGTGCATTCTTGGCGTTATGTTATGATTCTAATATACAGATTCTTTGTGTTATGAGACTTGGTGATTGTTAAAACATATTCGTTTGAGAATATCAAATTTAATCATTTTCTGAATATTATCACTTAATGGTCAGCTATATATATAGAAGAGAATGATATTGAATTTCAAACGAATAAATATCTACATATGTGCATAACAATAGCCAAGGAACACACCAAAATGTTTATTTGGACATGAAATTTCTTAAAATCACGAATAATTTGCTTATCATTTGTTTTAGATGCTAACAGTTTCTTTTATAGATTTACTTTTGGGTAAGATGTAGCTTAGCAATGTTGTTATGTTCACCAGAGTGAATAGAAAATGCCAGCTTTGAATAATATTACACAAATATGGGACAACGTGATGTATTTTTATCAATGAAAATGCTCCTACATCATACCTTGAAGTCGTCTGATCATAGTAAAGAGAACGTTTTTAAGACAAATTGTTAAACTGTTGAGTGTTGGGCCTTTTTCAGAAATATGGATCTTTTTCTCCAAATGTTTGAAATACCTCCTTATATGCTATGTTTGTGCGATGCTATTCACAACCGTCATTTGCATTTCAAGCCAAAATAAAATCAGTGTTTGTACATATCATTAAGTTAAATTTGAACAAACCACTGCTCCCTTTGTGTGATTTAGGCACTTGTGGGAAAAACGACCTGGCTATCTTTTGCAATATACATGTATGTGATACAAATGCACTAATTTTGTCCCCTCTCCCTGAAACATGCAAACAGTTTAACAAATGATGGGTCGACAACAATGTCAAAAGTGTGCCGTGATCCGTACTAAAAGGTACTTTTGTTAAATTGTCCCATAGTAGGAATTTAAAGGTTTATAAAGTACCACTGTGTTTACTGGATTTGCTGTTTAGATGCTCCTTAAACAATTATTAATATACGCCAAGTCAGCATTAATAAAATAATCACTACTCAGTAACCGGGTTAACCACTAATACACTAATCAATTGATATTTCGGTTGTAAAATTAACATGGTTAACAAAATGATGTTTATTTACTTACAGTTGGTCGACAAACAAACGGGGACTGATTTTAATGATGACCTTGATATACATTGGCATTATGTGGTTGTCTTCATGGGTATATGAAGACGAATCACGGGTAGATGAAGACGAATCATGTTTACATATGAAAGTAAATAACAGTGATCTCGGGATACGTATTCATTTCTACAATCCTACACCATGGCAGGGGCCGGATACCTTCAACATGTGTCCACACAAATGTTCAATATCATTTGGCCGTCAGTGTCAACATTACTCATCAAGTCAATTTGTTGTATTTGATGGAAGCTCATCACTTCCTAATAAACCCCCTAGAAAACCAGCAGGTCAAATTTGGATATATCATGGCATGGAACCGCCACCTCTTCAGCCCAGACTACAGAGGTGGAGACGTAAGATTAACTGGACAATTTCCTATAGAAGAGATGCAGATTTTACTAATTTGTATGGTACAATGTTGTTTAAAGATGTGAAAGGAACAGAAAGAGTCAGACTTAAGAGTAAATGGAAAGATAAAATGCATGGTAATGCTTGGTTTGTTTCTCATCCAAGCGTACCGAGCAGACGAGACCAATACGCAAAGAAGTTGGATACGATCCTCAATGTGGACATTTACTCGAGAACGGGGCCAAATATATGCCCTACGAATGAAACAAAAGATTGTGAGAAGTTATTAAGTGACAAATATAAATTTTATCTCTCGTTTGAGAACTCTTTATGTCGCGATTACGTCACAGAAAAATGTTTTAGGATATATGCGGCCCAAGCTGACGTCATTACTGTCGTTCGAGGTGTGACGGATTATTCTGTGTTTGTCCCCCCAAATTCCTACATAGACACAATCAAATTCGACAACATTTCAAGCCTAGCAGCTTTCCAGATGGAGCTTGCTAGTAATCAAACTGCATTTGAAAATTATTTTCAATGGAGAAAATATTACTATAACGAACCAACAGGTAACCGCGCCTTCTGTCAGCTGTGTGCTGAAGCCCATCAAGTTCAAATCAAACACAGACTGTACGATAATCTGGACACCTGGGTACATGGGGACAAGAATAATCCCATGTGTCGTGAGGTCTACGACGTCAAATAAAGAATATCTGAAGGGCATTTATACTTGGTCTCCCTCTTTGTATTTGATATCCTGATATATGCAATATTATTATTTAAATAAAACTTAAATATTTTTATCTAAGAGAACATGGAATGATATATACATTGTATACGTAAGATATATATTTATCATTATTCGACATGGTATCTATTGAATTCGTCCTTGAAATATTTGTGTCACGAATGTTGTCATAGTAAATCCAGCCTGCGAAAATTCACTTGAGAAGAAAACCATTGGTAATAAATTCATTGAGATTAAGAGCGACATGTTTTTCAAACCGTCCCAAGTAAATGAAAAATAGTTTCTTTACTAGTCAGTGGTGAACTGATTGTTTAAAAAAAACAAAATACCCAAATTTACACTAGACGATGTCTGTGGTCTGTTGCATACTGTACGCTTAGATGCAAGAAGAGTAAGAGGTTTGGGTTAGAAAAAAATATGACAAACAATCTAGGCTTAAAAAGTCCCGAATGGATTCTATTCCATGGAATATGCTTGACCAAGAGCTTTAGCTTCTTCATATGCATGCGATGGGCGCATCTTCTGTAGCTTCAGCAAAATAAAAAAATCAATGCAACGGCATCAAAATGTTTTATATCAGTAATGGCAACTGTTCTCTTTAAGGATTCTTTGTCAATTCTGTTGCTTGCAAAGGCTAATGAAGGGAGAAGTGAACCTCATGAAAATGCTGTGAACTGCGAAATATTTGCACGAGGTTCCCTTCATCAGACCATGAAGCAACAAAATTGACGATCCATTATAACTGTTTATTGCATTTTTGCCAGTGAAATATATAGAGGATATTGAATGGTTTCCCGTATAATATAACATATATTTCACGAGTATGACAGTATATCGATATTTTCACGAGTGCGAAGCACGAGTGAAAAATATCGAAATATTCTGTCATACGAGTGAAATATATGTTATATTTAACGGGAAACCATTCAATTTTCTTTTTATTGCATTTCATGAACTTAAAAACAAAATAAAAAACATCGAAAAATGAATAGTGTCAAAAAGTGCGGGAATCAGTAATGACGTCATCTCTTTGTGACGTTACTCCAAGTCAAATTGACGGCGCCATTTTGAAAGGACTGATCAACGCAATTTAAGAGTTTTCTGCTGTTATAGGAGAATATGTGCATGAATAACTAACATCAAGTGAGTATTTTGTCAAAAACTAGTCAAAAAGTTTCAGAAATACAGCAAAATAACCCATTTATCTATCTCCTCTTTGACGCGAAAAATCGGCAAGTTTCAACGAGGTGAATACAAAGGTCCACTCTGATTGGTCAAAAACGGAAAACCTTATATTTTCACTGCAAAACTTATATTTTCACTGCAAAATCTTATATTTTCTCTAGAGTATTTTACTGTTGACATATTATTTCAGATCTCTAGAGTATTTTACTATTGACGTATTATTTCAGATCTCTAGGGTATTTTACTATTGAGGTATTATTTCAGATCTCTAGAGTATTTTACTGTTGACATATAATTTCAGATCTCTAGAGTATTTTACTGTTGACGTATTATTTCAGATCTCTAGGGTATTTTACAATTGACGTATTATTACAGATATCTGGGGTATTTTATTGTTGACGTATTATTTCAGATATCTAGGGTATTTTACTGTTGACGTATTATTTCAGATCTCTAGAGTATTTTACTGTTGACGTATTATTTCAGATCTCTAGAGTATTTTACTGTTGACGTATTATTTCAGATCTCTGGAGTATTTTACTTTTGACGTATTATTTCAGATCTCTAGGGTATTTTACTGTTGACGAATTATTTCAGATCTCTAGAGTATTTTACTGTTGACGTATTATTTCAGATCTCTGGAGTATTTTACTGTTGACGTATTATTTCAGATCTCTAGAGTATTTTACTGTTGACGTATTATTTCAGATCTCTAGAGTATTTTACTGTTGACGTATTATTTCAGATCTCTAGAGTATTTTACTGTTGACGTATTATTTCAGATCTCTAGAGATCTACTGTTACATTATTCAGATCTCTAGAGTATTTTACTTTTGACGTATTATTTCAGATCTCTGGAGTATTTTACTGTTGACGTATTATTTCAGATCTCAGGAGTATTTTACTTTTGACGTATTATTTCAGATCTCTAGAGTATTTTACTGTTGACGTATTATTTCAGATCTCTAGAGTATTTTACTGTTGACGTATTATTTCAGATCTCTAGAGTATTTTACTGTTGACATATTATTTCAGATCTCTAGGAGTATTTTACTGTTGACGTATTATTTCAGATCTCTAGAGTATTTTACTGTTGACGTATTATTTCAGATCTCTAGAGTATTTTACTGTTGACGTATTATTTCAGATCTCTAGAGTATTTACTGTTGACGTATTATTTCAGATCTCTAGAGTATTTTACTGTTGACAGTATTATTTCAGATCTCTAGAGTATTTTACTTTTGACGTATTATTTCAGATCTCTAGAGTATTTTACTGTTGACGTATTATTTCAGATCTCTAGGAGTATTTTACTGTTGACGTATTATTTCAGATCTCTAGAGTATTTTACTGTTGACGTATTATTTCAGATCTCTATTTTACTGTTGACGTATTATTTCAGATCTCTAGAGTATTTTACTGTTGACGTATTATTTCAGATCTCTAGAGTATTTTACTTTTGACGTATTATTTCAGATCTCTAGAGTATTTTACTGTTGACGTATTATTTCAGATCTCTAGAGTATTTTACTGTTGACGTATTATTTCAGATCTCTAGAGTATTTTACTGTTGACGTATTATTTCAGATCTCTAGAGTATTTTACTTTTGACGTATTATTTCAGATCTCTAGAGTATTTTACTGTTGACGTATTATTTCAGATCTCTAGAGTATTTTACTGTTGACGTATTATTTCAGATCTCTAGAGTATTTTACTTTTGACGTATTATTTCAGATCTCTATTTTACTGTTGACATATTATTTCAGATCTCTATTTTACTGTTGACATATTATTTCAGATCTCTAGGGTATTTGCACATCATGTTGTGATTAATTTCAGAACCTTTCATCCAGACGCCGACGTCGTTATAAACTCGCTCATACTCCTCCGAATGGTGGAGGCGTGTACATATGTCACAAATGCCACTTGTACCCGATCGGGTGAAATAAAACGTCTTCCACCAAGAAAAGTATGTATCCACTTGGCTCCTTGTCAAGCGTTTCAAAAAGTCTGCGAGATCAGAAGCGGTTTTAAAGTCGTTGGTGTTGACGTAAGATCCTGGAGGAAGATATAATGTTAGGTTACTACGCCCGCGTATAACGGGCAAGACATAGGACATGTCCACGAAATTGTTAAACACCTTTTCGGTTATATAATCCACACATAGCGCATTTTCAAACGAGAGATAGTATTTGTAGAGCTTATTTAGCATAATATTACAATCACGCCATTCCTTGGTAGGACACGCCATTTTACCACATTTACCAAACACGTCTACATTAATGTGTTTTGACAATATCTTAGTATATGTATCTCGGTTACTTTGAACGTGACAACGGGAAACAAACCAAGCCGCGTCACGTGACTTATTTTGCCATAGTAACGGTATACTATTCACGTAATTATTAACATCTAACTCGACATCTCGTGAATGGAGTGATGCGAAAGGTTGCAATATATCAGAATCTCGACGGTAGGTGTAAGTCCAATTAAACAGTCTTTTCCATTGTCTAAAATCAGTGTTGCTATTTCCCGGAGCTTCCAGTGAATGGAATATCCATATTTGTCCGGGTGTTTTTTTCGGGGGAGATTTCGCTACACTTGACATATGAAATAAAACAGCTGGTGCTGATTGGAAGTTACTTCCGGAAGTGATGTAACACCGATGTTTACACTGATCTAACACATCAGCTCTTATCCATTCCGGGGGATTGTAATAATGGATACGAATACACTTTTCTCCGGATTTATTCGTACCCATTTTGTTACAAGTGTCTATTTGGATATTTTCAGGGATTTTTACAAACTCTGAAGCTGGTTCTATTTGCCTGCTGCTCGTCCGCTGGTTCTTTGGACCTCGTTGTTTACGATGTTTAATAAGAATATTCTTATTGGATGTTTGTATTCGTAGCTTGGAAACTTTGGCATTATCGACAGGTGTTTTATAGTTTTTAGCCGCCATTGATGGTATCGCATGAATTTGCTGGATCGTTGGTGTGAATGATACAGGTTTTGAATGAAATACTTCCGACACCTGCTTTCCATAATAATCGAAAGTTGTGTAAAAGGTCAAAAGAAAAAGCACGGCGAGGACAGCACATGTGGTCAGGCGTGTCACCAAGGGGCAGATTCTATTAAAAAAAGAAGAAAAAAGATACACATGTTGATACCCGTGTAGTATGGTATTATTAGTAAAGTGACCCTGGGTCAAATATCATCATGGTGAATCGCCCCCCCCCCCCCCCCCCCCCCCTCTCCTACACACAACATGTAGTCTTACATATCTAATTAAACATAAAACACTCTCACCAGTCATGCCAATGTTGATCCCTGTCAAATACACAAATTGTGTCCACGTGTTGATGTTTTAAATGTCAAGCGACGACAACAAGTCCATGGTCAAAGACAAGAGGTCAGCCAATCAAAATTGTTGGATTTCAGAAGCGACCAATCGGAGGTTTTGAAAGTGGTTACACACCAGTAAGATAACGACACTATTTGGCGAGTAAAGTCCATTAGTAGGGTAACGACAAATCTCGGGCACTATCTCAACTAGTAGGGTAACGACAAACCTCGGCGACTAAAGTCCATCAGTAGGGTAACGACAAACTTCGGGGACTAAAGTCCATCAGTAGGGTAACGACAAACCTCGGGGACTAAAGTCCATCAGTAGGGTAACGACAAACCTCGGGGACTAAAGTCCATTAGTAGGGTAACGACAAACCTCGGGGACTAAAGTCCATTAGTAGGGTAACGACAAACCTCGGAGACTAAAGTCCATCAGTAGGGTAACGACAAACTTCGGGGACTAAAGTCCATCAGTAGGGTAACGACAAACCTCGGGGACTAAAGTCCATCAGTAGGGTAACGACAAACCTCGGGGACTAAAGTCCATCAGTAGGGTAACGACAAACCTCGGGGACTAAAGTCCATCAGTAGGGTAACGACAAACCTCGGGGACTAAAGTCCATCAGTAGGGTAACGACAAACCTCGGGGACTAAAGTCCATCAGTAGGGTAACGACAAACCTCGGGGACTAAAGTCCATCAGTAGGGTAACGACAAACCTCGGGGACTAAAGTCCATTAGTAGGGTAACGACAAACCTCGGGGACTAAAGTCCATCAGTAGGGTAACGACAAACCTCGGGGACTAAAGTCCATTAGTAGGGTAACGACAAACCTCGGGGACTAAAGTCCATTAGTAGGGTAACGACAAACCTCGGGGACTAAAGTTCATTAGTAGGGTAACGACAAACCTCGGGGACTAAAGTCCATTAGTAGGGTAACGACAAACCTCGGGGACTAAAGTCCACCATAGGGTAACGACAAACCTCGGGGACTAAAGTCCACCAGTAGGGTAACGACAAACCTCGGGGACTAAAGTCCATTAGTAGGGTAACGACAAACCTCGGGGACTAAAGTCCATTGGTAGGGTTGTGTATAGCATTACTTCCTAAGGTTACGTTTGATTTCCAAACTACAGACTTTACATTTTCACACTTTCGGTCTCACCGACACAAGAACCAACCAAGCTTTCTGTTGAAGCCTCATACTCCATATTTGACATATGTGAAGGTTTGAAGGTACTTTTCACTTTTAACTTATACATCTTTACAAGAGTCGACATAAAACCAATAGGTATCACACCAGTGAGACATAAATAAAACGTAGCGCGAACCCGGCTCGCTGAAAAATATCCCCAAATATATTCTAAATATATAAACACATTTTAGACATCGGATGTAATCATAGAATTCCTTAGAATAACGTATCAGACAGGCCATCTATATCTAAAATACTAAAATTATAACTTAAATTGAGCATTTTGACTGAGGATGTCTGATTCTAGAGTCTAAGTTTCAAACTAGGGGGGAGATAATCTAGCATTATAATTTAGTGTAGCAATTCTATCAAAAGACCTAGGGGCTGGTGGCCAGTTAAATATCATACAGTATGTACTGTAGGAATTGTATTTCTGTTCTATTTTTTTCAAACTATCCTATAATATACGGGAATATATAACATGCAAACAACGTCTCGTCAAATGAAACACAAAGGTTTGTTACGAATGACCAAACCCAATGTTCGTGTTATTATTGTAATGTGTGTGACGGAGGTGGTAAGTTGTGTCAACTCCTAATGGAAGGACATAAGGAAGTTAAACAATTAACAAGATTGTTTCTATTTCTGATATATATATTTTTTGTTTCTCATTTTCTTCTGAAATCATATCTTCTGATTTTACTTTCATGCAACAACTTGGTCGTAGCACTAAAACTGTTCTAGCATACGGCGCAGTTGATTGATTATTAGCCACTGCAGTGTATAGTTAAATACTTAACTTACATTTAAATGTTCAATTCCACACAACTTACCTAATCAATCTACATTTCAGCAACATTCTAGACATTCGAAGACAGGACATCATATAAAATCCAGCATACTCATAGCGTAATGTTCCCGTGTAGGTTCCAATACCACGGCAAAGTTATATGTGATAAGGTGTAACGGGTTTAATTGATCTATAGCTAGACCTCTTATAAAAAAAACAATACACCCAGAGGTACAAGCACTCATTGTGCACTGTAAACAATGACAAAGGTTAGCCATTGTTTTGTCTAACATTTAAATACAATGGTCCCGTCTGATTATCATCAGCCGTCCCGTCCGATTATCATCAGCCCTATTATCTGTGTTGCAGAATGGCTGTCTCTGGGGAACGGTTCAAATGTTAAAAGTCTTTTGTCCTCTTTTAAGACGATAGTTGAGAAAAAAAAGATAAAAATCAGAACCTCGTTTAGTACTCCTAGCTAAGATCACATGACTTCTACATTAATAAAAATACAGTTTCCTTTTAAATGATTTTGCGTTATATACTTCTATACCTTGATGAATATAGCAATTTACATCGGGGGAGGGGATGGGGGAAGGGGGAGGGGATGGGGGATTGGGGTGTAGAATGAGCTGTCACTGTATGACGAAATTCTGTCCCCCCCCCCCCCCCCCGCACCCGCCTCATCATCAAATATATTTTCTGAACTATATTTTGAATGTTGGTTTTTCACGACTTTTCATAATTGTCATCTTATGATGGCCTTCTTTATGATGACGGTATGATATCATTTAGTATGTTTTTATCATAACCATCTAATGATCAAAGGTCATATTATTATTGATAGTATTGTATTATTATAATTGTTTTCGTAATAAATTGTCATCTTTTTAAATGTGGCCTTTTTCACGTAAACAACTTTATATGCAGAGTATACACCAATATCGATTAACATCTAAACAACATCTACTGTAATCTGAACAATATCAAATGTCGATGGATCTGCTTATAGCACAGGGACTTGAGAATTAGTTTAGTTACAGTCTACATGTATTTGGACCTCCCCTGGTGTGTATAGCACATTTTGAGACGTTTTTTTTTTTTGGGGGGGGGGGGGGGGGGGGGGGGGCTATATTAAAAATCGGTAAAAATGACGAGCCCCGGTGTTCATATAGAAGTCAAAATACATGTAGACTGCAACTAATTCTTAAGCCCCTGTGAGGAAAAGTCACGCTTTTTTATCAATCGAACCTGTATGATACATTAGTGATGGGTAATTATGTATCTAACATTGCGTGAAAGAAATTGTGAAGGTCAGGGTGTAGCCGACCAATCAAATATATAATTATTACATGTATCATCAATTACAATACAGTGGGTTAACAATATAGAAATTGATACATTAAATACAACATTGTGGGTTTGTACAGTATAACACTGATACATGTAATACAACATTGTGTGTTTGTACAGTATAACACTGATACATGTAATACAACATTGTGGGTTTGTACAGTATCAACTGATACATGTAATACAACATTGTGTGTGTACAGTATAAACTGATATATGCAATACAACATTGTTTGTTTGTACAGTATACAACTGATACATGTTATACAACATTGTGGGGTTGTACGGTATAAACTGATATATGTAATACAACATTGTGTGTTTGTACAGTATAACACTGATACATGTAATACAACATTGTGGGTTTGTACAGTATAAACTGATACATGTAACACAACATTGTGGGTTTGTACAGTATAAACTGATATATGTAATACAACATTGTGTGTTTGTACAGTATAAACTGATACATGTAACACAACATTGTGGGTTTGTACAGTATAAACTGATACATGTAATACAACATTGTGTGTTTGTACAGTATAAAGTGATACATGTAACACAACATTGTGGGTTTGTACAGTATAAACTGATACATGTAATACACCATTTTGGGTTTGTACACTATAAACTGATACATGTAATACAACATTGTTTGTTTGTACAGTATAAACTGATACATGTAATACAACATTGTGGGTTTGTACAGTATAAACTGATATATGTAATACAACATTGTGTGTTTGTACAGTGTAAACTGATACATTAAATACAACATTGTGGATTTGTACAGTATAACACTGATACATGTAATACAACATTGTGGGTTTGTACGGTATAACACTGATACATGTAATACAACATTGTGTGTTTGTACAATATAACACTGATACATGTAATACAACATTGTGTGTTTGTACGGTATAACACTGATACATGTAATACAACATTATGGGTTTGTACAGTATAACACAGATACATGTATTACCACATTGTGTGTTTGTACAGTATAGAACTGATACATTAAATACAACATTGTGGATTTGTACAGTATATAACTGATACATGTAATACAACATTGTGTTTTTGTACAGTATAACACTGATACATGTAATACAACATTGTGGGTTTGTACGGTATAACACTGATACATGTAATACAACATTGTGTGTTTGTACAATATAACACTGATACATGTAATACAACATTGTGTGTTTGTACGGTATAACACTGATACATGTAATACACCATTTTGGGTTTGTACAGTATAAACTGATACATGTAATACAACATTGTTTGTTTGTACAGTATAAACTGATACATGTAATACAACATTGTGGGTTTGTACAGTATAAACTGATATATGTAATACAACATTGTGTGTTTGTACAGTGTAAACTGATACATTAAATACAACATTGTGGATTTGTACAGTATAACACTGATACATGTAATACAACATTGTGGGTTTGTACGGTATAACACTGATACATGTAATACAACATTGTGTGTTTGTACAATATAACACTGATACATGTAATACAACATTGTGTGTTTGAACGGTATAACACTGATACATGTAATACAACATTATGGGTTTGTACAGTATAAACTGATACATGTAATACAACATTGTGGGTTTGTACAGTATAGAACTGATACATTAAATACAACATTGTGGATTTGTACAGTGTAAACTGATACATTAAATACAACATTGTGGATTTGTACAGTATAACACTGATACATGTAATACAACATTGTGGGTTTGTACAGTATAACACTGATACATGTAATACAACATTGTGTGTTTGTACAACATAACACTGATACATGTAATACAACATTGTGTGTTTGTACGGTATAACACTGATACATGTAATACAACATTATGGGTTTGTACAGTATAACACAGATACATGTAATACCACATTGTGTGTTTGTACAGTATAGAACTGATACATTAAATAAAACATTGTGGATTTGTACAGTATATAACTGATACATTTAATACAACATTGTGTTTTTGTACAGTATAACACTGATACATGTAATACAACATTGTGTTTTTGTACAGTATAACACTGATACATGTAATACAACATTGTGTGTTTGTACGGTATAACACTGATACATGTAATACAACATTGTGTGTTTGTACAATATAACACTGATACATGTAATACAACATTGTGTGTTTGTACGGTATAACACTGATACATGTAATACACCATTTTGGGTTTGTACAGTATAAACTGATACATGTAATACAACATTGTTTGTTTGTACAGTATAAACTGATACATGTAATACAACATTGTGGGTTTGTACAGTATAAACTGATATATGTTATACAACATTGTGTGTTTGTACAGTGTAAACTGATACATTAAATACAACATTGTGGATTTGTACAGTATAACACTGATACATGTAATACAACATTGTGGGTTTGTACGGTATAACACTGATACATGTAATACAACATTGTGTGTTTGTACAATATAACACTGATACATGTAATACAACATTGTGTGTTTGTACGGTATAACACTGATACATGTAATACAACATTATGAGTTTGTACAGTATAACACAGATACATGTAATACCACATTGTGTGTTTGTACAGTATAGAACTGATACATTAAATAAAACATTGTGGATTTGTACAGTATATAACTGATACATGTAATACAACATTGTGTTTTTGTACAGTATAACACTGATACGTGTAATACAACATTGTGGTTTTGTACGGTATAACACTGATACATGTAATACAACATTGTGTGTTTGTACAATATAACACTGATACATGTAATACAACATTGTGTGTTTGTACGGTATAACACTGATACATGTAATACAACATTATGGGTTTGTACAGTATAAAACTGATACCTGTAATACAACATTGTGGGTTTGTACAGTATAATACTGATACATGTAATACAGCATTGTGGGTTTGTACAGTATAACACTGATACATGTAATACAACATTGTGTGTTTGTACAGTATAAAACTGATACATGTAATACAACATTGTGCGTTTGTAGGGTATAAACTGATACATGTAATACAACATTATGGGCTTGTACAGTATATAACTGATACATGTAATACAACATTGTGGCTTGTACAGTATAAAACTGATACATCTAACACAACATTGTGTGTTTGTACAGTATAACACTGATACATGTAATACAACATTGTGTGTTTGTACAGTATAGAACTGATACATGTAATACAACATTGTGGGTTTGTACAGTATAACACTGATACATTTAATACAACATTGTGTGTTTGTACAGTATAACACTGATACATGTAATACAACATTGTGGGTTTGTACAGTATATAACTGATACATGTAATACAACATTGTTGGTTTGTACAGTATAACACTGATACATGTAATACAACATTGTGTGTTTGTACAGTATACACTGATACATGTAACACAACATTGTGTGTTTGTACAGTATAACACTGATACATGTAATACAACATTGTATGTTTGTACAGTATAACACTGATACATGTAATACAACATTATGGGTTTGTACAGTATAACACTGATACATGTAATACAACATTGTGGGTTTGTACAGTATAACACTGATACATGTAATACAACATTGTGTGTGTACAGTATAAACTGATATATGCAATACAACATTGTGTGTGTACAATATACAACTGATACATGTAATACAACATTGTGGGGTTGTACAGTATAACACTGATACATGTAATACAACATTGTGGGTTTGTACAGTATAACACTGATACATGTAATACAACATTGTGTGTGTACAGTATAACACTGATACATGTAACACAACATTGTGTGTTTGTACAGTATAACACTGATACATGTAATACAACATTGTGTGTTTGTACAGTATAAAACTGATACATGTAATACAACATTGTGGGTTTGTACAGTATAAACTGATACATGTAATACAACATTGTGTGTTTGTACAGTATACACTGATACATGTAACACAACATTGTGTGTTTGTACAGTATAAACTGATACATGTAACACAACATTGTGGGTTTGTACAGTATAAACTGATATATGTAATACAACATTGTGTGTTTGTACAGTATAAACTGATACATGTAACACAACATTGTGGGTTTGTACAGTATAAACTGATACATGTAATACAACATTGTGTTTTTGTACAGTATAACACTGATACATGTAATACAACATTGTGGGTTTGTACGGTATAACACTGATACATGTAATACAACATTGTGTGTTTGTACAATATAACACTGATACATGTAATACCACATTGTGTGTTTGTACGGTATAACACTGATACATGTAATACAACATTATGGGTTTGTACAGTATAACACTGATACATGTAATACCACATTGTGTGTTTGTACAGTATAGAACTGATACATTAAATACAACATTGTGGATTTGTACAGTATATAACTGATACATGTAATACAACATTGTGTTTTTGTACAGTATAACACTGATACATGTAATACAACATTGTGGGTTTGTACGGTATAACACTGATACATGTAATACAACATTGTGTGTTTGTACAATATAACACTGATACATGTAATACAACATTGTGTGTTTGTACGGTATAACACTGATACATGTAATACAACATTATGGGTTTGTACAGTATAAAACTGATACCTGTAATACAACATTGTGGGTTTGTACAGTATAACAGTGATACATGTAATACAGCATTGTGGGTTTGTACAGTATAACACTGATACATGTAATACAACATTGTGTGTTTGTACAGTATAAAACTGATATATGTAATACAACATTGTGCGTTTGTACAGTATAAACTGATACATGTAATACAACATTATGGGCTTGTACAGTATATAACTGATACATGTAATACAACATTGTGGCTTGTACAGTATAAAACTGATACATCTAACACAACATTGTGTGTTTGTACAGTATAACACTGATACATGTAATACAACATTGTGTGTTTGTACAGTATAGAACTGATACATGTAATACAACATTGTGGGTTTGTACAGTATAACACTGATACATTTAATACAACATTGTGGTTTTGTACAGTATAACACTGATACATGTAATACAACATTGTTGGTTTGTACAGTATAACACTGATACATGTAATACAACATTGTGTGTGTACAGTATAACACTGATACATGTAACACAACATTGTGTGTTTGTACAGTATAACACTGATACATGTAATACAACATTGTGTGTTTGTACAGTATAAAACTGATACATGTAATAAAACATTGTGGGTTTGTACAGTATAAACTGATACATGTAATACAACATTGTGTGTTTGTACAGTATACACTGATACATGTAACACGATATTGTGTGTTTGTACAGTATAACACTGATACATGTAATACAACATTGTTGGTTTGTACAGTATAACACTGATATATGTAATACAACATTGTGTGTTTGTACAGTATACACTGATACATGTAACACAACATTGTGTGTTTGTACAGTATAACACTGATACATGTAATACAACATTGTATGTTTGTACAGTATAAGACTGATACATGTAATACAACATTATGGGTTTGTACAGTATAACACTGATACATGTAATACAACATTGTGGGTTTGTACAGTATAACACTGATACATGTAATACAACATTGTGTGTTTGTACAACATAACACTGATACATGTAATACAACATTGTGTGTTTGTACGGTATAACACTGATACATGTAATACAACATTATGGGTTTGTACAGTATAACACAGATACATGTAATACCACATTGTGTGTTTGTACAGTATAGAACTGATTCATTAAATAAAACATTGTGTGTTTGTACGGTATAACACTGATACATGTAATACAACATTATGGGTTTGTACAGTATAAACTGATACATGTAATACAACATTGTGTGTTTGTACAGTATAGAACTGATACATTAAATACAACATTGTGGATTTGTACAGTGTAAACTGATACATTAAATACAACATTGTGGATTTGTACAGTATAACACTGATACATGTAATACAACATTGTGGGTTTGTACGGTATAACACTGATACATGTAGTACAACATTGTGTGTTTGTACAATATAACACTGATACATGTAATACAACATTGTGTGTTTGTACGGTATAACACTGATACATGTAATACAACATTATGGGTTTGTACAGTATAACACAGATACATTTAATACCACATTGTGTGTTTGTACAGTATAGAACTGATACATTAAATAAAACATTGTGGATTTGTACAGTATATAACTGATACATGTAATACAACATTGTGTTTTTGTACAGTATAACACTGATACGTGTAATACAACATTGTGGGTTTGTACGGTATAACACTGATACATGTAATACAACATTGTGTGTTTGTACAATATAACACTGATACATGTAATACAACATTGTGTGTTTGTACGGTATAACACTGATACATGTAATACAACATTATGGGTTTGTACAGTATAAAACTGATACCTGTAATACAACATTGTGGGTTTGTACAGTATAATACTGATACATGTAATACAGCATTGTGGGTTTGTACAGTATAACACTGATACATGTAATACAACATTGTGTGTTTGTACAGTATAAAACTGATACATGTAATACAACATTGTGCGTTTGTACAGTATAAAGTGATACATGTAATACAACATTATGGGCTTGTACAGTATATAACTGATACATGTAATACAACATTGTGGCTTGTACAGTATAAAACTGATACATCTAACACAACATTGTGTGTTTGTACAGTATAACACTGATACATGTAATACAACATTGTGTGTTTGTACAGTATAGAACTGATACATGTAATACAACATTGTGGGTTTGTACAGTATAACACTGATACATTTAATACAACATTGTGTGTTTGTACAGTATAACACTGATACATGTAATACAACATTGTGGGTTTGTACAGTATATAACTGATACATGTAATACAACATTGTTGGTTTGTACAGTATAACACTGATACATGTAATACAACATTGTGTGTTTGTACAGTATAACACTGATACATGTAATACAACATTGTATGTTTGTACAGTATAACACTGATACATGTAATACAACATTATGGGTTTGTACAGTATAACACTGATACATGTAATACAACATTGTGGGTTTGTACAGTATAACACTGATACATGTAATACAACATTGTGTGTGTACAGTATAAACTGATATATGCAATACAACATTGTGTGTGTACAATATACAACTGATACATGTAATACAACATTGTGGGGTTGTACAGTATAACACTGATACATGTAATACAACATTGTGGGTTTGTACAGTATAACACTGATACATGTAATACAACATTGTGTGTGTACAGTATAACACTGATACATGTAATACAACATTGTGTGTTTGTACAGTATAACACTGATACATGTAATACAACATTGTGTGTTTGTACAGTATAAAACTGATACATGTAATACAACATTGTGGGTTTGTACAGTATAAACTGATACATGTAATACAACATTGTGTGTTTGTACAGTATAACACTGATACATGTAATACAACATTGTGTGTTTGTACAGTATAAACTGATACATGTAATACAACATTGTGGGTTTGTACAGTATAAACTGATATATGTAATACAACATTGTGTGTTTGTACAGTATAAACTGATACATGTAACACAACATTGTGGGTTTGTACAGTATAAACTGATACATGTAATACAACATTGTGTTTTTGTACAGTATAACACTGATACATGTAATACAACATTGTGGGTTTGTACGGTATAACACTGATACATGTAATACAACATTGTGTGTTTGTACAATATAACACTGATACATGTAATACCACATTGTGTGTTTGTACGGTATAACACTGATACATGTAATACAACATTATGGGTTTGTACAGTATAACACTGATACATGTAATACCACATTGTGTGTTTGTACAGTATAGAACTGATACATTAAATACAACATTGTGGATTTGTACAGTATATAACTGATACATGTAATACAACATTGTGTTTTTGTACAGTATAACACTGATACATGTAATACAACATTGTGGGTTTGTACGGTATAACACTGATACATGTAATACAACATTGTGTGTTTGTACAATATAACACTGATACATGTAATACAACATTGTGTGTTTGTACGGTATAACACTGATACATGTAATACAACATTATGGGTTTGTACAGTATAAAACTGATACCTGTAATACAACATTGTGGGTTTGTACAGTATAACACTGATACATGTAATACAGCATTGTGGGTTTGTACAGTATAACACTGATACATGTAATACAACATTGTGTGTTTGTACAGTATAAAACTGATATATGTAATACAACATTGTGCGTTTGTACAGTATAAACTGATACATGTAATACAACATTATGGGCTTGTACAGTATATAACTGATACATGTAATACAACATTGTGGCTTGTACAGTATAAAACTGATACATCTAACACAACATTGTGTGTTTGTACAGTATAACACTGATACATGTAATACAACATTGTGGGTTTGTACAGTATAACACTGATACATTTAATACAACATTGTGGTTTTGTACAGTATAACACTGATACATGTAATACAACATTGTTGGTTTGTACAGTATAACACTGATACATGTAATACAACATTGTGTGTGTACAGTATAACACTGATACATGTAACACAACATTGTGTGTTTGTACAGTATAACACTGATACATGTAATACAACATTGTGTGTTTGTACAGTATAAAACTGATACATGTAATAAAACATTGTGGGTTTGTACAGTATAAACTGATACATGTAATACAACATTGTGTGTTTGTACAGTATACACTGATACATGTAACACAATATTGTGTGTTTGTACAGTATAACACTGATACATGTAATACAACATTGTTGGTTTGTACAGTATAACACTGATATATGTAATACAACATTGTGTGTTTGTACAGTATACACTGATACATGTAACACAACATTGTGTGTTTGTACAGTATAACACTGATACATGTAATACAACATTGTATGTTTGTACAGTATAAGACTGATACATGTAATACAACATTATGGGTTTGTACAGTATAACACTGATACATGTAATACAACATTGTGGGTTTGTACAGTATAACACTGATACATGTAATACAACATTGTGTGTGTACAGTATAAACTGATATATGCAATACAACATTGTGTGTGTACAATATACAACTGATACATGTAATACAACATTGTGGGGTTGTACAGTATAACACTGATACATGTAATACAACATTGTGGGTTTGTACAGTATAACACTGATACATGTAATACAACATTGTGTGTGTACAGTATAACACTGATACATGTAACACAACATTGTGTGTTTGTACAGTATAACACTGATACAGGTAATACAACATTGTGTGTTTGTACAGTATAAAACTGATACATGTAATAAAACATTGTGGGTTTGTACAGTATAAACTGATACATGTAATACAACATTGTGTGTTTGTACAGTATACACTGATACATGTAACACAACATTGTGTGTTTGTACAGTATAACACTGATACATGTAATACAACATTGTATGTTTGTACAGTATAAGACTGATACATGTAATACAATATTATGGGTTTGTACAGTATAACACTGATACATGTAATACAACATTGTATGTTTGTACAGTATAAGACTGATACATGTAATACAATATTATGGGTTTGTACAGTATAACACTGATACATGTAATACAACATTGTGGGTTTGTACAGTATAACACTGATACATGTAATACAACATTGTGTGTGTACAGTATAACACTGATACATGTAATACAACATTGTGTGTGTACAGTATAAACTGATATATGCAATACAACATTGTGTGTGTACAATATACAACTGATACATGTAATACAACATTGTGGGGTTGTACAGTATAAACTGATATATGTAATACAACATTGTGTGTTTGTACAGTATAACACTGATACATGTAATACAACATTGTGTGTTTGTACAGTATATAACTGATACATGCAATACAACATTGTGGGGTTGTACAGTATAACACTGATACATGTAATACAACATTGTGTGTGTACAGTATAACACTGATACATGTAACACAACATTGTGTGTTTGTACAGTATAACACTGATACATGTAATACAACATTGTGTGTTTGTACAGTATAAAACTGATACATGTAATAAAACATTGTGGGTTTGTACAGTATAAACTGATACATGTAATTCAACATTGTGTGTTTGTACAGTATACACTGATACATGTAACACAACATTGTGTGTTTGTACAGTATAAACTGATACATGTAACACAACATTGTGGGTTTGTACAGTATAAACTGATACATGTAACACAACATTGTGGGTTTGTACAGTATAAACTGATACATGTAATACAACATTGTGTTTTTGTACAGTATAACACTGATACATGTAATACAACATTGTGGGTTTGTACGGTATAACACTGATACATGTAATACAACATTGTGTGTTTGTACAATATAACACTGATACATGTAATACCACATTGTGTGTTTGTACGGTATAACACTGATACATGTAATACAACATTATGGGTTTGTACAGTATAACACTGATACATGTAATACCACATTGTGTGTTTGTACAGTATAGAACTGATACATTAAATACAACATTGTGGATATGTACAGTATAACACTGATACATGTAATACAACATTGTGTTTTTGTACAGTATAACACTGATACATGTAATACAACATTGTGGGTTTGTACGGTATAACACTGATACATGTAATACAACATTGTGTGTTTGTACAATATAACACTGATACATGTAATACAACATTGTGTGTTTGTACAGTATAAAACTGATACCTGTAATACAACATTGTGGGTTTGTACAGTATAACACTGATACATGTAATACAGCATTGTGGGTTTGTACAGTATAACACTGATACATGTAATACAACATTGTGTGTTTGTACAGTATAAAACTGATATATGTAATACAACATTGTGCGTTTGTACAGTATAAACTGATACATGTAATACAACATTATGGGCTTGTACAGTATATAACTGATACATGTAATACAACATTGTGGCTTGTACAGTATAAAACTGATACATCTAACACAACATTGTGTGTTTGTACAGTATAACACTGATACATGTAATACAACATTGTGTGTTTGTACAGTATAGAACTGATACATGTAATACAACATTGTGGGTTTGTACAGTATAACACTGATACATTTAATACAACATTGTGGTTTTGTACAGTATAACACTGATACATGTAATACAACATTGTTGGTTTGTACAGTATAACACTGATACATGTAATACAACATTGTGTGTGTACAGTATAACACTGATACATGTAACACAACATTGTGTGTTTGTACAGTATAACACTGATACATGTAATACAACATTGTGTGTTTGTAAAGTATAAAACTGATACATGTAATAAAACATTGTGGGTTTGTACAGTATAAACTGATACATGTAATACAACATTGTGTGTTTGTACAGTATACACTGATACATGTAATACAACATTGTTGGTTTGTACAGTATAACACTGATATATGTAATACAACATTGTGTGTTTGTACAGTATAAGACTGATACATGTAATACAACATTATGGGTTAGTACAGTATAACACTGATACATGTAATACAACATTGTGGGTTTGTACAGTATAACACTGATACATGTAATACAACATTGTGTGTGTACAGTATAAACTGATATATGCAATACAACATTGTGTGTGTACAATATACAACTGATACATGTAATACAACATTGTGGGGTTGTACAGTATAACACTGATACATGTAATACAACATTGTGGGTTTGTACAGTATAACACTGATACATGTAATACAACATTGTGTGTGTACAGTATAACACTGATACATGTAACACAACATTGTGTGTTTGTACAGTATAACACTGATACATGTAATACAACATTGTGTGTTTGTACAGTATAAAACTGATACATGTAATAAAACATTGTGGGTTTGTACAGTATAAACTGATACATGTAATACAACATTGTGTGTTTGTACAGTATACACTGATACATGTAACACAACATTGTGTGTTTGTACAGTATAACACTGATACATGTAATACAACATTGTATGTTTGTACAGTATAAGACTGATACATGTAATACAATATTATGGGTTTGTACAGTATAACACTGATACATGTAATACAACATTGTGGGTTTGTACAGTATAACACTGATACATGTAATACAACATTGTGTGTGTACAGTATAAACTGATATATGCAATACAACATTGTGTGTGTACAATATACAACTGATACATGTAATACAACATTGTGGGGTTGTACAGTATAAACTGATATATGTAATACAACATTGTGTGTTTGTACAGTATAACACTGATACATGTAATACAACATTGTGTGTTTGTACAGTATATAACTGATACATGTAATACAACATTGTTGGTTTGTACAGTATAACACTGATACATGTAATACAACATTGTGTGTGTGTACAGTATAACACTGATACATGTAATACAACATTGTATGTTTGTACAGTATATACTGATACTTTTTACACAACACTGTTGGTTTGTTTTGTATAAATACAGGGGATTTTTAAAGTTATTGTGATTATCATACACTGTATATAGTGATGTCGCTTGTATGTTATAAAGGTAAAAGCTAAACATGTCAAAATATGTCAATCAAGTAATGCGTCAGGTTTAATGACAATTATTGAATTATACTGGTATATACATATATACATGTATTTGTCTCTTCTTTGAAATAAAACAAGAGTGTATAGTTAGTCCAAGATCACATGCTCTAAACATCTAACTTTGTCCGACATTTTATGTTAAAAAAACAACATCAGCAACTATTTAAAAAACGATATTTTAATTAGATTAATAAAAACATTCATGTACCATATATTATGCAATGGGCGATGACAATGGGTTATTTATTAAGTGTAATGGAACCGATAACAGGGCAGTTACAAATGTATAGTGTAAGGGCCATAATAACAGGGCGGTTATGTAATAGATGTCATGGCACTGATAACAGGGCGGTTATGTAATAGATGTAATGGCAATGATAACAGGGCGGTTATGTAATAGATGTCATGGCACTGATAACAGGGCGGTTATGTAATAAGTGTAATGGCAATGGTAACAGGGCGGTTATGTAATGGGTGATATTACACTGATAACAGGGCGGTTATGTAATGGTGTTATTACACTGATAACAGGGCGGTTATGTAATGGTGTTATTACACTGACAACAATATAGTTATGTAACCAGTGTTATCATAAAAAATAACAGGGGAAATGAGGGTTACGTGATAAGATGTGTATATATCAAATATAATTGAAATCTTTCTTTTAAAATACCACGACTGATGACACAAAAAACCTTCAGTTTACAAGGACGTAACTACGTAAAAATCACATGATGTCGGAGACCTCCCGACACATGGGATTATCCCTGTCCCCTTGTATCCAGGTGTCCAGATTATCGTACAGTCTGTGTTTGGTCGGAATTCTATGGGCTTCAGCACACAGCTGACAGAAGGCCCGGCTGCCTGTTGGTTCATTATAGTAATATTTTCTCCATTGAAAATAATTTTCAAATGCAGTTTGATTACTAGCAAGCTCCATCTGGAATGTCGCTAAACTTTGAATATGTTTGAATTTGATTGTGTCTATGTAGGAATTTGGGGGGACAAACACAGAATAATCCGTGACACCTCGAACAACAGGAATGACGTCAGCTTGGGCCGCATATATCTTAAAACATTTTTCTGTGACGTAATCGCGACATAAAGAGTTCTCAAACGAGAGATAAAATTTATATTTGTCACTTAATAACTTCTCACAATCTTTATTTCTTTCGTAGGGCACATCTTTGGCCCCGTTCTCGAGTAAATGTCCACATTGCTGTAGCCGTGCAACTTCTTTGCGTATTGGTCTCGTTTGCTCGGTACGTTTGGATGAGACACAAACCAAGCATTACCATGCGTTTTTTCTTCCCATTTACTCTTAAGTCTGACTCTTTCTGTTCCTTTCACATTTTTAAACAACATTGTACCATACACATGAGTAAAATCTGCATCTCTTCTATAGGAAATTGTCCAGTTAATCTTACGTCTCCACCTCTGTAGTCTGGGCTGAAGAGGTGGCGGTTCCATGCCATGATATATCCAGATTTGACCTGCTGGTTTTCGAGGGGGTTTATTAGGAAGTGATGAGCTTCCATCAAATATCACAAATTGGCTAGAGGAATAATCCTTAAAATTACGTCCAAACGTTATAGAACATTTGTGGGAACACTTTTTAAAGGTATCGGGACCAGTCCACTGGTTCGGATTAAAGTAATGTATGCGGATATCACGGTCAGTGACTTTGTAAGCGTTGGTATTTGAGGTATTCAATATAGTATTTGATGTAGAATCGTTTACTTTCCCTTCGTATTTAACAGGCGATTTTATAAACGAGGAAAATAACCCATAGCACGTGCTTTTTTCACAAAACAACGAGTACGATTTCACAACTCCAATATAAAGCAAGCCAGCAAGAACTATCATTGAGATCAGCCTCCACGTGTTTGTCGAAAACCTGCAAATAAATAAACGATGTAAAGAATCAAAAGTTGTAAAATGAAATGACCAATGAAATAAAATATTGTGTCGGTTATACATCATTATAGATTTAATGGAGAATATTTTGACGAATCGCTCTGCGGCTATCTAGAATTAAAAGCTAATTTGATTTAATTTCATTAAAGGGAGATAATTCTTGTATTGAGTTATAACGTTTTAGTTGATGAAAGGAGTTAATTCTAGTAGTGATTTATTACGCGTCAGTCAATGAAAGGGAGACAATTCTAGTAGTGAGCTATTACGTATCAGTCGATGTAAGGGAGACAATTCTGATTCTAAAGACCCTTGATCAGGACCATCTCAGGATCATTGAAGCAAAGTTTGCGCTGAATCCCACTGGTAGAACTTGAGAAGAAATTTGAAATATGTGTCTTTCAGGAAAATCATCATTGCGCAAAAGTACTTTGTCAAAGTTTGTACGAGGCTGAAAAATAACCATACTTTGTTTGGTCCCCCTTCCTTAACATTCCTACCAATTTCCAGCTAAATGACACCAGTGAAACTGGAAAGGAAGTTTAAGGTGTGTGTTTTCAAGATGGTCAAACTTTAGGTATGTGTGTATCTCTAGGTCTGTCTGTGTAGTTATGTGTGTCTCTCTAGGTCTGTCTGTGTAGGTATGTGTATCTCTAGGTCTGTCTGTGTAGGTATGTGTATCTCTAGGTCTGTCTGTGTAGGTATGTGTGTCTCTCTATGTCTGTCTGTGTAGTTATGTGTGTCTCTAGGTCTGTCTGTGTAGGTATGTGTCTCTCTAGGTCTGTCTGTGTAGGTATGTGTGTATCTCTAGGTCTGTCTGTGTATGTGTCTCTAGGTCTGTCTGTGTAGGTATGTCTCTCTCTAGATCTGCCTGCGTAGGTATTTGTGCTTCTCTTTCTCTCTCTTTCGATCGAGGCAAGATTTCTAACTTTGCCCCTCAGCTACTATGATATGTGACACTAGGAATTGACTTCCGTATCCAAATTATTACGTTTATGATGGGTAGGACTATCTGGTCACGCTTGACCTAGTCCCCTTGAGCTATCTATTGTGTTACAAGGTTTTTAAATTGTGTTTAACACTCATCATTAGACAGATTTTTAACTATGTTTCATTTGAGGTAAAATGGGTAACTCCCAATATGCATCTTGATATTATATAGATATTGTTCGTTGTTTATATACTAAACATATATAGTCTGATGTTCTATGTCTGTATGTGATCGTTTGTATTTTACTTTGTGTCCTGATAACGGGGCAGATTTTCTCGAAAATTATACAATTTACGTGCCTCATAGTGTCTGTACTGTCGTTATTACTACATGATACCGTACATACAGATATACATTTATGTAGATGTATAGCTTAGTATACGAGTGTGGTACTGGAACTCGTTTCCGGTGAAATGTACAAACGATTGTAGGCATGATAACGTCGTCCTTCCTCTCGGAAGTAGTGGGAAGATTTATGACGATCCCATTTTTTAACAATACAATGAACCCTACTGCGATTTCCTTAAAATATTTTTGCAGCTGGTATTTTTACTAAGGATACATTGCTTCTTGTTTTTAAAAGTATCTTTTTCTCTCCACCTTAACCAGAACTACACTATCTTCAAAAGTAAATGGAAATCCGGATATATTTTCCGACTACTGTGATTAAGATTAAGAGTGATCAATCAGAGTATATTATGTTGGAATAAATAACTGCGCTTAATTAACACCAAATTTAATCTTGATCATACAGGTAGTAACAATTAATGATATACAACATAAATACATGTATGATGGTCCTTCGCTTGGTCACACTGTGCTAGCGACATTCCACTGAGGCTAGACAGGGGCATTAGTGGAATCAAAATCAGTTTACAGTAATTACTTTTGAACTGCGTAAATAATCTAAATGCTTTAATTTTACGTATTGTTCATTTTACATCGAATGTGTATCAAATGAAAAAGTTAATGACTTAAATTGTGTTCTACTGATATGGGATTACAAAAATATTTACTGCGGACGCTGGGCTCGTTTTCATATTTAGAATCTCTTTGATGTGATAAATGTCCCGTTGCCATAAAATGATGACGGATTGACATAATGTAATCAGGAATGGAAATACAATATTGTAATTACCTTGTCATACGGCGACTGGTCATGGTGACGTTAGGCGGGACAGATACACACAGGAAGTACACTGATGACGTCAGACTGTAGCATGCCCTGTAATACAACAGATCAATTTGATATAAAAGCCCAGCGTCATATCAATAGTTATGGCGATTTAGGACTGGAATAAAATGAGTTATGCTAGCTTAAGCTAGTTTCATTAAACATAAGTTCGATAAATACACATACGTCTACAAGACCCGGCGCTTATAGGGAATTGTACATATACTACAGTTCATACCGTAAGGTGTTTTGATTATCATTCATTTAACAGAAACAACGAGAGAGAAACATCTTAATTAACCATACACATGTATCATGGCGTAACTCTTTTAAGGTTGATATTTACGAAGAACGTCTCTGTGGACAGACAATACTACAGATCCCATAGCACCAATTCTCACAACAGTACAACAGCATTGGAAACATTATTTTGTCAAAAGTTCAAACTTCAAATCTTTCATTTCAATGAAACTTTTTTTTAATGTTCCTTCGAAATACACCTTATTAATCCTTAAAACCTAGATTTGTATTCCAGGGGATATTGCATGGTCGGGAAATAATGAACCAAAAATGACGATTTACACAAATTTTCCAAGCATTCCATGCCAATTTCCTCTATACATTCTGTTTATATAGAATAATACAAAAGAATGTCATGAATCTTGCAGTGAATCATTAGATTATTGAAGTATAGAAACACGACCTTGCCATAGGAATACAAATAATTCACACATTATTTTGGTTTTACTTTTGAGGTTGTCTCCCCTTTATATTTCATTACGGTGCTCTGTCGTTTTCCTGGTGTCACAGCCCTACATGCCTCCTGACTGAATTTAATATAAGAGGGGATAACTTTTAAAAACTGTACTAACGTAGGTCTGGGTTTTTTCTCTCGGAATACCGTGTACCGAGGACGCACACAGCTAAATCAGCTAATCTAAACCAAGTCCCTAACGAAAATATGTTTCTACTTATATTTTTTTGTTTGTAGCTATTTTGTGGAGTAATTGACGAGAATAACGAGCAATATCTTAAGACTTGGAAAACAAAAATATATGCTCCCACTGAAAATAGAATCAGGTAGAACTACAGGTGAAAAAGGCGGGAATTCCATAGTTGGGGGTTCCCCTGTCCACTGTTAATCTCATGGTTACTGTTTTCGAGTATCTGTGCGCTCGTATTTGCCATCAAACCGATTGAAAAACATCCTTTTACAGGTAGCGAAAACTTTAATTTTGATATGAATTTCACATCATTTGAAATTCAAATGATCGTAAAAGAAATGGTACGGACTGCAGATAACACTATTAGTTTTCGATGTAAATTGTCTCCCTTTCGTATACACAATAGACAGTAAAACTACATGTAATATCATTATGTTTAACACACCATATTTTTTTTTTTTTTTTTTTTCATTTTCAAATAATTCAGATAATCAGGATTCTAACAGCTAAAACCAACCGAAATCAGGATCTTTATACACCGTCGATTAATATACAAAGAATTTTACGACTAATCAGATACATGTGTAAATCAAATAATGGTCTTATGCAGAACACAATCCTTCCTAAAACGAGTCTATGTTTCTAATAAGACTTCTATTTATTTCCCTTCTCGACAACAATGTCTAACGACTGTTTAATAATGATAAGATAATTACAGAAATATTTTTGTAACGGATCAGTAATTTTAGGTGCCTCATTTTCGTTTTGTTAATTGTACTATGGTAACTCTATTTTGTTCCGAATAATGTATGGGTATTGACTGTATCAACTACAATTGTCGCCAAGACGGTAGACTAATACTCATCAAACCCTGCTCCTCAGGTATGGCGTAAGAATGGTAGGTCTACCCGCTGTCCAAATTCAAGATCGTAAGAGGCGACTGAATTTTGGATTTTATCATTTTTCTTCTTTGTAATCAACTTCCTAATGTCTCTCTTGACACTGTCTCACTTTTGGCCTTCAGATGAACGTTCGTCCCTGTGAGGAAGGCCTTTGGGTTATGTCTTCAAGTCGAGCATATTGGGAGTGGGACGAATGGTTCGCCCATTGTCAGTATAATGTGACCGGGTGGGGTGTCCTGCTGGGTGTCTTCGGCAGTATGCTCCAGTGAGGTAGCACTATAAATCGGTAAACGTTTCGGACTTTCACAAGGAGACGAACACACCACAGCCTCACAAAATACACATACGCACTCACCACAAACGTGCATGTCCCGCGCACGGAATGTCGTCCTTAAATGACCTTAGATATTGATGATTAAAAAATGCCTTCCTATATGTCGTAATTACTTTATATTATTCACAGCTGCCATTTGCATTTCAAGGTCAAAAGAGAATCGATGTTTATTCTTTTATAAAGTCTTATCTGGTCAAACAAACGCTCGCACTACCTGCTATAGACACTTGTGGGCATAACGACATGGTTACTTCGTGTAATGTCTGATCAGGATGAACTTTCTGTGTTCTCCTGAAACATGCACGTTAAGCATGTTTTACCGAAATCGACAGATAGCTACCAAATAAAATGTCAAAAGAAAAACCCATGGATAGCCATGATACATATAAACAATTGGTCAAGTTACTTTTGTTTCATGGCACCAGAATAGTGATGTATTATGCTTGTAAAATATCACTGGATTTGTTATTTATATGAACTTTAATATATCGATAAAGTTTGACACCAATGCAGAAAAGTTTTCCTTAAAGAGGCATAACTCCTATGATATAAGGATCAAAGTGAATTCAAACATGTATGACATTCTGATCTATAAAAGTAACTTCCATTCGTTTTACTCTGTCAGATGATATACAGGGTTAGCATAGACGTATATCAAATGAATCGTGAAATAATGAGATAGATGAGGTAAACAGGGATGTTTCTTTAGCCTATAAATAACAGTATTATACCCGGTAGCCTTATCTCGTGTCCTTACAATCATCGTGATATCTCCTCACAAACATATCTCGTCGCCTGACAATAATCACGACATCTCCTGACAACTATATTTCGTCTCCTGGCAAACATCGCGACATTTCCAGACAACCATATCACGTCTCTTGACGACCGTCGCGACATCGCCTGGCAACCATACCTCGTCTTCTGACAACTATCGCAAAATCTCCTGACACCCATCACGACATTTCCTGACAACCATCACGAGATCTCCTGACAACCATCACGACATCTCCAGACAACCATCACGACATCTCCTGACAACCATATCCCGTCTCCTGACGACCAGCACGATATCTCCTGACAACCATATCTCGTCTCCTGACAGCCAGCACGATGTCTCCTGACGACCAGCACGATATCTCCTGACAACCATATGTCGTCTCCTGACGACCAGCACGATATCTCCTGACAACCATATGTCGTCTCCTGACAACCATCACGATATTGGAGATTGGTTTTTAGAATTAGTTTTTTGCTGTTCATAACATGATTGTCTAGATGATATTTATTTAGGACACTATTTCTGTTTTACATGTGTATGCTCTATATATACCGTATTTGTTCTTACTGTGCATTTAATTTACTCTTATGGTAAATTTTATCAATTTGTTATCAATTCTGAAATTGGACCTTTTGGTCTGTTGAAATTGAAATAAATAAGAAATAACCCAATAGAAATAGATCACGATGACAAACTCATTAAAGTTTGAAGTTTTATGAAGCAGTCTATAGACTTACCTGTAATTATCTCCTATTGTTCTACCTTTCACACCTAGTATCACTTGGCCATCAAAATACCTTACCTGTATACAATGTACCTCAAAATTCAGAATGTTGGCTAAGTGAGAAGATACCCATGTCTCGTCTCGTGACAACCATCGCGTTCGTGGTGGTTCATTTTGCTATATAAACATTACTTGAGTTTACCTGTGGAAAATGTATGGGTCTCAAAGGTTCGCGTTCGTGGTACGTGTCTGGGATTTGGGATTAGTTTCTACCCGTGTTAGATTAGGAGAAAAACAGGATTTATACGGATTTAATGTAATGCTGTTATTATTTCACATCGTTAAGCAATGTGAATTTATATTGATAAAAGAGTTAAACATTTCACCGGTTTGATATGCACCCACTATAAATATAAATCAACGTCTAGATCCCACGTTATAGATATCATAATTACGATAGGAATATAGGCCCATACCTTCAGTAATAAAACTCAGAGTTAATAAAAAATAATTTGATTTACCATTGTATAACTCATTGTTTTTAGCAATAATTTTGAAAAGAACTAAGGGAAATAAATTGTAGATTTATCACTGTACATTTACACTACAGTGGAATATGTAAGTTACCACAATTTCGGTATGTATGTACATACATTTCTATCAAATCAAATTCATATCGAGAAAGATAACATAAAAAAATGTAAAATGCAAGTCGACTAAAGTGACGGTGTGTGTGCAGATCAACGCTATTCTTGTTATAATTTGTGGATGTGTAGGCCTACTCAGTTTTCATTATATTCTAATCAAATGGTATTTTCTCTAAATATTTGCAATTGCACATATTGTGTGTACATCTCAATCAACAACTAGGGTCCTAGGACTATATCAGCCAGATTTTGTTTTCAAAACAAATTTAATCGGAAGTGATCACTTTATAACGGTAAAAGTACGACGAAAATCTGTCATTAGTCACCACATCAACAAAACAGTACATTCCTCGGACATTTCGAGGGGAACCCCAAAAAAATCGTCAGGTATACGAATTTACATATTATTACTTTTTTCTTATACAAAATCATATAAGGCTTAGACCTACCATACGTGTTATCACAGAGTTTGGGTTTAGGAATTTTAAGTTATAAAAACTTATGAGGATCAAGGATATCGATGTATTAAAAAGTCTCAGGCTGTCAATACACACACGGCACAGATTTTGAATATGTGTTATAAAAACTGCACACTAGTTAACTTACCAGGTAGAGATTATCACAGGGACTTACATTCCCAACCCACAGTTCATAGAGATGGCTTGGACCACAATTTGGGGATTTGTGCCAAGTCTCCGTGAGGAAAATAGGGAATAGTTCAAAGGCGGAAGAAGAGGGTTGGAGGAGGAAGTTCTCTCTGCTGCGTTCCTTAGCAAACTTGTCACACGAGAAGATACAAAGGGGGACAACTCTGATGTAAAATCAAGCATTAAAGATGCGTGGCGCAGAGTTTCGAATTCCACCTTAATGAAATTTTTTTGTCTATACAAAAAATGTAATTCTATTAGTCTTTACATCATAATCTTTGCAAAAAAGGGTCAAGTTGGTCATCCTGTATGGCAGCAGAAGTGTACTCAGTTAACAGACAGGACAAATAGGAGCCATACTTTTATATTTACCAAAATATCTAATTCGCCACTGTGGCTGTATCAACATCTCATTCCATAAACAACAATTCGGCTACCTAGAATGCAGTCCGCATTCGTCATATTTCTACTCAATGTAGTTTGTCTATATAAAGTATAGTAGTTTAGATACTTATTTCCTTATATTACAGAATTACAATATCAAAATTGACAGTACGTGTAACCGGTGTAGCTGCGAAAGAGACATATTGGTCAAACAGCCATTGGAACAAAATTGCTGCTTGATAAAGATTGATACTTAACTTTTTTTTCTTCCATTTCTTATTTTGCTAAAGTGTCTATAACTGTAATAATAACTGTTGGCAAATATTATCAGGCGTAATATTAAATAAATAAGATAAAACACAACATTAAGACTTTCCCTTAATTACGAAAATTAAAAATGTCCACGTCTGTGTTTTGTAAAGACCTTATTAGTGCGAAATAGTAATACTACAATAATCGAACGGTCATACATAGGTACAAGAGTGCACGTGCTATCGTTCGTAAGCAGAATATTGCGTCGCTCGCACCAACCTGACTTCATTCGGGTTTCTTCGGGTAACATTGTTTACATACAACATCCGAGGTAAACACAGGTTTAAAATCCGTAAATATATATTACATACAATTTTATGGTAAATGCTTATTTATCGCTTTATATGCTTAAATACCTCCAATATCTGTAAGAAATCATCCAACGGTTCCATGTGTCTATAGTGTGTTAAGACGTAAAACATACCTGTATATCTCCACGGAAGGCCTGTCCAGTGTAATATTGGTCTCAGAGGAAGCAGGAAGGCCATGGGAGATTATGATTGATCGGGGTGAAGCGGCCGAAGACTACATCCCTTAAGGCAACAAAATGGTAACATATAAACAGCCTACATCGGTTAGCCAGTGCCAGGGGCCATATAATACATAGTCCGATAGTAAATATACTTAGGCGTGGACATTAGATACCTATATGATCACGTTACGTCGCATTCAGAGGAAATTAAGATTTTGGCGACATTTTGAGAGAATTAGTAAAAGATCTTCACGTTCTTGTCACGAAATTTTCTAAACACTACGCCATAATGAAAACATTATGATAGTTGCACCATATTTTCATTGGCGATTAGTGTTTAGCAAAGAAAAGTTATGGGGTTTCTCCAAAACACACACCACACACAAAATAAAAAACAAAAAACAAAAAAAAAACAACAACAACAAAGTTTGTCGGAATTGCATTACGTTTCGCCTTTACATGAAATGCAGATGCATTTTGCCAGAACTAAAGTGCCACTTTGGAAGTTCGACAATCTACAATCCATCTATCCCGAATTAAAATCGTAGTAGCCTGAAAATAGTGTACTGTCATTTCCGTAAGGACTATAAAGTACATAGTTCAAGTATTTGACGGACAAAACCATAGATATACAGAAATATCCGTAATACCTGTACTTGAGGATGTACAAAAGGCATTGTACAGTTGTTGAATGCCTGTTAACCATCGATATATTTCTGTTACAAAGCGGTCAAATTGATAATGCGATGAGAATATATTTTGTTTTATTGGAATGACCCATTATTTCTTTTCTCCAAGACTAATTTTCCCTTGATTTTTTTGTGTTGCTGTCTCGGTATAAACCCAGTCGACACGAACTACTTTACATGTTTTGTCATGAATGCATAGAATATAGATATAAAAATGAATGTTCGCAAATCAATGATCTATAAGGAATTGACAACTTCAGATACAATGGATAACATTTACAAATCTCTATTTTATATACATGTAGGTATGTTTGATATACAGGTATTACACAACTCTATATATACATACATTGTATATGTAGGTAGGTATTAAAAATCTCTATAAACATGTAGGTATGTTTGATATACAGGTATAACACAACTCTATATATACATATATGTAGGTAGGTATTAAAAATCTCTATAAACATGTAGGTATGTTTGACATACAGGTATAACACAACTCTATATACATAGATTTGTAGGTTTGTTTGATAAATTATAATATCTATATTAAAGAAAGCTAGATATGTTTTTAATAAATTTCCATCGTCACCCGTCGTCATTTTGTACCACGAAACTCATTTATATAACGAACGTTTAGGTTGATGGTTTAGTTTTATTTTGTTTAACGTCCTATTAACGGCCAGGGTCATTAAAGAACGTGTCAGGTTTTTGAGGTGGAGGTACCCGGAAAAAAATCGGCCTACGGTCAGTACCAGGCAGCTGCCCCACGTTGGTTTCGAACTTACAACCCAGAGGTGGAGGGCTAGTGATTAAGTGTCGGGACACCTTTTTTCTTTTCTTTCCCAGATACAAATCATTTTATTTTCCCCGTCAATAGGGCCCCGGGGGTCGGGTCCCCCGTGGTTCCTCACAATGCATAAAACGTATTGATATTTTATTTTATACACTCTCTTACATTCTTACATTCTTACATTAAGACATAATATCACACTCACGTTTCTTGTGTAGACATATCAAAACATAATTTGTATATCACAGTCACTTAATATGATTATATCATTATCAGAAATAAAATACTTTATTAAAATTGCCATTTGATGTGCATTAATGAAATAGGTTAAAATATACTTGACGAAACGCTTGAAAGTGAACTTGAAAAATTTGATAATATCTACATTGCCTTCTTTACACATAACGAGATTTCGTCTTTTAAAAGTACAAAACCGTGCTACACTTAAGAGTGAAGTTTACTATATGACTATTAACATTTTTCCATTTCTCATAGTAGCCAAGCAAAATAAGACGAATAAAGTTATCATACACTTAATGTTGTCAACACTCGCACCAAAAAATTACTTTTTGATTAAACATTTGAAAAATACATAAAAGTTTTCTAATTCAGGACATTTTAAAAAACATGTGGTATAAAGTTTCTGTTGATACCCTACAAACAGGACAGTAATCCGTTTCCGTCATTCCAAACTTCAACAATTTTTGGTGCGTAAAAATAACATTATGGGCAACTTTAAAATGTACCTCAACGACTTCAACCGGATAATTTGGAGCGTGCATAATACAATATAAGCGTTAAACCTGTTCGTCCGGAAACTTATTTCCCCAAAATTCAAGCGCTACAGGTGTTACAAACGCACCGCTTACCAGTACATTGTAAATGTCACGCGTAGATCGTGGCGACACGCGCGTGCCGTCAGCCCTTTGTAGAGTTACAACAGGATCCACCACACATGTTTTGTCAAAACTGTGGTTAGTATATTAAGTATGTAAGTTTACATAAACAAGACCTGATTAAATTAACATAGAGTTATGTTGAGTAATTTGCCTTCACTCTGAAAAAGTGGTTAAAAAATACAGGTTGACTATACAAACAAGAGATCCCAGAGGGATCTTGGCGCCCACCATTGAATGATCTTCATAGGTTCCATGTCAGATTGATCTTTTCTCTACTTTTCCCTTCTTCTAAGTCTTACTAATCCTAATCTGTGTAAATACAGAAACAGCACTCTATAGCTAGTACTTTTCAAACAAGGGGAAACTATATATAAAATTTAAGATTTAGCGATAATGGCTGTCTGTCGACCATGTTTTTGGATTGGTCCCAATATGCAAAACTAGGCACTGAGGGGAACCTACATATGAAATTTGAGAAAGATCCCTTCAGTACTTTCTGAGAAATAGCGATAACAAACTTCAATTGTCAATATCCAAGATGGCTTCCTGTCGGCCATGTTGTTTTCTGATTGGTCTCAAAATGCAATATGCATAACGAGGCACTGAGGGGAACGTATGTATGAAATTTGAGAAAGATCCCTTCATTACTTTCTGAGAAATAGCGATAACAAACTTCAATTGTCAATATCCAAGATGGCTTCCTATCGGCCATGTTGTTTTCTGATTGGTCTCAAAATGCAATATGCATAACGAGGCACTGAGGGGAACGTATGTATGAAATTTGAGAAAGATCCCTTCATTACTTTCTGAGAAATAGCGATAACAAACTTCAATTGTCAATATCCAAGATGGCTGCCTGTCGGCCATGTTGTTTTCTGATTGGTCTCAAAATGCAATATGCATAACTAGGCACCAAGAGGAACCTACATATGAAATTTGAGAAAGATCCCTTCATCACTTTCTGAGAAATAGCGATAACAAACTTTAATTGTCAAAATCCAAGATGGCTGCCTGTCGGCCATGTTGTTTTCCGATTGGTCTCAAAATGCAATAGGCATAACTAGGCACCAAGAGGAACCTACATATGAAATTTGAGAAAGATCCCTTCAGTACTTTCTGAGAAATAGCGATAACAAACTTCAATTGTCAAAATCCAAGATGGCTGCCTGTCGGCCATGTTGTTTTCCGATTGGTCTCAAAATGCAATATGCATAACTAGGCACCAAGTGAAACCTACATATGAAATTTGAGAGTGATCCCTTCAATACTTCTGAGAAATAGCAATAACAAACTTCAATTGTCAAAATCGAAGATGGGTGCCTGTCAGCCATGTTGTTTTCTGATTGGTCTCAAAATGCAATATGCAAAACTAAGCACCAAGAGGAACCTACATATGAAATTTGAGAAAGATCCCTTCAGTACTTTCTGAGAAATAGCGATAACAAACTTCAATTGTCAAAATCCAAGATGGCTGCCTGTCGGCCATGTTGTTTTCGGATTGGTCTCAAAATGCAATAGGCATAACTAAGCACCAAGAGGAACCTACATATGAAATTTGAGAAAGATCCCTTCAGTACTTTCTGAGAAATAGCGATAACAAACTTTAATTGTCAAAATCCAAGATGGCTGCCTGTCGGCCATGTTGTTTTCCGATTGGTCTCAAAATGCAATAGGCATAACTAGGCACCAAGAGGAACCTACATATGAAATTTGAGAAAGATCCCTTCAGTACTTTCTGAGAAATAGCGATAACAAACTTCAATTGTCAAAATCCAAGATGGCTGCCTGTCGGCCATGTTGTTTTCCGATTGGTCTCAAAATGCAATAGGCATAACTAGGCACCAAGAGGAACCTACATATGAAATTTGAGAAAGATCCCTTCAGTACTTTCTGAGAAATAGCGATAACAAACTTCAATTGTCAAAATCCAAGATGGCTGCCTGTCGGCCATGTTGTTTTCCGATTGGTCTCAAAATGCAATATGCATAACTAGGCACCAAGAGGAACCTACATATGAAATTTGAGAAAGATCCCTTCAGTACTTTCTGAGAAATAGCGATAACAAACTTCAATTGTCAAAATCCAAGATGGCTGCCTGTCGGCCATGTTGTTTTCCGATTGGTCTCAAAATGCAATATGCATAACTAGGCACTAAGGGGAACCTACATATGAAATTTGAGAAAGATCCCTTCAGTACTTTCTGAGAAATAGCGATAACAAACTTCAATTGTCAAAATCCAAGATGGCTGCCTGTCGGCCATGTTGTTTTCCGATTGGTCTCAAAATGCAATATGCATAACTAGGCACAAGAGGAACCTACATATGAAATTTGAGAAAGATCCCTTCATCACTTTCTGAGAAATAGCGATAACAAACTTCAATTGTCAAAATCCAAGATGGCTGCCTGTCGGCCATGTTGTTTTCCGATTGGTCTCAAAATGCAATATGCATAACTAGGCACCAAGAGGAACCTACATATGAAATTTGAGAAAGATCCCTTCAGTACTTTCTGAGAAATAGCGATAACAAACTTCAATTGTCAAAATCCAAGATGGCTGCCTGTCGGCCATGTTGTTTTCCGATTGGTCTCAAAATGCAATATGCATAACTAGGCACCAAGGGGAACCTACATATGAAATTTGAGAAAGATCCCTTCAGTCACTTTCTGAGAAATAGCGATAACAAACTTCAATTGTCAAAATCCAAGATGGCTGCCTGTCGGCCATGTTGTTTTCCGATTGGTCTAAAAATGCAATATGCATAACTAGGCACCAAGAGGAACCTACATATGAAATTTGAGAAAGATCCCTTCAGTACTTTCTGAGAAATAGCGATAACAAACTTCAATTGTCAAAATCCAAGATGGCTGCCTGTCGGCCATGTTGTTTTCCGATTGGTCTCAAAATGCAATATGCATAACTAGGCACCAAGAGGAACCTACATATGAAATTTGAGAAAGATCCCTTCAGTACTTTCTGAGAAATAGCGATAACAAACTTCAATTGTCAAAATCCAAGATGGCTGCCTGTCGGCCATGTTGTTTTCCGATTGGTCTCAAAATGCAATATGCATAACTAGGCACCAAGAGGAACCTACATATGAAATTTGAGAAAGATCCCTTCAGTACTTTCTGAGAAATAGCGATAACAAATTTCAATTGTCAAAATCCAAGATGGCTGCCTGTCGGCCATGTTGTTTTCCGATTGGTCTCAAAATGCAATATGCATAACTAGGCACCAAGAGGAACCTACATATGAAATTTGAGAAAGATCCCTTCAGTACTTTCTGAGAAATAGCGATAACAAACTTTCAATTGTCAAAATCCAAGATGGCTGCCTGTCGGCCATGTTGTTTTCCGATTGGTCTCAAAATGCAATATGCATAACTAGGCACCAAGAGGAACCTACATATGAAATTTGAGAAAGATCCCTTCAGTACTTTCTGAGAAATAGCGATAACAAACTTCAATTGTCAAAATCCAAGATGGCTGCCTGTCGGCCATGTTGTTTTCCGATTGGTCTCAAAATGCAATAGGCATAACTAGGCACCAAGAGGAACCTACATATGAAATTTGAGAAAGATCCCTTCAGTACTTTCTGAGAAATAGCGATAACAAACTTCAATTGTCAAAATCCAAGATGGCTGCCTGTCGGCCATGTTGTTTTCCGATTGGTCTCAAAATGCAATATGCATAACTAGGCACCAAGAGGAACCTACATATGAAATTTGAGAAAGATCCCTTCAGTACTTTCTGAGAAATAGCGATAACAAACTTCAATTGTCAAAATTCAAGATGGCTGCCTGTCGGCCATGTTGTTTTCCGATTGGTTCCATAATGCAATATGCATAACTAGACACGAAGAGGGAACCTACATATGAAATTTGAAAACGATTCCTTCAGTACTTTCTGAGAAATAGCGATAACAATCTTTAATTGTCAAAATCCAAGATGGCTGCCTGTCGGCCATGTTGTTTTCCGATTGGTCTCAAAATGCAATATGCATAACTAGGCACCAAGAGGAACCTACATATGAAATTTGAGAAAGATCCCTTCAGTACTTTCTGAGAAATAGCGATAACAAACTTCAATTGTCAAAATCCAAGATGGCTGCCTGTCGGCCATGTTGTTTTCCGATTGGTCTCAAAATGCAATATGCATAACTAAGCACCAAGTGGAACCTACATATGAAATTTGAGAAAGATCCCTTCAGTACTTTCTGAGAAATAGCGATAACAAACTTCAATTGTCAAAATCCAAGATGGCTGCCTGTCGGCCATGTTGTTTTCGGATTGGTCTCAAAATGCAATCTGCATAACTATGCACCAAGTGGATCCTACATATGAAATTTGAGAGTGATCCCTTCAGCACTTTCTGAGAAATAGCGATAACAAACTTCAATTGTCAAAATCCAAGATGGCTGCCTGTCGGCCATGTTGTTTTCTGATTGGTCTCAAAATGCAATATGCATAACTAGGCACCAAGAGGAACCTACATATGATATTTTGAGAAAGATCCCTTCAGTACTTTCTGAGAAATAGCGATAACAAACTTCAATTGTCAAAATCCAAGATGGCTGCCTGTCGGCCATGTTGTTTTCCGATTGGTCTCAAAATGCAATATGCATAACTAGGCACTAAGGGAAACCTACATATGAAATTTGAGAAAGATCCCTTCAGCACTTTCTGAGAAATAGCGATAACAAACTTCAATTGTCAAAATCCAAGATGGCTGCCTGTCGGCCATGTTGTTTTCCGATTGGTCTCAAAATGCAATATGCATAACTAGATACTAAGGGAAACCTACATATGAAATTTGAGACAGATCCCTTCAGCACTTTCTGAGAAATAGCGATAACAAACTTCAATTGTCAAAATCCAAGATGGCTGCCTGTCGGCCATGTTGTTTTTCGATTGGTCTCAAAATGCAATATGCATAACTAGGCACGAAGGGGAACCTACATATGAAATTTGAGGAAGATCCCTTCAGTACTTTTTGAGGATTAGCGATAACAAGAATTGTTTACGGACGGACGGAGGGACGGACGGACGACGGACCACGGACGCAGGGCGATTTGAATAGCCCACCATCTGATGATGGTGGGCTAAAAATCACATGAATCTTCAAATTTTAAAGACTTAAACATATCCGACCACTGCGACCAAGCCAGAAGCATTTCTCGATAAAAGGACGGAACCATATTTAATTGTGAACAGTTAAAATTACAATTCAAACAGGACAAAGCTAGCTTCATGTTTCCTATTGAAGACAAAAAATACTTACCAGTGTATTTTCATAGGACATCATCTGTTAAAAACCTAAATGCAAACTTAATCCTGAAAGATTTCATTTTCAACTCAATATCTGGAAATTGCAAGCCACCCTTATTTTTGGAGCCTATAATAGTTTTGTACGATACTAAATGTTTACCATTATCCCAAAGAAACTTTAAGCACAGATTTTTTATTTGTGACTTGTGTAACTCCGATATTGAGGCTACAGACAGGACATGCCAACATTTAGAAAGCAACAACGAAGAAATAACAGTAACACGGCCCTGAATAGTTAAATACCTCTGAGACCATGAAGTCAAAATCTTACGAATATAATTAATTGTACCTTCCCAGTTGAGTGACTGGCATGTTTTAACATCAGGACCTAAATATACACCAAGTACAATCATTGATTTATCTAAAATTTTGACATGAAAAGTACGAGCTTCCTCCTTTGTTAATACACCTGAACCAATACACATTACCTCAGATTTTTCAACATTAACTTTGGCCCCAGATACTTTAACGTATTTGTCCAAAACATTGAAAACTGCATTAACAGAAATTTTACTCGATAAAGTCAACGTTGTATCATCCGCATGTTGGAAAACCTTGACCTCTTTATCTGCCAAAGGTATTTTAATTCCGTGAACATTATCATTTTTTAAGATTGTTTGGCCTAAAGGCCTAAAGGCTGTTAAAACATACAGCATCGCAGAGAAGCGGCATCCCTGCCTAACTGAATTCAAGATTGGAAAGTATTTAGTTAAAAACCCATTACATTTGACCACAGGTGCCTGACTCGTTTTTATAAAATAATAACATATAGAGTACATATAAATGAGAAAGGTTCTGAACTCCCCCAGGCTTGAAATCTGATGTATTTATTTCTGATTGGTTCAACACATTTTCTATAACCAATCAGAATGCTTGTTCAAATTTACCGCGGCTGACACAACATGGCTACTCAAGTGGAAAATCTGCTATCAGTATGCATAAAAAGTCCCGGGGCCGTCGATAGGGTGCTCGTATACATAAAGTAAGTGTATGTAATAGTTGTATTCGGTGATCTGATGAAGCGTACCTCTTGATTAACCCGTGGACTTCGTATTTAAAGCTATGTCCAATAGAGTCAAAGTGTGGTGACCCCGTTACGTCAACTTGTCCGACTAAACAAAATCGAGGGGATTTTGAAGTTTCACGCCCGATTTCGTAAACTAATATCGAGAAATCGACAACATGTTATGGCTTATTTTAAAGATTGACCATTTCTCTTCAATTTAAGTCCTACTTCGAAAAAATCCACCCAATACAACCGAAGCTACGGTACTTAGAAATAAATACATCAGATTTCAAGCCTGGGGGAGTTCAGAACCTTTCTCATTTATATGTACTCTATATGTTATTATTTTATAAAAACGAGTCAGGCACCTGTGATTTGACACTACTATGAATTCCATTATAAAATATTTTAATCCATTTAACAAAACGTTCCCCAAAACCAAATTTTAGAAGAACTTTTTCAAGATAAACATGGCTGACTCTATCGAAAGCTTTTTCCTGGTAAATTTTTAGTACATAACCCTCTAATTTATCACATTCAGCAAGATCTATCACATCACGTATACATGAAATATTATCAGCTATATCTCTCCCTACGATACCACAGCTTTGGTAAGGGGAGATAATGCTTGGTAAAACAGATTTTAACCTATTTGACATAATTCTTGCAAAAATTTTGTAATCAACATTCAGGAGACTAATAGGCCTCCATTTTTAAAAGTTTATTTCTATCTCCTTTATTTTTAAAAACAAGACTTATGATACCAAGTTTCATTGATTTCGATAATTCGTCTTTCTGTTCCATTTCTGAGACTAGTCGAAGAAATACGTCACTTAAAATATCCTAAAATTTTCTATAAAATTCAACCGTCAAACCATCCTGCCCAGGACTTTTACTGTTTGCCATTCCTTTCAACGCTGTTTTTACTTCTTCCTCGATTATTGGGGAATCTATACATCTTTTATCAACATCTGATAATTCCTTATCAACACATTGTAAAAAATCATCAATATCATCGTCATCAACCTTTACACACGAGTATATATAATTTCTTATAAAATGCATCCATTACTAAATCAGTATCATTTAAAATCTGCCCGTTATCGTTTTCAAGTTCTTTTAATTACTTTTAAATTTTGTCTGTGTCTTTCCTGTCTCAAAAAGTGAGCAGTATTACGGGCACTCTCAATCGCCCATTTAGCTTTAGAACGCAGAACCGCACCCTTACATTTTTCCTCTTCAAAATGTTCCAATTCCACCTTTAATTCATAAAATTTCCTGAAAAGATATTTGTCATTAGAACTAACTATTTTAACAGATACATCCGCCAGCTTCTTTTGAAGCTGATAATATTGAGAATTCCTTTGTTTTTGCCGATCTTTCCCAAATAACTGGGAGATTGTTTACGTACATTTCCTGACAACTGTCTTTCAATAAGGAAATAATCTATTTTACTTTGTGAGAAACTATCATTTCTTATTTGCTTACGGGAAAATACAGAACAATCACGACACCTTAACCACTCGGTCACCACGGCCCCTATATAGATAACAAATGACGTTAGTCCAACAACAGATCTATGAACTCTCGTCTTTTATTTGATCGTCGAAAACAGAACGTTCAGATGCTAATGCTTGTTTAATTTCCGATTCGTGTTATAGGTACTTTGAATGCTTGGCATTTCTGTTGTTGTAAAACTGGCATATATTAACGGAGGTATATAAACTGCTTTTCACTGGTATAAGTTATATGACCAGGGACTTGGATGTGTCAAGATCAGCCAGACACCCAATACATACATACCACATACATACCACATACATACCACATACATACATACATACATACATACATACCACATACATACCACATACATACCACATACATACATACATACATACCACATACATACAGACATACATACCACATAAAAGACATACATACATACATACATACATACAACATCAGACATACATACATACATACAGACAACATACATACAGACACAGACAACATACACATACATACACAGACATACACAACATACACACACAACAGACATACAACAGACAGACAGCAGACAGACAGACAGACAGACAGACAGACACACACATACTACATACACGACATACAGACATACATACAGACACACACACACAGACAGACAGACACACAGACAGACATACACACACAACAGACAGACAACAGACAGACATACATCAGACAACATACATACATCAGAAGACAGACATACATACAACATACATACATACATACATACATACATACATACATACATACATACATACATACATACATACATACATACATACATACATACATACATACATACATACATACATACATACATACATACATACATCATACATACATACATACATACATACATACATACATACATACATCATACATACATACATACATACATACATACATACATACATACATACATACATACATACATACATACATACATACATACATACATACATACATACATACATACATACATACATACATACATACATACATACATACATACATACATACATACATACATACATACATACATACATACATACATACATACATACATACATACATACATACATACATACATACATACATACATACATACATACATACATACATACATACATACATACATACATACATACATACATACATACATACATACATACATACATACATACATACATACATACATACATACATACATACATACATACATACATACATACATACATACATACATACATACATACATACATACATACATACATACATACATACATACATACATACATACATACATACATACATACATACATACATACATACATACATACATACATACATACATACATACATACATACATACATACATACATACATACATACATACATACATACATACATACATACATACATACATACATACATACATACATACATACATACATACATACATACATACATACATACATACATACATACATACATACATACATACATACATACATACATACATACATACATACATACACATACATACATACATACATACACATACATACATACATACATACATACATACATACATACATACATACATGTACATTGGGCATTTGCGGAAATTCGGTCTCGCATACTTTCATCTATGTTTTTAACCAAGAATGATAAGTAAACATCAGAAACAAGCTTTAAGTTTATTGATCAATTTTTACAACAAGCTAGGTTATCACATTAATCTTTGATGTCAATTCATTGTTTTCATTGTGAAAAGTTAAATCTATAATAAATATTTGAGAAAATTTCCAGAAAACTCTTTTTTTTCAACGATTTAGAAATACCCATCAATCAAACTGATTAATTTTACATAATACACTGTAACTTGAAATAATATCAGCACTTCAGCAAGTCACAAATAGACCTGTCGGGTAAAAAATGTCTACAGTTATTGTCCGAGACAAATATGGAAACTCGGAAAAACCTGTACATGTTTGATGCAGATACTGCTACTGTACATTTGATGTACTACACAAGTACGTCTCTCAAATAAACAAATTGTTCATCTACACATTTTGGAAAGCCGGTGGTTCTGTCCTACACCATTCCGTGATCTGTCAGTATGTTTGTGAGAGTACAGAGTGGGGATAACGTAAGTTGATCAGGCCTATCTTCTGTCATCCCTCTTGTGTCTCGACTAACTTTTGATATTGTAGTCTCTGTCTTGTTTGGAAGTGTTTTTTTGATTGTCTTTTTTTTGTTTTTTTTTTAATTGTAAGAAAAAACAACTATATAATCGTGATTTATGTTTTTTTTAAATGTGCATAAATTTTGTATCAGATATGGTACACCTTTTGGCACCTTGACAAAAGTCCATGTCTTGATTAAATCAAATACAAGTTTCAGAGCAAAATTTCAAGATAAGGAAGACATATTAGAGGGAAATACTAATAATAGACACATCTCAATGCAAACATTCTCCACATTATATATTTTCGGAACAGAGTTACTTCCCTTGATCAATTAATAAATGCCCTATTACATATTTGATAATCATATTTTACTCACTTACTACACGAATGTTTTATTACATAAGTGGAAAAAATGCTTTAAATGTATTTAAATGTCATAAGCTATTCTTTTGCACCTCTTTTAATATGTGTATTTTTACATGAATTCTAACTGACTAAAAATTCATTGCACATAACATAAATGTTGCCGTCTTTGAATACTAAACAACTTGTAAAAAAGAGGTAGTAAAATCATAAAAGTATTAAACTAAAGTTTGGAACCAGATAACAAACATATATGCGAAGAAGGATACATTTTATGTGTAAAATATTATATTTCCGCCATTCGGTAAAATACATGTATATCATACAGTATATGCTACGCTGGGCACTAGAGGCTTCAGAGATAAACTGCGTTCAATGACTGTATATTGTACTTGGACAGGAGGTAATTCAGAAAAACCCCCATAAGGTTTATAATAATATCTCTAAATGAAGGTGAAACAAATAAAAGAGCTTAGGGAGGCAGTGGAGAAATAATTACATATGCCAAAAAACCAAATTGTTAAAACAATAATACATTAACCTGAATCTACTAAATCTTTTAACAGAATGTGGGTCACATTAAATACTTATTTTTTGGGTCTTGATATATGTTTTTTCATATGTGCTATCTATGTGTCTCCAGTCTCTTTTAATCACTATGATGATGATTTCTACGGACTAGAATCTGAGGTAGCCTTACTAATAACAGAAGGAAACATAATGCTAGCAGGGGATTTTAATTCAAAAACTGTGTCTTGTCAAATATTAGATTTTAACTGTTGATTGACTGTGGACAACTCCAGCCTGCTCTCCTCAGTCAAGCAGCCACTGTAAAGCAACCAACGTATCTTTCAGACCACTCTCTAATAACCATAGTTTTATGTATCATTAATAGGAATAGCCCTGATAGTTTGTTTAGAATGAAAGAAGACATTTGACAAGAAAGAAGAGAAACTATACAAAGAACATCTTCGTAAACTTAATGATATTCCAGATCACAACAGGTTTGGTCTTTCCCAAAATATGTCGATATAAATCAATAGACAAGGAAGATCCTGTAAACGAGGCAGACTTTGGTGAACACTTTAGAAACTTATAAGCTAAAAAAATACATTGTTAACAATACTACTTACAATCATATAGAATAAAGGCGATTAAAGTGGCTGTCAGGGGCCTGACAATATTAGTAATGAAATAATTACACACCGATTTTCAATTATAACAAACAATTTGTGTTAGATATATAATGCATTTTCAAAAGTGGCTATTACCCAGAAAGCAGTTCATACTTTGTTGATTTTAACAAATCGTTTGAATCCATATGACGGAAAGTCTTCTATATAAGCTTCCAAAATGTTGTGTTGGCAACAAACTAGGAAATTTTGGAAGATATGTAGGAACTTACTACATAATCCTTCAAACGAAAATTATTTTCCCCACCCACTTCTTTCAATATATTACGATGACTTAAACAGCGTGGAAGTTTGAGCCCCTCTCTATTCAATTACATGGAAATGACCTTCCAGCTTTATTACTAAACGATCCCATACAGCTTTATAGCTATGAAATAAGATGTCTAATGTCTGCGGATGACCTTGATTCTGTCTGAAACAGCAGAGGAACTACAGAAGTCGTTTAACAGCTTAAATGCGTGCTGTGTAAAATGGAAACTATCTACAAGTACTGATTGTAATGGGGACCATTACAGATGTCCCCCAAACACCCCCACAGTCATACCAATGTGTTCGGTATCCCTCATAACCAATCGATACCAATGTTCACTTTAATCTGACAATTTCTTAATTTCGACCTATCAGAGGCCTCCATTTTATTACCGTGGCAATCAAATGTTACCATATTATTCGGCTCCATGAAAACCGCTACAATGTATGTACAATCAAATGCATCAAGCCGGAAACAAAGCCCTTTCCTTCAGAAAGTTTCAACTAATGGTTACCATGTTTCATCAATAGCCAAGTTCCTTTGATGTATTCAAGTGAAAAGTACTACCGATTACGGGTGCGTAAATGTCCCGCCCACTCCTAATTGCAAGTAAAGGCGCTCTCTGATTGGTCAGCCACCACAAGCAGTGCAGTTGATTGTCATCAGACCCTCACGTTTTTTTTAGTTCAATTCGTTTGATCGCAGGCTTGAAAATTAAAACTTATTGAATTGCGAAAAACATGACTCTGGATACTATAGTATAAATTATATATTATTGCGAGAAAATATTTTCTGTTTGATTAGATTAAACCATGCCAAAATCAAAAGAAAAGTATAAATCATTGGAATGTAATAAAGATCAATGATTTAAGAAAATAGCAAGCAAAATGAGAGCATCTTCAATCATATTTTAAAGATAACTGAACATCTCTCACCTGACAGCACATTGATTTGATTTCCCTCTAATTCCGAGTTTGGATAAATGATAACATAACTTGTATCTATCAATAGAGCTAACGTCTCTTTTAAAATCTACAAAGTAATAAAAGAATCGCTTGTTATCATTTAGAAATTCGGTAATTTTAGCATGAAGTGCGTAAACAGTATCAATCGTGTTTTAACTATGGCGAAACCCACACTGACATTGTTTGATTCTGACTATTGTATGAGCCGATTATCTGATAGCCATACAGCCTAGGAGACTAATATCTCTATAGTTGTTAGGGTTACTCTTGTGAAGTGGTTTAATAATCGCTATTGACAAAACCTCAGAAAATAAAATAAAATATTCCCTGTTCTCAGTCCGGTGTTTTATTTTTTTATTTCCTGAATAGTAATTGGTTTCTCAAGTTCACCTAGTACATCCTTGATTCTCGGAAGGATTGGATTTCCTAAGATAACCCTTCTATGTTACACATTACAGACGACTGGGTTCGGCAAGGATATCAACGTCGCTGATGCTACGAGCGATACAGCAGCAACAATACCAATAATCTGATAGCTCTCTTGGAATGTAAATCGGAGGCAAAACAGATATCAACTCATCTGATGTCAACTGCGTCACTCCCCACCCAAGTTGATTCTCATACGTACTGAGTTAAATACTTGTATTGCAATTGTACCGAAACCATGAGCAAATTTTACACATAGTGATCGAAAATCTTTCACATCTTTGAACAGATTTGATGAAAATCAAAGTGCCAAGGCCACTCATAGGTGCTGTGCATGAGGGAACGAAATACAGGAGAAAAGCAAGTAGTATATAAATATAAAATGGCCGAAAATGTCTTTACGTAATTATGCATTGCTTGATGTTTTACTGATGATAAGCCTATGTCATTTAAAGGATTTGTATTCATTTAAAAAAAGATTGGTTGCGTTAACGTTCAATTGAAAGATGGAAAATTACTGTTTGAAAGCTCACTTGAAATGGCATACTATGATTAAGTTTAATTCCTAGATCGATTAATCTTGGTGTTTAAAATGTTCATCATGTTTCGTGATAAACCACATCGTGATTGCATATATAATTGATCTTTAATAATTTCCGTTGAAATAAACTTAAACATATGTCTTTACACATAGAAAAACATTAATGATATTACTTCATTACAAACAAATACTTCGCGGAAGGAGAAAGTGTATTGTTAGTTTTTTTTGGAAAGACAATATTCTGTTCTATCATGATCTCATCGGGATTCATCGTAGAAATATTCGACAGTTGATTCCCCCAAGAGTTCCGAATGGATTTGTCCTCCTCCCCGAGTATAGCTAGAGGTTGGTGCGCTTTGCAAAACGCCTAAAAAAGGACATTGATATCTTTAGAATTAACTATATGATAATATCTGATATTTTGGTAGATAAAAATGAGATAGAACCAATTTGTGGTCACGCATTAACACATGATATAAAGTATGTCTCCTGTTTTGTGTTATCTGAAGCGTTATCCAATTGATTTCCTTTAGGAAGACCCTTGTGAGATATTTTGTGGCTTAATGGGCGTTCCATGTTAAATGTCACATACCACTCCTGTTAGTTTATATCTATTCTCGTATACTAAACGTAGTTTTCCTGTCACATTTTATATTAGTAACTGCTTAATTTTTACAGTGATAATGACTTCGTTTATAGAATCTTAAATATCTTAAATATCTAAAAATATTTAAAGGAAATTGATTTGATTTGCCATCTATTTATTAATGACTGCTCCGGAGTCACAAATGCAAAAAGCAAAAAAGAAAACAAGATTTTGATCTTAATTAATCACTCAATCAATCAATCATAGTACATGTATGTGCTTTTGGTTTTGTCCCCATTTTATTTCTTATTTGTTATGTTACAAAAAAATAAATAAAAAAATACTGCAACTGTTTCTGTTATAATGCCTAGTTTGTACTAGCATACTTATTGAATATGACAAATTTCAATGCTACATAGTTTGTTTTTGAAAGGCATGCCTTCTTTTAAGGATTGTTTGCTGTAAGTGTTCATTTGTGTTTGTTCATGATATATGTACACAAAAATATTTCTGTATCTCGGAAACGAGTTGCTATTCCAAACACTTCGTAAGCCCAACCCTTTAGGTAGTAATGAATTCCAATGGTACTGACGCAAGACTGATAGAATTTGTAAAAAAACTGACATTTCATAACTTTTAGAAAACTGTAATAACGTCCTCGACACATGGAGATTAAGATGATGAAGTTATCATGATTAGCCCTAACGACTTTGTGATAGGCGACGATACACTCATATAGTTATTATTTTAATCATTTATATTCACTTTGTATAAATTATGTTTATAGTTGTATTAAAATATGACTATTGTTTTGTTATTTTTGACAAGAATTATATGTGTTAACAAGAACCAAATACATTTTAGGCCAATTTCGTTAGATGAGAAAGGAACAGGTGCCAACTTGAATAAAAAAATAAGATAAAAGAAAAGATAAGATACCAAATTAAGAGGCGACTAAATTTGGGATCTTATTTTTTCTCTTCTTTCTTAGCAACTTTCTTCTTCCTAATGTCTCCCCTGACAGTGCCTCACTTTTGGCCTTTGGTTCAGCGTTCGCCGCTGTGAGGAAGGCTTTGGGTTCTGTCCCCTTGCCGCGACATACCATAGTCTTTAAAAATGGTAGTTGCTGCTCCTGCTTAGCGCTCAGCATACAAGGAGTGGGACGACTGGTTCGCCCGTTGTCAGTATAATGTGACTGGTCGGGTGGGGTGTGCTGCTGGGTGTCTTCGGCAGTATGGTTCAGTGAGGTAGCACTATAAATCGGCAAAAGTTCCGGCCTATCACAAGGAGACTTAACACGAACATACCGCAGCCTCCCAAAACACACTTACGCACTCACCATACCCATGCATGTCGCACGCACGGGAGGCCGTCCTTAAATGACCTTAGCTGTTAATAGGACGTTAAACAAAATAAACAAACTCAACTCTCCTCACACTCGTGATATTTTCCTTAATTATAAAATCAATTTGTGGTTTCAAATGTCGTCACATCACTATGTATTATTTTCGTTTTCACCCCGTCTCGCCCTGTACACCAGTCAACCCAGGTTCGATGGGTAAATACTTGTACTGTAGCTTCGGAAAGGAGGACAAGAACTATAGAAATACAATTTAACAATTTATTATGAGAAACATGTCAGTATTTACAACATAGAACAAATATCCAGAGCACAGAACGATAATAATAGGCCTAACAACTAAGGAAACCTCCCATATCTATTAATAGCTAAGCTACGAAACTAACCCGGTACACAGAGTACAAACTCCAATAATCCCTAGTACACTGACACAGACTACCTGTATAAAGCTAACCAGTATAATTAAACATTGAACAAAACGCTTAGTCAGCTTAATACAACATAAATAATAACACCCCCACCTAATATAACACAAACAATAGCATCCCCGCTACACTCCTCCCTTCTTTGAAAAAGGTAGCTATCTATGTACAAAAAAACAAAGGTAAACCCCGGCATAACTCAATTTTAACAAGATATTACCCGCTATAAAATGAGATCCAAGTATAAATTGAAATAAATCAATTCCTGCAAACAATTAACATAGCAGTTAAATGGATTAGATCTATCAAAAAATATTATTAACTGGCAACAATATTTAACAAATTGATATCAAAATTTAACACAAATAAATGTCTATCAAAACTATGTATATTTGCTCTGTAAATCAAGCATAACAAATGTTTAACACTTGGTAAATATAAAATATAAAACAATTAACCAGCACAAGTAATAATGTTATAATGTCTCTGTTCCTGAAAAAGAGTTTCGAGTGTCCTTTAAATTTATAGATTTCATTTAATCATTAAGCACTGAAGAATTAATCCAAAGAAAATCTTCACACGCGCGCGAGGAATAAATGTCCAATGTGTCCCAATTTCACTCTCTTTGGTCCTGTCATCACCACATTAAATCTAGGTAGTCGTCATCGCCAGTATCCAGTACTTCCTCCTCCTTGCTAGCTCCCCAGCCTCTGGTCCTCGTAGTGGCGAAGTACTTCCCTTCTTGGTCCCTATGATAACGGATCTCCTGGTCCCTACTCTGGTGCACCGGAGGAGCTTGGGGCACCCCTGGGCCAGATGACGCAGCCATACGCCGCTGGCGCGACACACTCTCCCTATAGGCTGCCACCCGCTCAGTCACGGGCCTCAGGGGGATCAAAAATCCTCCGGTGGGGACATATTTGTTGTTGAGTCTCGCCACTCCCTCTGTATCACTGACCAAGCCCTTGGCCTCCTGTAGGTTTACTTTGTGTCTCCTCACATAATGCCTGGTGAGCTGTTGCTTACAGTATTGCCCAAATGAGCACACCTGACACCGGTAGTTGACCAGTTCTTCTCTGTGCACCTCTACCAATGGGTTCGCATCTGTTTGTATGTTTCATAAACCTTGTCTGAACATGCCTGGACTGGACATGGCATCCCTCCCTCTGTCCACCATACTATCGCTGTCCAGTTCCTCCCTCTCCTCCTTGTCTACAAACAGTTGGACAACATCCATCTTTGATGGCAAAGTGACAAAACTGTGTTACCTACAATGACAAAATCAAAAGTAATATTATGTATTTAATCAAGTATTTAGCTCTATCCAATGTTTTAGTCCGGTGTAAATATTTTCTTTGGTTTAATAATCATTCCAGCCCTGGTCCTCACAGGTGTAGTTACCTTCCATGGACTATGATACTCATACTCTCCTCCTCCCCCATCATCTGTACCCTCTCCTAATGGTTCCTTCTCATTCTGCTCTACATCACTTTGTAGCCATACATCTGGTGTTTTATTGCCTTGATAGGGTTTAGCATGGTCTTCATGGATTGTTATTGGATTGTGACCTGGGGCTTTCTGAATCTGGTATGTTACTTCTGACAGTTTTTTAACTACTTTATAGGGTCCTGACCAACCAAGCCCAAGTTTGTTCTGTAGCCCTGGGGGGTACCATCGCCAGATATAATCCCCTACCTTATACTGACGGGCCTTTAAACCTCTATCATAATAATTTTTCTGCCGAGATGCAGCTATTCCTAGATTTTCTCTAGATGTCATAAAAGCCTCTCTCATTGCACTCTGGAGCCAGTTCACATACAGGTTATGACACCGGACTTCAGCTTCCCCAGGGGGCATCCCTACCATTATATATATGGGAAGATTTATCTCCCTTCCTAACATCAGGAGATTTGGGCTACACCCAGTGCTAACATGTGGAGTTGCTCTGTATGCTGTTAGAATATAAGGGAGATGATCCTCCCAATCGTTATAGTGGTCATTCACATACATAGATAGCATTTGTAAGAGGGTTCTATTCAGGCGTTCAACTAGACCATCAGACTGCGGACGATAAAGGGTTGTTCTCGTTTCTTCTATTCCAAGCTTTTCACAAACTAGTTTGAATAATTCACTCTCAAATTCTCTACCCTGGTCTGAGTGTACTTGCTTTGCTACCCCAAATCTACTGAATAATTCTGAACATAACTTGTCCGCAACCGTGAGGGCAGTATGGTCTCTTACTGGATATGCTTCCGCCCATTTGGTGAAATAGTCACTTACTACTACGATGTAAAGATTCCCATTCTCAGTTTCCTGAAGTCCCTCTAATATGTCTACTGCTATTCTGTCCAAGGGTTGAGAAACCTAAGTTATAGATGACTCTAATGGGGAACGACCTAACCCCGGACCCGGTTTCCGTCTGGCACATTGACTACAGGACCTACACCACATTCTTTCATCTTCGGAGGGACCAGGCCAATAAAACCTTTTTTTCACTAATTCAATAGTTCTGTCTCGTCCTAGATGACCAGCTGTTTTCGAGTCATGTAACTGTAACAGGATTTGCCTTCTGATCTTCTCAGGTGCTACTACCCTATATATTTCATGATGAGTTAAGGTACTATCCCTGACACACAATACTCCCTCCCTAGTAGTGAGCCTATCCCATAACTGGCAATATACCCTAACCTCATAGGGGTGTGTATGCATGCTTCGTCTACTTGGGGTGTGAGTAAGGTGAGCCTTAAGATTCTTAACCTGTCTTATATACTGGTCTTCGTCCTGCCATTCTCTTATCTGGTCTGTACCCCAACTATCTACCCAGTTACTTGTTGTAACCTGTTCATCCCTTTCTACGTCTACTGTATTCACTTCAACAGATGGCAAGCCATCTTCGTGAAGCTCGGGAGCCCCCTGAACACCGTTGATCTCCCTATGTTTCTGTACTTTACTAGAACAGTCAGGACACTCGTTGCGTTTGCATGGTCTGGAAGATTTTCTAGACAAGCTATTGGCATTCTGATGTTGACTACCTGGACGGTGCCTAATCTCACAGTCGTACATATCAATCACGCTTATCCAGCGTGCTAACATCCCTACTGGGTCCTTAAACTTTTTAAGCCAAATCAAAGAAGCATGATCAGTTCTTACTAAACATTTTCTGCCCAGGAGGAAGTGTTTGAAGTGTCTGAAGAAAGTGACAACAGACAGTAGTTCTTTGTGTGTGGTGCAGTAATTTCTCTGTGCCCTGTTTAGTGTTTTGCTGGCATAGGCTATTGCAACCTCCTCCCCATCTTGCACTTGAGATAAAACTGCCCCCAAACCTGTGTTGCTTGCGTCTGTATCTAGAATGAAATCCCCATTGATTGTTAGGATAGGCTAGGATTAGTGCACTGGTAAGTAATTGTTTAAGACTACTGAAGGCCTCATCACATTCACTGTCCCATTGAAATTCGTTAGATTTGCTAGTCAATGCAGTCAAAGGGGAGACAACTGACGAAAAAATTGGAATAAAGCAACGGTAGTAACCAGCCAGTCCAAGAAAGCTTCGTACCTCTGAAACATTGGTAGGCTGAGGCCACTCGACAACAGCTTTTACTTTTTCAGTAGTAAAGGGTCGCTATATACTTGGCCTGTCCCCTGTACAGGTATAACAACAAGTGTTACTACTCCTCCCTCGGTTAGCTCTTCTGCTGCATATAGGACCCCAGGAGATATTTGTAGTACTGCATCCACTGCTTACGGGAATATGATGAGGGGTGAGCCTGTTAGCTATGGCGATAGTTTGCTAAATGATTCTAGCACAGGGGCTAGACCAAAATCTATATCATTAGGGGAAAATGCAGTATACCCCCCTCCTCAACCAACCTTACATTTGGTTAGTTACAATGGAGTCTGGTCTGGATCTAGCGATCAACATTCATATTTTAGGGATCCTGTTCAAGGTAACCTAATAGTACCAGATACCCCCCAATCACAGTATAGGGTGGCTTTACGTGCACATGAATATACAGGACCCAGTGAAATAGGGGAGACAGATTTTACCCTTTCACAATATGCTAGCACCCCTTCAGGTTTCTTCAGGCTTCACGAGGGCTATTGAAACATAGTTTCCTTCAAACAGTAGGGATTATAGGGAATCCCCTAGGTCTCGCAGCACAATTAGGGTACATAGGAAACAAAAAGATTCCCAAAATTATGATGGTTCAGGTGATTTTAAAGATTCTATCTTGCATTTTGAGCAGGTAGCTCAGTGGAATCAGTGGGGGAACTACGAGAAAGCTCAGCAATTAGCTATGAGTTTACAGGGGCCAGCTCAGAAAGTTCTCGTTACTTTGACCTTGGTCCAGATTGGCAACTTTGTGAAGATAAGGGATGTTTTGTCAGCACAATTTGACCCCCCGGGGAGGGAAACTGCTTACAGGTGTCAGCTTAAGCCCAGGTCGCGCAATTCAAATGAAACTCTTGTTAGCCGTGGCCGAGAACTTGGAGATTGGCTGCTTTAGCGTTTCCTGGTGTGTCTACTGAATCCTCAGAAGTTCACGTTGTAGATCAGTTCATTCATGGACTTAACAGTATGGAAATTAAACCTCATGTACAGTTCCATCACCCAGCTTTCCTGGAGGCTGCGAATACACTTGCGATTGAATATGCAGCTTTTGATAGGGAGTTGCGTATTCCTGAGAGGAAACCAAAAGCATTTGTTGATGAGGTAGAATCGAGTCAAGTGCAAGTTGTTCAGGAAATAAGCTCTACAGGTGAAAAACAAAACAAAGACTTAGCAAATATATTGACAGAGGGGTTCGACAAACTAGGAAAGCAATTATCTCGTGCTGTCAGGGGTAGAGGTCACAAGTCAGGGAGAGGTAAAGGTCAAGGTCAAAGTTACAGTCAAGGTCAAAGTAATTCTCAGAAGTATGAGAGAGAGAATGTGTTATCGCTACAATCAACCAGGGCATTTTATAGGGGAGTGTCCACAGTCTCCTAATGATGAAAAAACTAGGTTCGGTCAAACTTGAGCCCGAAAGTTTGACCAGTGTGTCAGATCTAGGTGAACAGTTATCATCCTGTGAAAAATCAAAAGGGCTTACTAAGGTTAGCTTGAATGCTATTGCCAAAGGTTGTCTCTTCATAGAAGCTACAGTGTGTAACAAGGTTCAGGGTATCTTGTAGGTTCTGGATCTGCTGTAACAATAATTACTCAGGATATGTATAATGCTATGCCAGAGGGTAATAGGCCAGAGTTAACCAGCAGTGACACCATGCTGTACTCTGCCTCAGGTGACAAGTTAGTGGTGGCTGGTAAGGCCAACTTCAGGTTTAAAGTGGCAAGCTAGTGTATGAACAGGAGGCTGTAGTGGCTAGGTAGGACCAATTATAAGGGATTCTGGGTGTAGATTTCCTTAGTAAACACGGAGGAGAAATCCATTTTAGGGACAGGACTCTTAGGTTAGAGGGTCAGTGTGTCAACCTAGTCACAGAAGGGTATACAGGGTGTGCCCGAATAAGGGTTTGTGAGTCCGTCTCCGTACCAGCTAACTCTGAGTGTCATTTTAAGGGGTACATTGAAGGTGCCATTGGTGGCGCAGAGGGTATTGTGGAACCACATACATTTGTAGCTAATCAGGGGTTATTGATGGCAAAAGTTGTTGGTAGATGCCACATGGAATGAGATTAATATCTCTGTCATGAACCTCGGGGCTCAGGATATTAAGTTACAACGCAATATAATTGTGGGGGACTTGTCTGAAGTAAAAAGGATTCATCAGCTGGGGATAGACGAGGGTAACCCTAGTATTCTGCCCGATTATTTGGAACCTATGGTAAGCAAGTTCTCATCTGAACTGACACCTTCTGTGAAAAGTAGAGCCACAGATCTTGTGTTGGAATACAAGGATATTTTCAAAGCCCTGGAGGGGAGATAGGTCAGACTAAGTTAGTAGAGCATACAATAAATACTGGTGAGGAGCACCCTATTAGGATACCTCCTAGACGTATTTCACAAACTCAGAAAGGTGTAGTAGAAAAAAGAGTTAGACAAAATGTTGGGGGATGGCATTATTCAACCTAGTAGTAGTCCTTGGGCAGCTCCAGTAGTACTGGTATCTAAGAAAGATGGGTCAGTCCGTTTTTGCATAGATTACTGGAAGCTAAACGCAGTAACCAAGAAGGATGCGTTTCTTCTACCTGGGATAGACGATGCATTAGATACTTTAGCTGGCGCCAAATGGTTTAGTAACCTAGATTTAGCCAGAAATAGATAAAACTAGGACAACTCCTTACAGGCCAAAGTCCGATGGGCTGGTAAAGAGACTAAACCGTACTCTAATACAAATGCTGTCAGCTTTTGTCAATGAAAATAGAAATGATTAGGATGATCACTTGCCATACCTGATGATGGCATATAGAGCCACTAGGCATAGCAGTACAGAGTGCAGCCCTAATCTAGTTATGTTAGGCCGGGAGATTTCGTGTCCTTTGGATATAATGGTAGGTTTACCCACAGAAAAATGAACAGAGATGTCAAATAGAATATGTATCATGGGTACAGGGTGCTTCAAGAACCGCCTTTGAGTTTGTACATAGAAAATTAGGTAACGCAGCTACCAGACAGAAAATGTATTCCGACCGTGGTTCCAAAGAGAGGAGTTTTGATGAAGGTAGTTTCGTATGGAGGTGGTATCCTCCTGCTGTCAGTGATAAACTAGGACAGGGTTGGACAGGTCCCTACAAAGTCTTACAGAGACTGACTGATATTAATTACAAAATCCAGAAGTCACCTTTTTCTAGGAAATTAGTGGTCCATATAGATCATCTGAAGCCTTACCTGGGTAGGGAAACATCTCAAGCTTGGGTGGATTTAGACTCTGATGCTGAGAATGAGAGTGGATGTGATGAGTCAGATTGGCAAGATATTGATACTCAGGTACCTAGCAGTCCACGGGAGACACCTCCTCAGCAAACTAGAGTTGGCAGAAACATCAAACCTCCTGTCAGATACTCTCCTTAAAAAAAACCCAACAACAACAAACAAATATGTGTAATCATAAATGAGAAGAGAAATGAGAAATTTAAAAGTAACATTGTGTTTATTTCACGCCAGGCAGTTGTTGTCCGGCTTAACTGATGGATTCAAGCAGCAATTAAATATTCTGCTGTCATAAATGTGTTCACTTCACTTTATAGCTGAGGTACAATTGTACTTGTGGGCCCCCCTCGAAAATGAAATGAACCGAGACATTTTCTTGTTTTACTCAACAGCTAGTCCTCACTGGTGTGTAGAGAATTACCAGCTGCTATGGACATACTGGACCTGATGGTGCCTCCGAAGGAGCGGGAGTGCTTGGATGAGGACATCCATCCTGCCTGGACCGAGGGTATGAGGTGTTCAGTGTTGGCGTGTGGGGAGCAAAGATATCAGAAGTACTCGGGTATCCGGCTCCATTGGAACCTGGTACATTGTCATGTATCACATACCTCTGTTGCAATCAGTGTGTTTTCCGATCGCCCCGTCGGAATCAACTGAAACGTCATTATAATCAGAGGCATCATCTTTCTGCCGAGGAAGCGAGTTCCCGTAGTTTAACTTGGAGGGAGCTATATAACAAACAAAAATTGTAGATCCCAGGGGCAAATTCATGCCAATAGTAAAGGTTTCGGAGGTCGCGTAGAGTCCACTACACGTATGCTCTCCTCACGTACAGTTACTGTGGCACGGGACCAGGAGGTGGTACCTCTTAGTCATGGCCAGGCACTTATCCGGGACCAGGTCCGCTGGCTTCGTAGTGCTGTTGCAAGGTCGCGAGAAACTTATCAGCCGGTAGAGACTGACTTTTACCAATTTGAAAATTGAGCAAGGTATTTGTGGACTGTGGAATGGGAAAAAAACAATTTGGAAAGAAAACTGTACAATTTCAGGGGTAGTGGTGTTAACAAAAGGAACAGAGAAGTATTCTGTTTTACATTATTTAATTTTGTTCAGTATTTGTGTACTTTATCTGTGAATGTGTTCCCAGCTTACTATCAGACTATGATTTTGGTACTGGTGATCAGTGTTTTTATATTTTTATGGAGTATAACTCCTATTTAATCCATTTGGTGTGAAACTGATTCATTGTTTATTTAGTAATGAATTCAAACTAAATATATATTATATGAGTGAATTCATGAATATAATTGTAGTAATTAATTCTTTCCAAATTATTACACAGTGTGTATGCAATATATTTTTATCCTGATCTGTATTATTGGTAAATTGTTCAGTGAGTACCAACTGGGAATTAAATTGATGTGTACATTTTATTTTTGTTGTTGTCCGATGTGAACTTAGTACACTGTAAGTCTATTCTTGCTATATAACTCGGTGATTTTCTATAGTTAGGCAGTCTTACACAAAGTCTTCGTTCGACTGGTATGACTCGCCTCTCTCTCCTTCTCTATAGGTTTAGTGTTAGATAGGGTATCATGTAGTCAGTTGTTTAACAACCTAGGCTAGATTAGTATTTAGTTGGGGCGTAGGTTTGTCGTGAACATGTAGGGTTTTAACACCAAGTTTATATATAGTCCGTCGTCTATTCCGTAGGAGTATGCCGAGTAGCCATTAGTTATATTTAGGTGTGTGAGCGATGTACGTGTGTGGGTGGAATGCATGTTGAATTTACTGTGATTTCCTATATAAACAGTACTTTACTTTTGTTGAGTTAATAAATTATACGTTGATCTTTATATCCGAGTCTGCGTTTCATTTGCCATGTGCTTCTCGTTATCAAATTCTAAGACTCCAATGGGCCCGAGATCCCCGAACCTGGGTTTGGTTTCTAGTACAGAAACCGTGACTTTTACACATATATATAATTGGGAAATGGCTTCATATAAGTTTGAAAGCCTTGACCAACACTCTTTTATATATTGATACAAATAAAACATGTTTTAATCAAATCGAAAAAAAATATGGCCGAAAGTTGAAGCTTGATATATATAAACGGTCAGGCACGCGTAACACACTGCGATCTCCGATTTCTGATCCGTAAGCGAAAAAAAATGTTTTAAAAGTCTTTTATTTTTGCTTAAGTCCTTGTAAATATTGTGTATTAACGAAAAGTCAATAACTTTCTCTACACGAGCAAGTTACAAACTTTCGATATTATTCTCGCACATTAAAATCACGTCAGATATAACTTTGAATGCATTGATGAATTCGTGCAACTTACTCTCTAGAAAACGACCCGAATAATTGCAAATTTGCTATATTCATTTTCCGCCGGGGGAGGGGGGGCTTCGCCCCCTCCAACCCCCTACAAGGGCGTTGCCCTGGACCCGCTGGGGCAGCCCCCAGACCACTCACCATAAATAATCGGCTAGCGCCTACGGCCTACGGCGCTCGCATTATTACTAATTACTGACCCCCCCCCCCCCTTTTTTTTTTCGAAAATCCTGGATCACAGCGCGTGCAAATTTCATTCACAAAAAACAAGGGCCATGTCACACAGAGGCATCATCAGAGTCAGTGATTCGTAGGATTCTACGATATTCCCTAGGAGGAGATATAACTTGAGAGGAAGATTGGGAAGATATTTAAAAGGAAATGTTAAATGTGCCGCCAGTAATATTTGCCCCAGAAAACATTCCAGTGGCAAGTATTGACAATCTCCAGATGACCTCGGCATTGGACTGTTAACTGGTTCGACCTCATTTTCATTTCTGGAATGTCTCTTTGCTACTTCACTACGGGAAAGTGTTGATGGAACAGACTTTGTTGACAAAGATGTTTGTAGAAATTCGCACATTACTCGTTGCTGCTGCATGGATGCCACTGCATAATGCTATTCACGCTGTCGACATTTTTATGACCACTCAACTGCTTGATTGTTGTCGGTGCTTCGCCAGAATGCAAAAGTTTTGTGCACGGATTTTTTCGGAGGGATTGGTTGATCTTTTTTCCAACAAGACCAGCATTGTTCGCCATGGTTTTCATCATCTCAGAAAGCTTATTTTCCCCCACTGGCTGATTTTTAAACCAACGTTTACCGTTCTCGTCGTGATTGACAGCAAGATAAAAGTGTTCATTTCGTGTGGCATGTGTTTCGCGTAAAGTTTATATGATTTGATTGGACATCTGTATGAATTATCGGTACCAAAATGGTTGGAAACTCATCTACTTTGATTGATCCAATCATAGTAAGGGATACTATCACTACAACCCTTTCTGATGTAATTAACGTCGAGAACTCAATAAGTGATCACAAAGTAGTTTTTGCAATAATTGATGTGAAAAGAGATTTTGAAAAATCAGTTAAACGTAAAGTGTGGATCTACGATCTAACAGATATCGATCAGCTAAAAACTATCATTAATAACATACAATGGCAAGAACAGTTCGACTCGTGTACCGATGTTAACGACATGTGTGACTTCTTAACTACTAGTATTACGACTGCTATGGATGTGTATACCGTCAAAATTAGTGCAAATACGCAAACACGACAGACCATGGTTTAACAACAACATCAGAAAACAAATACTTATACGAAATAGATTAAAAAATACAATGATAAACACAACAATATGTATAACATATCGAAATACAAGAAAGTACGAAAAAAGTTAATAATATGATTAAACGCACCAAGGAAATATTATATGAAAACATTGATAACCTTATTGATAGATCCAATTCTGACCCTAAAACGTATTGGAAATTGCTCAAACTTTTACTTAAAGGGAAGAAAAACACTGAAATATCTCCACTTTATAGTGAACATTCATCGAACTATATTTCTGATGACACACAAAAATGCAACCTTCTAAACGATTACTTTACATCTATATCGACACTAGATGACCAAGGCAAACACCTACCTACATTTGATACACAAACTGACTCCATACTTACCGATATAGTTATTACATCCGACGAAGTGAAAGATATATTATGTACTTTAAGTATAAATAAAGCAACAGGGCCTGATGGAATAAGCCATAGATTGTTGAAATTGATTATTAATGAGATTGCTCTACCTTTATCTATCATATTTAATGTGTCCCTTCAAACTTGTTCCTATCCCGAAAGATGGAAAATAGCAAATGATATGCCTATATTCAAAGGTGTATCTAATTACAGGCCAATATCATTACTAAGTTGTGTTGGAAAAATATTTGAGCGTTTAGTATACAAACACATTTACAATTTTTTCAACCAAAACAATCTCATATACAAGTTACAATCAGGATTCTTACCAAAACACTCTTGCACGCACCAACTGATAGAATTGTATCACTCTATGCTGTTATCGTTGGAAAATTATGAACACATAGCATTTATTTTTTGCGACTTCTCCAAAGCTTTTGATAGAGTTTGGCATAAAGGCCTCATATACAAACTTAGACAATATCGACTAAATGGAAACTTACTTACCTGGATAGTTAAGTATTTGTCGTGCAGGAAACAGTCTGTTTATATAAATAATTCCAAATCTTCTATAAAAAATATTAATGCTGGTGTACCACAGGGATCTGTCCTAGGGCCTCTATTTTTCCTCATTTATATCAACGATATATCCACCGAACTCACATCATTATGTTGTCTTTTTGCTGACGACACTTCATTGTCATACACTTCAAAAAATTAAGACGATATTACACGTGTTGTTAATACTGATTAAAAAAGCTCTTGAAAAATGGTCAAATGACTGGCTTATGTCCTTCAACCCCAAAAAGACAGAAATCATGCTAGTATCTTTTTCAAATCTTCCTTACCAGCCACTTTTTACATTCAATAACACAGTTATAGAAATAACAGAAAAACAAACACTTAGGAGTAATTTTTAAGTAGTGATACTAAATGGTCAAAACATAAAGATGAAATCATCAAGAAGGTTTCTAAATATATAGCAACTCTTCGTAAACTGAAATTTCTACTAAGCAGAAAAACATAAGAAAAAATGTATTTAACTTACATTAGACCTATCTTAGAGTATGCATGCGAAGTTTGGGATAATTATGGTGTTACCAATTCCAATAATCTTGAAAATTTACAACTTGAGGCGGATCGTATTATTACAGGATTACCAGTATACACAAAAATAGAGTTTATATATAAAGAAATTGGATGGTTTCCATTAGCCAAGAGGAGAGAGATAAGAAAATTAACCCTCTTTTATAACATAAAACATAACATAGCCCCCCCCCCATACTTATGTGATATCTTACCGGATAATATTGAAGTCTTAACAAATTATAACTTAAGAAATTCCCAGCAAGTGCGGCAAAAACGTTATAGACTCCAACGCACATTAAACTCCTGCTTTCCTTCAACTTCTCTTTGGAATAATTTAGATATATCTATTAGGAATTCTCCAACTTTAAATTCCTTTAAATCAAATTTTAGTTAAACGTTCTTTACAGAAACTGATGTATGCTTTCTAAATTTTGGTATTCGACAGCTAAATATTCTCCACTGTAGATTGAGATATAGAATAATGATCTTTTCAGATCTAATCTTTTGCCTTCAGCACGATGCTGATGTGGATCCGCGTGCGAGGACTCGTATCACTTCTTCTTTGCGTGCCCTAAATATCACATTATACGACAGACGCTTTTAAATGATCTCCATTGGTACCCTGGTAATATCACATTATATATACTTCTAAGAGGTGATGCAGATCTAGAAAATGATGCAAATCTTAGTATTGCAAAAGCAGTCCAACTTTATATTGACAGTACTGGCAGGTTTTGACTTTCTGAGCACCTTACCCCATTTCCTTTAACTACCCGGTATCTTAGCTATTACCTAATTAATTGATTAATTAATTATATGTTATACTGTATATATGTCAATGGTATATATCATTTGTACATGTATCTGCTTGCTGGTATGGTTGAACGACTCTAGGAAAGGAATGGTTTCGAGTGGATCTACAGAGTAAAGTTTTTCATGGAATGTGCATAACGGACAAAGTTTTAAGAAAGTGTATTGATTGATGTTTTCCAGCCTGTCAGATAACTATTTACAACTTATCGCTACTGCTAATATGTAGGTGTATGTAAAAGAGTATTTGTACATAGGAAATGACCCCCCCCCCCCCCCCCTTCTTTTTCTTCCATCTTTCCCTTTTTCTCCTTCTCTCCTTTATAGATTTTTTTTATTTATATATATATATATTGCATTCACTATTATGTATTGATTTACATTATGTACTAGGGAGAGGGCGTCACTAAGTTGGAAACACTTTTGTCCAATCCCAATTGTCAACAATTTATGACAATAAAAATATGTTTAAATCAATTATCGGTATTCAAAAAAAGTTTTGGATTAAATGACCTCTGGTGAGTTAAATTGCCTCCACGTGGTTTTGTTGATCTTTCATTATTTCAAATTTTGTATTATGATACCACACAGTGTTGAGTAGAGACTGCTGATGGTCTAATCCCAGCTGACCACTTTGCCATAGCGCGTTTTCCTCATTTTCACTGACCGGCTCAGCCCTGTTCGATTTATTTCCCAACCCTCGTTGTTTCAGTTCTTTCCTACGAGACTGACGACTGGTGCTAAATAACTCTGATGTCATTATGTTGTATGGATAGTTTATTTACGTATGTAACAGTCAATCCTGTCAGTGTATCCGGTTCATACTTCTGAAAATATTGAGCCTATACCTGAAACTAATAATGATTACCCTCATTATATTAATGATATTTTTATAACCCAACAGGATGTAAAAGATCAGTTATATCTTCTGAATGCTAATAAACCTGCTTGACCTGATGATATGATTCCTAGAATACTCAAACAACTACACCCATCTATCATAGTTCCTCTAACTCTTCTATTTAATAAAACACTTGAAACTGGTAAATTCCCCTCAGCTGGAAGATGGCTAATATTAATGCTATTTATAAGGGTAAAGGATTAGTTAATGAGGTGTCAAATTACAGACCTATTTCTGTCACCTTATGTTTTAGTAACATGCTAGAACAAAATCATTTTTAAATATCTTTATAACTACATGATTACATATATAACAAATCATCAGTCTGGCTTGACACCTTTCAACTGTAAATCAATTATTATATATTTACCATACCATTGTTAATTGCCTAGATCAAAATAAAGAAATCAGATTTATATTCTGTGACATAAGCAAGGCTTTTGATATAGTTTGGCATAATGGACTGCGCTACAAGTTAGAATCATATGGTGTTAAAGGTAATCTACTAAAGTGGTTTCAAAACTGTTTATCAAATAGAAAACAGAGAGTTCTAACTGAAGGCCAGAGCCCCTTTCGATTTGCACTCTTCTGATTCTAGAAGATATCTTCCGGTCACTCGATTTGAAGCTCTTCTACTCTTCCGTCTCAAAGCTGGAAGATTTATCTTCCAAGATGGCGGCGACCATGTTTTAAGTGTGCGAGTGATGAGTGAAGGATTTATAACACATACATGCACATGTTTGTGTCATCGTGTTTGAGAAAACTTAAAAACTTGCTTATTTTTTGTTTTATTCTCCCGGTTTACTCGATTTACATATAACGTAATACGATCTTCTTAGAAGGCTTCTCTTCTTAGAAGAGTGCAAATCGAACGGGGCTCATGCATCAACATTTGACCCTGTTCAAGCAGGGGTTCCACAAGGCTCGGTCCTCGGTCCATTATTGTTTTTAATATATATCAATGATATTGTTGACTGTCTCCAGTAAAATTAAATTTTTTGCAGATGACACTTCTCTTTATGGTACAGGTGATGATAATCCCATTGAATTGGCACAAAATCTTTCAGATGACTTGACTAATATTAAGCATTGGGCCACTAAATGGGACATAAAATGTAATCCTTCCAAAACTGAATCTATTATCTTTTCAAGAAAAACTGACAGGAATCATCCTATCATTACTTTTTATGATTAACCTATTGCAGAGAGCAAAGTACATACACATCTTGGTCTTACACTTAGTGACGATGCTAAATTGAATCAACAAATATTTAGAATTGATGATAAAGCATTTAAAAGAATAAATATTTTAAGTTTAATAAAAAAGAAAATCTCTAACTAGTATATATACATCCTACATAAGACCAATTATTGAATATGCAGATGTTAAGTGGGACAACTGTACACTAGCTCAAAAAATATATTAGAAACTACATAATTAGAAGCTGGGAGATTTATTACAGGTTTACGGAGAGAAACACCACATGATAAATTATACAAAGAATTAGAATGGGAAACTTTAAGTTGCAGAAGAAAGAATCATAAACTTATCATGATGTATAGAATAATGAACAATAAAACTTCAGATTGTCTTCGAGAAATTATTCAACCATATTTTCATGATGAAACTCTAGACAGATATCCCCTCCGACTAAATAGAATATTTGATCCCCCATTATGTCGTACTGTAAGTTATTTTGAAAATTTTTCCATTCATGTTTAATGATGGATAAAGCCATGGCCTTTGCCTAGGATCTTGATGTTTAAGGCTTCCAACGGTTGGCTACAGTCACTTTTGAAACGCCACAACATTTCGTTTGGTGAGATGAGCGACAAGAATGTGGACGTTAAGCAGGCTATAGTCGACAACTGGAAAGGAAAGCTTCCAGACCTATGCAAGGTTTATGTTTTCAAGGATATCTTCCATATGGATTAATCCGACCTTTTCTACAAATCGACTAGCGTCCATGTAAAGGGCGAGACCTGTAGCGGTGGAAAGATGTCAAAAGAAAGATCGACTGTGTCGTTCTGTGCCAGCATGACAGGAGAAAAAGAACCTCTAGCTGTCATCGGGAAAAGTGCTTATCTAAGATGTTTCAAAAAGGCCCCCAGCTCCCTTCCAGTCCTATACTACAACAAAAAGAAGGCGTGGATGACGGGCAGCATCTATGCAGACTTGGTCAAGAAATGCGAGCGCAAGATGAGGAGACAAGGACGCAAGATTTTGATATTCTTATTTATTATATTTTTAAACAATTCATCTCAATGCCGAAAAATAATTAATGTTGAGGTTTTTATGACAGTGTAAAATAGTGCTGATCCGGATATTTATTTTCCGGATTAATTTGAATGTCCGTTTAATCTATTAGGAAATGTGACAGAACTTCCTTTATATGAAGTGAGCACATGTTATCAACATGTAATGAGGGTCGCAAGCTTGAGGCGATATGTTTGCCACTGATGAAGTGAGCACATGTTATGAACATGTAATGAGGGTCGTAAGCTTGAGGCGACATGTTTGCCACTGAAGTGAGCACATGTTATGAACATGGAATGAGGGTCGCAAGCTTGAGACGACATGTTTGGCACTGATGAAGTGAGTCTTATGTTGTTTTTTTACGGACAAATGGCCCATACAAATGATGATGTAATTTTGTAATGTTGGATGCTTGATTGTAGTTGCCATATAACAAACCTCTGGAAAGGTCGTTAACAAAGCTGGGCAATCAAGTGAATTTTGTAGTTTTTTTTGTATGGGTCTTGGCCCTAGTTAGGTATAGTTGTATGAATTTTGGCAAATTGTTGTCGTTATTGCTTTAATGCATATTTGTATCCTGAAAAACAGGTTTATCATCATTCCCCCACCTATTTTGTTTTCGTGGCGGAGCTAGATTGTATCTAGCTTTTGGCATAAATTTCTGATCACCTGTTTTCTTATAATATTTCTATGACAAATTGATGCATATCAATTTGATGTTTTTTGATGAAAGTTTAATTGGGTGATTCTGTGTTCCCACTGGTCACTCGAAAATTATTTTGATATTTATATACCACGACAATAATTTGCCAAGAAATAAGTATTAAAAATACAAATGAATGGCAATTGGTTTTTGTATTATTTTTGGTTATTTGATAATATGTTTTAAAATTATATTTTTAAACAATTTATCTCAATGCCAAAAAAGAATTAATGTTGAAGTTTTTATGACAGTGTAAAATAGTGCTGATCCGGATATTTATTTTCCGGATTAATTTGAATGTCCGTTTAATCTATTAGGAAATGTGACAGAACTTCCTTTATATAAACCATTGCAGGAAGAAAGACGTTGTTCAGTGGAGGAGTCAACATTTACCCTCCCAACCCTCCCGAAAATTGTTTCTTGCGCCAGTCTTTTTTATTTTGCAGATGAGGTGATTTCACTCTTTACGTCGTGGTGTATTGTTTGGTGATCATGAAGGAATACAGGAGGACTTGTTGGTTAAAGATTTTCCTGGATAATGGATTTCAGCTCAGGACTGTTTTGCATAAATTTCTGATCACCTGTTTTCTTATAACATTTCTATGACAAATTGATGCATATCAATTTGATGTTTTTTGATGAAAGTTTATTTGGGTGATTCTGTGTTCTCTCTGGTCACTCCAAAATTATTTTGATATTTATATACCACGACAAAAATTTGCTAAGAAATCAGTATTAAAAATACAAATGAATGGAAATTGGTTTTTGTGTTATTTTTGGTTATTTGATAAATGATTTAAACGTACCAGTGTTACAAACATGCTTAATTTATAATAGCATACAAAATACATTTGACTAAGATTTAACTGATTGTGAATATTTCACCTATGTTTTTTTATTGTAACTCAATAAAATAGAAAAAATACATGCAAACACTTTTAATTTTTTTTTTTTTTGAAAGGTTTGGTTTCGTTTGGTTTATTTTGTTTAACGTCCTAGGTAACGTCCTATTAACAGCTAAGTTCATTTAAGGACGGCCTCCCGTGCGTGCGACATGCATGCGTGTGGTAAGTGCGTATGTGTGTTTTGGGAGGCTGTGGTATGTTCGTGTTAAGTCTCCTTGTGATAGGCCAGAACTTTTGCCGATTTATAGTGCTACCTCACTGAAGCATACTGCCGAAGACACCCAGCAGGACACCCCACCCGATCACATTATACTGACAACGGGCGAACTAGTCGTTCCACTCCAAATATGCCGAGCGCTAAGCAGAAATAGCAACTACCATTTTTAAAGACTCTGGTATGTCTCGGCCAGGGGACAGAACCCAAAGCCTTCCTCACAGGGGCGAACGCTCAACTAAAGGCCAAAAGTGAGGCATTGTCAAGGGAGACATTAGGAAGAAGAAAGCTGTTAAGAAAGAGAAAAGATAAGATCCCAAATTTAGTCGCCTCTTACGATCATGCAATGGGGGCAGCAGGCACAATTCTTACGCCCTACCTGCAGGGTATTTTTTTATTTTCATTTCAACATATTCTATTGATAATCAAATGGATTGAACATCAGGCTAAGCCTATATTAAAGTTCTCTCCATAAATTATTACATTTATTTCAAATAATTAGTATTTGGTTATTAGTCAAGAATGGAAATTACAGTATATATATATAGAAAGAGTATTTGTGAATAATATATTACGATAATCTTATGTATTTTCTTATTATAATAATTTTGAAATTATTGTTAAATATTTATGAGAACTCGTTTACTATGCAGGAGAGAGACAAGTGCCTGATCAACAACAGAGTTTCTGACTATAATGTCCATCTGGTAAATACCAGTAGTCTTCTACTCATGTGTTGACCAAACACGCATCTCCCTACCGCATATAAACTGGTACCATATAAGAATTTAAAATAAAACATAAAATTGTATAATTCTGATTAAGTCCAAATCAAATAAGATTATCAATTGAGATTGTTCATAGGAAGGAGATAAATCAATTATACATAACTAGCAAGTCACCACATCTCACCCAACTTTACCCTGTAAGGCATGTAATAAATATAATGATGCTTAGTTAAGAGGGTTACAATCACATTGACACTATTCACTTTTGTTTATATATATATTATATATACATACATTTGTATGTGTGTGTATGTTGATAATATTATTTAATAGATGTACAGTGATTACTATAGAAAGCAGAAAATAATTAGAAAATCATTAACACACAAACACAGTGACAGCATCCGTAATTGAACATTTATATGCATATTATATGATTATCAAATTATAGAGTAAGAGATAGTTTGCACAGACTCAGTGATATGTATATATGTATATATATGTTACCTGGCCCTTTGTTGTGATATTACTTTACCAGTAAATGATGATAATAATATGTATATGATCATAATAACAGAAAACATGTATGCTGTTATTAATATTCTCAATAATTATATATATGTAAGTGTATATTTGCTATTTTACGCAATAAGAAATACTTGTCGCCGGTACATTTTTAACATGACGACGTTAATCATGTATATTATCAGCTTCAAGGTATACATGTTTAATGCGAATCATTACATAGATTGATAGACAGTTATAAGGATGGACATATATTCAATTAATAAATTTTATGTACTTATTTATGACCATAGATAGTGAATCTATATTTGTATAGGTATATTTTCAGCATCAGAGTCTCCTTGTGTTATTTACATATTTAACTACATTTTCTAGGATGTGAGTATTTTCCTCATCATTAAGATCATCTGATCCATTTAGTAAAATATTAAGACTAAAGTATTGTTGACTATGTAGGGATTCCCTAAGAGTGTCCCTATGTATGTTATACTGTGGACATAAGAAGAAGAAATGGTATGATGTTTCTAACCCAATGCCACAACTGCAGTCAGGGGAATCATTTAGATGATCTTTAAATAGATCATAGTTTAACTGGCTTGCACCATTCCTTAATTGACATAAAATTATATTATCATGTCTAGTACCATGATTTTTGAAGATAGCTGAAGTAGTATTATTATTTACACTGTTGTTAGATATCATCTTTTCAAATACTCTAATGGAGGGTGCGTTAAGGATTTCAATACTAAGATCATTAAATTCACGGAACATAGACGGAAAGTAGCTATTATAATAATTTTCACTGTGGCATAGTGGAGGGTTGAAAGTCCGAGTGGTTCTGAGAGGATAATTATGTTCATCAATATTATTTCTAAAATTGCTGATAGGTAGGTAGGTGTACTTTGATGTAGTATCTTGTACATAAGAAGAAGTTTATGTTTTTTACGTCTATTCTCAAGCTTTTCCCATCCCAATTCTTGATAGATTACATTATGTGGTGTACCCTTTCGAAGTCCAGTAATGATTCTCCCAGCTTCAATTTGTATAGATTCTAGTAAATGTTTGGCCTGTTGTGAACAGTTATCCCAAATTACATCTGCATATTCAAGTATTGGTCTAATAAAAGATATAAAAATAGTAATAAGAGATTTTCTGTCAACTTTGTGTTTAAGATATTTCAGAATATTAAGTCTCTTATAGGCTTTATCATGTATGTTTTGAATATGTTCGTTCCATGTACCATCAGCAGATAAGGTCACTCCTAAGTGAGTGTGTGAGTCGCATGTCATTATTTCAATATTATCAAACTTGAGGGTTAGGGGTAATTTATTTCTTTTTCTTGAAAAGAGGACTGATTTTGTTTTAGTTGGATTGAATTTAACATCCCACTTCTGGGCCCATAAGTTAATATTTTGTAAATCGAGACTTAATGATTCCTGTGCAGTTATCTTATTATAAGTGTCAATAATAGAAAATAAAGATGTATCATCAGCAAATAATTTCATGTAATTGGTTATATCTTTTACTATATCATTAATATATATAAGAAAAAGAAATGGACCCAATACTGATCCCTGAGGGACACCTGCTTTAACTGATTTGAAAGATGAGTAATGGCCCTCAGTAATGACTCTTTGCTTTCTATCTTTTAAATAGTTCCTAAACCATACTAATAAGTTTCCTGTAATCCCACATTTATTAAGCTTGTAGATTAATCCCTCATGCCAAACACGGTCAAATGCCTTACTGATATCACAGAATATAAATTGAAGTTCATTTCCAACATCTAGATTACAAGTAATGAGATGATATATTGATAGTAATTGGTTTACAGTAGAGTCTCGGGGTGTAAATCCAGATTGGTGTTCAGAAATAATGTTATGCTGTTTAACAAAGTTATATAGGTATTTAAATAAGATTTTTTCAGATATTTTGCTAAAACAACTTGTAATAGATATAGGTCTATAATTATTTACTTCATTCTGAGAGCCATTACCCTTATAAATTGCATTAACATTAGACATTTTCCAATTATCAGGTATTAATCCTTCCTGTAAGGTTTTATTAATAAGTAAATATAATGGTAAGGCTAGGCTTGATTTAAGATTTTTTACAACTTTGGGTAAGATTCCATCAGGACCAGATGGTTTATTTTCATTAAGTATACTTAATTGATCATATACATCCTGTCGTGTTACATGAATATTATCAAGTGTTGATTGTGGTTGGAGATTATCATTTTCGAAAGTATGTGGGTTAGGTAGATTTACAGAAGATGTAGCTATGGAGGTGAAGTAATCATTAAGTATTTCTGCTTTCTGAGTTGGATGGTGAACAGTTTGGTCAGCGGATGAGAGAGGAGGTATTTGTGTGTGTTTATTATTAATGCCAGTGACAGTTCGAGCTATTTTCCACCATTTATTTGGGGGTAGAGATGTGTTAGCAAGAGAGGATTGTAGTTGTTCAAAGTAGTTGAGTTTAGCTTTGCGAATAAGATCAATAACATGATTTCTAGCCTGCCTATATTCATGCCAATGCTGGGGGTTACTTGAAGTTTTAGCTTTTGTATGTTTCCTTTTTCTTTTTCTCATTTCAAGCCTAATTGAGCTGGTCATCCCGTTTTTGTCTCTTGGTCGCACAAGTATAGTTTTCCTAGGTATGAAGTTATTTGATGTTTGTAGTATAGTTTCAGTTAGATATTGGTTAAAATCATTAACATTAAGGCTATTGGAGAGAGAGAGCCACTCAATAGTGTTTATTTTGTTATTCATAGAGTTATAGTCAGCCTCATCATAAAGCCAAATAGTTTTGTTGTAGGATGTGTATCTATAAGCAGTATATGCTAACTGTATCAGAATTGGAGAATGGTCACTGCAAAAAGGAGTACCAACAGATGTATTTTTAATTATATTGCAGTTATTTGTAAAGACTACATCAATAGATGTTGAAGTATTCTCTGTAATTCTTGTTGGTTGTTTAACTATACTTTTTAAACTAAATTTTGTTAGCAATCGAGAGAGGTGTGAGTTTGGCTGTATAGTCAGCATATCAATATTAATATCACCAGTGATGAGAATATCTAGATTTGTATCGGTTACTGTAGTTAGGTTATCATCAAGTTTATTCCAGTAATCTATTGTTGATTCTGGCCTATAAATACATCCTAATAAAAATTTATGACACTCAACCATCACTTCAAGCCAAAGTATTTCGATATCAACATTTTCCAGATCTATTCTCCTTAATGTTTAACTGTATTTTTGCAGTAAACTGCTAGACTACCACCATAACCAGTTGTTCTGTCTTTACGATAGCATTCATAAGATACAATTTTAATGTCTTCATCTGAGATTCTGTCAGTCAGATGGGTTTCTGTTAAGCATGAAATATTAAAGGAATTTAATTCTGATTCAATAATATCAGTCTTATTACGAAGGGATCTGACATTTAAATTTGCTATATCGATATGATGAGGACCAGGATTTTGTTCAATATCCATCGATATCAATAGCAATACTTTAACAACATTTAGATTAAATTCATTATTTGGCATATTAAGATTTGATTTGTCGTATGATTCTGTAAACATGCCATGCATAGCCGTGATCCGATCATGTATATGCGACCCCTCACTAGCGTAACTAACCATTATCAAATGCATTAGCCGCATCAGTAGCGGTTCGCATACACACAGCCAAATCACTGCTATACAATATGATACAGTGTATATAAACATTGAGTGAGCTATGGTGACTTGCAGGGCTAATCAAAGAGACATAATAACATAAAAAGTTAAACAAAATCATAAATGTATCATGCAGTAGGCCTATATACATACGCATAATGTTTTCCATTTCTATGAAGCTTGGTAGATATTCAGGTCATGTAAAACTGACTATATACAATTACACGCTTTAAAATAGTAGGGAGATACGCAGGATCGGTACGACGAATCACCGAAACGGACCGAATCGGACCGAAACGGAACCGAAAAGGATCGATTAAAAACTTAAAAGAGAAGAAACGTATAACATATATGTTTATTTTTAATAGTAAGTGACGAGACATGTATAACGTTATATCAGAGATTATATACTAACTAGAATATAGACGTCTAGTTTCATATACGCACGGTATGTTCAACCGAATCGGACCGAAATAGAATCAATAAGAATCAAAAGAAACAAGGTGTAATTGTTCACGTGTATAGAGTATTTTTTATAACAAGTTTAAAAAAAAAAAAAAAAAAAAAGATAAATTTGAACAACACCAAAAATGCATATGTAGTTGTCATGTCAACAACAAAAATACATGTAATTCCTAACCAGTATTCGCCTATAAATCATGTCTGCAATATATGACTATTGTGATAAATGTATATTCCATATGAAAAATAGAAATAAAAGAAAATTACAATTGTTTTATTATTACATAACGATTATTCAAAGGAACAAGGACTTATCTCCAAAAAATAAAGGGTCTTATCTCAATTTTATCTAACGGTTTTTAGATTTTAATAAATTGCAATAACGAGTGAGCTTTTCTTTAGATTTTGTACATTATATCAATTGAAATGGTCTAATTCTGTTAAAATACTATGCGATTTAAAAGAATTAGACCATTTCAATTGATTTGAAGTACGAATTATATAAGAAAATCGACATGACAAATTCGTCTACAAACACGCCCTACAAATACAGGGAAGTGGTTAAAAAAGTATTGAGACACACAAACTATCAACTATATAATCAATACATGTTGACTAATTTTAATTTGCATTGATTGTTTTATGATTTTTATGGCGGTTTTGAAAAGCTCCGGTAGATATTTTCAGCTCTTTCATATGATATTTAGAAGCCTTCCCATGCTTAATTTTCTTGAAGAAGATGAAATGCTTGCACTGAAAAAAATGTCATGTTTTCTTTTACTTCTTTATTCTTACTAATAATGCCGTCCCGTTGTTCTTGTTTGGGGAGGAGGGAGGTAGGGGGCGTTTGCTATGTCAATTGGAAAACAACAATGGATCAGTTAAAAAATCACGATGTAGTTTGTGTTTAAAAAAAAATAGTAATCATATCATGTTATTTTCTAATGTAATATTGTTTGCGTATTTCGAGCGTCAGTGGTCTTCTTTGAGAAGTGGTTGGCCCTAAAAAGGGCCGTTTTGTAAATTTATATTCAGCGGCTGCTGAGACATCGGCGGATCCTGGAGGCATACTTCTTCATCCCTGTATTCCTGGATGTAGTTACTGCATTGTCCAGGTGTACCAGATCAGGATGAAAGTCTTCTGGATACTTAATATCCGGGAACCGCACGAAGTGTCTACCATACTTCTTCGACAGGAGAGCGTTGATTTTCCCTCTCTGTTTGTCGAAAATTGCCTTATTCATGCCTGGTTGCTTGAATCTGCCCCTGGTTATTTCTGCAACCCATACTCGCTTGATGCCGGTGTTGCGCAAAATGTCAACTATTTCAACTATCCTGTTGAAAATCTCTCTCGGTCTGGACTGCGTGTTTATGTCGTTTCCTCCGACGTGGATGAAGGCTTCGTCTGCTGCTGCTGCCAATGCCTTTTCCAGAGTGGGTTGGTCCAGTCGGTCGGTCCGTACACCTCCTCGGCCGCAAAAGATGGTGGTGCAGGGTATCTCCAGGTTGTCGTCGCAGAATCTTCTTAGCCGCTCGATGAAACTGCTTCCGAATAAAACTGCTTTGGTCATGATGTCTTCTTTCTTCTACTTAATGTACTTAAACACCATGATACGCCACCTTCTATGCGTTACTTGGGTGTAACATAACCACGCCCATCTTTCTCTGGCTCTTTTAGACCAAAACACGTGATAGGTTTGTTGACGCCCCTTGATTTGATTCGCTAACTGTTCAATTGGGTTCCATCGCAACATTACAATACCGAATAATAATCACATTGTAAAAACGTGTTTACTGTTTCATTCACAATCATATAGTTGGGTACACTGATCAAAATAACCAAATTACGAAACAAGTTTTACATTTTATTAATAAAAATAATATTTTACATTAATATACCAGTGGGTTTAATGAAAATATGTTTTGAATATGAACGTTCCTAGTAGGCACTGGTGCCTATTCATCATCACTGTCGTTTATTTCAGAATGTATCTATACTTAATGACATGCACGTGACAGCGTCTTGTTTTAAACATTTATCATTAGAAAAACCAAACACCGGTGAACCACCGCTCTTTTTCGGACCTATGTTCATCCATGACAGCAGCGACTTTGAGACGTACAGTGCTTTTTTTTCACATCTGAAAATCAAACTGACAGGTACTGACCTTGGTAAATTAGTGATTGGGACAGATGACGAACAGGCCATGAAAAAAGCTATAACGAACATATTCTCAGACTCGACTCACGTGCTTTGTACCCGGCATTTACGTCAGAATACTTTGGACAAAATGACAAATTTAGGAATAAACACTAGTGACCGTAGCCGACTGTTAAACGACATTTTCGGACATGATGGTGTGACGGACGCTGACGACTCGATCACGTTTGACGAAAGGAGTGACGGACTCCAGACTATGTGCCAGTCGGTCTCTCCTGATTTCATTAATTACTTTGAGAATAGACTAAAACCTCTCTTAAAAGAAAAAGTCAATGAACCTCAACGATTAGGCAACATATCAAAGCAATGGACAAACAATAATTGTGAATCAATTAACCATATTTTGAAACATTTAGTAGATTGGAAGTCAAAGCCGTTAGTTGATTTTGTAGAATCTGTACATTCTCTGATATAAGTACAATACAAAGATCTCAGGAGAGCCATCATGTGTACGGGACAGTATAGACTGACTGAACAGTTAGGACGATACAGGACAGACAAAATTAGATGGGCATCATTGACCACTGACCAGAAAGACAGACTGGTAAACAAAGTCAATCGCGGTCTGATGAGGGAGGGGGTAGCAACATCTACAGACGGACAATTGAAATGTAGACTACCTAAAACACTGGGGAAAAAACCGGGACAAAGAAAACGACACAAGACAGAACGGACAGTGACAGTATCTCAAAAGAAAATGAGAACTCAGTACCTGTAGAAAAACTCCCAGCTTCTCACCTCGTCAGGTGCACTGTTTTACAGTGAAAGATCTGTGTTTTGATCTATTGTGCAACAATACCTACATATTCACTAATGTTCAAGTTCTTTATTGATTTCCGATTCTGTAGAAAAACTCACAGCTTCTCACCTCGTCAGGTGCACTGTGCAATGGTAGCAAGATAGATTAGCACAACATGAACACCCAACCTACATTCTTGTTTCTGTTAGTAAATTAGTAAGAAGTTATGATAGCAAATTACATTATGAATATTGAATAAATTGAACAAAATGAACAAAAAATCATCAAGTTCTGACGATTAATGTGCACGAGGTCGCAAAGTAATTTATATGGTTACAATATATATATATATATGAAAACGCAGCGTATACTTTTATTCCCGTTCCAGTTTGATTATAAATAATATAAGAGGTATTTCATTCTTTTAAAATGGCATTTATTGGCTATTCATCCCTATTGATAGAACCGTTTCGGTTCCGTTTCGGTCCGATTCGGTCCGTTTCGGTGATTCGTCGCACCCCGCAGGATTAACAAACATCGATGTGACTAGGAGTGAATGAGGTCAAGGTTGTTGATATGACAATGCGGAGCACGGTATTAGGTATACATGCGAGAGGTATATATCTAATCTGCTGGAGATGGTATGATATCGAGAGTATGTTGATCTGATTAACACATGGAAGTATTAAACTTTGCGAACTGATACTCATTACATTGTATTATATAGATGATGGGAATTGAAAATAAGTATAACTTGTAGGGTATTTTGGAAACTTATAAATCCGCATTCCGCACTTCCTTAGTAAAGCACGTGGAGTTCTAGATGTAAACATTCGATCAGACGACATTTGATAGTAATATTTCTGTGGGATTCGGAGATAAAGAATACTGAATGTATGTTACATAGTGAAATATATCAGGAAAAGGTAATCATATTGACATAAGGAACAGACTGCATCAATTGACCATAAAGCCATGTGGAGTTCATTGTTACAAACATTCGATCAAACGGCCTTGGATCCAGATCAGCAAAACTATATACTTACAATAACATAATCCCAGAAGCTTAACCAATACATGGAGATAATAAGGTATGTCACTTCTAGAGCTGTGACAAGGCTGGTTGCTAGGGAAATAGCTCGTATAGGCCAGCGTTGTCACGTAGTATATAGGAATCTTCAACAAACAAAGATGAATCTTGTTTCTGTGTCCAAATAGATGTTTTATTCGTGGCGTCTTGTTCGAAAGTCAAATGATACATAATATACAATATAAATTTGAGGAATGAAACGTTTTATATTAATTTACACATTTACGTACAAATGGAAAGATCGAAATAAGAACAAGTTATATATTGTAACAATGATATCAAAATAATTGTTTATAATAAGTATTAATAAAACCACGGACTTAGAAAGTCTAATTCCGTAATAACTACGTTAGAAATGCATAACGCTTATACAAAGGAACGAGTCATTAAATGACCCTATATACAGTGTATAGAATTTCGCAGTTCAAGGTCACAAACGACCCTAATTATAACTGAATACTTGTGGCACAATATATATACATAACATGACATATAAAACAAATACTTTCCAATAAATGCAATGAGAAAGATAAAACTAGCGAAATAAGACTCAAAATGGTTATCCGCAAAAATGTGAAAAACAAAGGGAACTTACATGACTTTATAAATACTAAATCGAAACCGAAATATAATGTCCGGAATAATATTGATTTAGGCAATTTGTGTGATTCAATACTTTAAGAACGAATGCTGATTCTCATAAGAAGACAAATACCAATAATGAGAATTCCTACTCATCAATTTAAACTTAAAATTGATTACATATTTAATGACGCGGAACTATAAACCACATGATAAATGCGAACATCAAAAAGCAAAGATTCTTTATAAAGCAAATACTACAAACCGATAGTTATTAACTGACTTTCTATTACAAGAAAATATTAACAATGATATATACGAAATATCTTTACAACGAGAAACTAACGTTATTAAACTAAATTCATACAAAGTATATTCTTAAAACAAGCATTATTAAAATGCATATCTATTTATAAAAATAGTATTAAGGCAAGAATACTTATCTACATATCTAGAAACAAAAACGGAAAACTTTACATTCATAAATCATCAGAACATATAAAATTAGGTTGATAAACAAGGAAAGTTCTTACCTTCAACAAACAAAGATGAATCTTGTTTCTGTGTCCAAATAGATGTTTTATTCGTGGCGTCTTGTTCGAAAGTAACAAGAACCACCTGGACACAGTAAGTTAAGAATCATCGGAACTTTCCTAAACCAATCAAATTACGTTTTACAAATTACTTCGGCTGAAGTTTCATCTATTAACCAATCAAACCTAATTTAGCGTAATGGTCAGTAGCTCTGTTTGTTTACCGAACTGGCCATGACCGGTTAATTACTGGTTTAGACCTGTCACCAATATCTCAGGTTAGCTGAGGTATTGTGACGTAACAATTGTCACTAGACCCCTTAATTGCCGGCTAAGTGAAAACATTTCTTTTGAAGTTATTGGACATATGGCCTGACACTAATTCCTAAAACGACTCAGAAATAACAGCTTGGAACACCTGTGATCGAATCTTTTAAGGACAGCTTTTTATATGTTTGTTTATCGCTGACATATTGACTGACATTCTAACGAAGGCTTATATCTTGTAAACACTTTGTAATCCTGATGTGTTATAATACAACTTTTAAGGAATAGCGGACATTCCTGTTCAAAATAAAATCTTAAAGTCAAAATTATCTTTCTCATTTTAAGTGAAATACAAAAATTAAATTATCTAAACTAGAAGTCCTATTGATATAAAATATATCGTTTAATTTTTGCTTTATTTTGAAACCAAATATGACAGTGTTTAACACTGCGACATTTCCTCCGGGCTTCAAAAACCAATTCCTCCGGAATTGCAAATTGATATAAGGAAAGAAAAAAACAACAACATCAAACATGTTTGAAAAATCAACATATGTCAAACAACGAAATTAAAAAAAAATGTAAAAAAAATAGTTATATACAACATCATAAGTAAAAGAACATGTTCAATCAGTAGACATGAGATGGATCACACCAGGCTTGTGTCAATGGATATAGTTGTTGTACACATGTCACGGAAATGCAGGAGAGATAAATTCAAGTCACGAAATAAATCCAAAGGGAGAAAACTCAAAACGAAGGTGCACAGGTATAATCCGTAACGAAGTAAGTTGGGTCCCTTTCACAACTACTTTATTGAATCCACTTTTATGTACCGGAAGTGGAAAAACACAGATTGTACGTCTCAAGGTTTCCTCGCAGAATCGTGCATGGATATGTTGACGTCGACATTAAAACAACACAGAATTAATCCACCAGTGAATACACTGTTTGTTCGTGACCATATGTGTTCCTTATGGAAATTGTCACATTAACTATCACAATAAAAATGCCTGTTTGTTGTGTGATCCAGTTAAACGAACAAGAAATACGAGAAATTCAAAGGTTATCATGCATTCCCAGTACATATGATCTGATGGCAAAGCAAACTTTTAAGTATACGATGAAAAAGGTTAAAAGAGAAAAAAAAAATCATAATAAAAATCATAAAATGAGATATCTACATATGTATAGTGTCAAATGTGGGAGGATTGAAAATCCATTTGAGCATGGAGTTCATGCCGTATCTGTCATCTTTGGGTAAACCGACTCGACGGTGGGCTCAGAGGTTGCAGAGAGATCTTTGACCTGAACTGGTAAGATGACGTCACCTATGCGTTTATATAGCAATGCATTGAAGGGCTTTGAAATAATGTTATGGGTCCTGTATGCCAAAAGAGGGTCAAGCTTTATGTCACTGGGCAAACTCCACTTTGTATTAAGTCCGGTTACTTCTACGTTCAAGCCTGCCCAGTCAACAAATAAAAATGATCGTAACCCGAAGCTAACTCTAAAATCTTTCAATGGGTATTCTGAAGTAAACGACAACGAATTATGGGCGTATGGTATTTTCCGTATGGGAATAAGAACTGTTGATTGCTCGTTGGATAATTCGAGCACCAACTGAAGCTTATTAGACCTACAATATTTGTATATCAGATAGATCACCAGGGCAATGATTGCTAACGTGCCTAAAATTTCAGATGTGGAATACACATGTTGAAGAGGAAAGGTAAATGGGAGTTCTGTTGTAGTTGGAACGGAGGGTGTAGAATAATGAAATATTGGTATTGAGTAAGTCTTTTGAGCCTTGTGCAATAACGTAACAACTGTTGCGAGTTGGCGATATTTTTGAAAGAGAGCAACGAATGCTAAGAAACTCAAGATCGCTACGGAAGTAGATAAGAGCGAAAACATTAGGGCATAATTGAAACTCGGAACAAACTTAGCTGCATCATCTAGCATTGTTTCAGATAGAGTTTGAAAAATGACTCTATTTTGCCTAGCGCTTTCCGAAATGGTCTTGATATCAAGGCTGGCTTTTTGCTCACTAGCTATCAAACTTGAAAAATTGTGGGTAAAAAGTTGAAAATGTGGAACTTTAACATCTAACGGTTTTAAAAATGCCGAATCAGGTGTCAAGTCGTCTAGAGAGGAATTGAAAAACTGCTGTAGTAAAATAAGATTCACCGCATGGACCATCGTTATATCGTGTGTTTGGTTCTTCCTACATCCAGACCAATGTTGCGGTATAAAGAATGATTTGGTTGACAGTGAACATTTACATGGAACCGAAATGGTACAGAATGAGCATCCTTCATAAGTTGTACTACTGTCTTCACAGTTTATGTCAAAACTTGAAATATTGATCAATAGAAAATGAGAAGAATTCAAGCTTACAATTTTTGGATTAATGACATCTTGTTTGAAATGAAATACACAATTTGGATTGATCGCTCTTAATTTGCTATGAAAAAGACTCAGGAAACATGAGTTTTTAGTATCATTCCGAAATACAAGATGTCGTTCACAGTGCCAAATGTGATTGTGATGTGCACATGATTTCAAATCTCTCCTTTTCAACTCATCGAAATATTTATTGTCAGATGACAAAAGTAAAAAATCATTGTCAGAAACTAACTCAGTTCCATGTTTGCTTGTGGAATTCAGGGGTATTGGAAAACTAGCAACACTAAACAATTTAGCTTTAATGGCTGAAACAGGAAAATTGACCGCTATAAAAATGCTTGAAAATTGTCTAAAAATCACATACTTTGCGTTTCGGTAATAAAATGTAGGATGTGAATGGGTTAAGAAAAATCCATGAGGTTGAAGTTTTTCTTCAATATAATTTAAAATATTCGTTAGGACATCGTCCGGAACTAACAAGGGAGATAATTTGCCCTGTAATGTACTTAATACACCCATCAGTAGCTCCTCATATCGGGTCAATACTCTAAGAGACAGTCTTGTTTGTTTTGTCATAGCAGCTACTAATTGCGCTTGTGCAATTTCTGCTGAAATGAGGGACTTATTGAAATTATCTCCTATTAATTCAATTGCATTATGGTTATCAGTTACAGCATCAAACGTGTTGGTAAGCCTATGGTCAAAATTCCTAACAGCAGCAGTAAAAGTACCTATCTGTTTCGAAGCAGCCTGTGCCATTCTCTGTTGGTTTGCCCTAATCATTGCGACATTTCTAGATAATTGCTCTACATCTGAGGTGGTTGAAGTGCCAAACAGAGTTTTAGCTAAAGAGCCTATAAATGGGAGAAAAGACCTACGTTTCCTACTCATCGAAAAACGGTTTAGATTGTGATGAGGTAAAAGTTTCTTAATCTTTGACAAAATTGTTCCTACATCTAAACGCGTCTGCTTATGTAGAGCCACAATTTCAGTTATTGCTTCTTGATACCATGGGCATTGTCTACAATTCAGGGGTTTTTCCGATACAAAAGGAAAAAGAGGTAAGTCCAACTCAAAATAATGTGTCCACTGGTCTGCCGTTGGGTAAAGTGATCCTTCATTCTTGAAGGTAACACCATAGTTTGGTAAGGTTTTTATACCGTCACGGGTTGTTATTCCTGCTTTCCCAATTGATACGGCCGTACAGAAAAGTAAACAGAAAAAAGGGAAGGTGGCCATCTCGTCAAGAGAACCTACAAAGACACCAAAGGGAGATTTTTAAATAAAAAGAAATAATTTCATTATCGATCAATGGTAGTGAAAAAAAAGGTGGGAAATATGCGTCGACTCATATTTAACCCTAGCACTAGTTTACCCCTAGATTTTCTAAGGTAGGTATTGTTTTTAGACTATCATTGATGTCCACTATCAAAAATAGAGAAAGAAAAAAAAATGAATCTTTAAAAACAAAAATGGCCCCTAGAACTTATTTCTGAGAATTTTCTTAGGATTTCAGCAGATAAAAAGAATAAACAAAATTCTGTATTCCATGACACGGCAAAGACCTTTATGGCTTCACATTTCAATATCACCTAACTACTCTTGAAATCTGGATTTTATCATGAACCTACTATATATTCCTATGGTTCACACAATATCAACTTTAAAGAAAGGACAACTGAAACTACATACATCTCCTACAAAAATTCGCTTGACATGTTACTATACGTATGCGAAATATTATTGAATCGACAATATATCGAACGTTATGCTAACCATAGTGCAATTAAGTGTTAGCATCTCTTAGCTAACTACACTTTTCAGGCTGCTTACCACGAAAGAAAAAAAAAATATTCAAATACACATCTCATGTACACTTTCCAATTAAATAATGAAAAGAAAAAAAAATACCTCTTTTATTCCACTTTTCTACTAAACTTATCACTCTCACATTGAAATGGAAATACTGCTTAAATTAACACTAGTTTTGTGTCTATGGTAACGATATAATGGTCTATACACTTTTAAAATACTTTTTAGCCTTACCTAACCTTTTCTTTTTGCGCCCTTGTTTTGTATGAGTTCTGTTATATTCATCTACCCTGATTGGAAACGACCCTGCGATGCACTCTCTGTTAAAACGTTTACACTTTTGTTTAGTTGTGACGTCATCACCGAAATAGCACTGAGAATTTTATCAAGAGCCTCTGAAGATTGACTTTGATCTGGGGATTTTGCATTTTGACTTGACTCTGAAGATGCTTTGTCTTTGGTGTTGTTAACCATAAGGGACCTCTCTGCTATCTCTGCAGCCCTCGTAAAATCATCTAATGTTTTAGGATCCGATTGTATAACCGGCGTTCTGATATCAGGTTTAAGACCTGCCATTAAAATGTTGAAAACTTGCTTTTCATCTACTTTTGCTTGCCTTGCCTTACACCTTACAGACGTTATGTACTGGGTTACAGGTTGCATGTAACCCTGAACCATACCATGTAGCTCCCGATACGGAATCCATGTCATGTTTTCCGGAACATTAAAACGTTCTTGAAATTTTTGGTATATTTGATCTATGTCTTTCCTTATGGGATCAGGTAGCTCCTGAAACCACTGACTAGCTGTCGACTGACTTTTGATGCACATCGAAAACAAATTTGGTTGAAGCGCTTTATCTGTTTGTGCAAACGTAACATAGTTTTTAAACTGGTCAATAAATGTGTCTGCTTCTTCTTGAGATTTGGACTCACCCGCAAATTGTGTTATAGCCTTATGAATGTTGACCGCCATACTTTTTTTCTTTAATTTTGGTTGTTCTTGTTGAATAGTATGCTGTTCGGAGTGTTCTTCTACTGGCGGTGCCTGTAGATACTGTTGGCTGTTCAAGAAGTCTGGTCCATACTTTCTAAGCGGGTATCCGTGCCGTATATCGTTGATAGGCTGGTTACCAGACATCCGGGACCATCGTGGAAACTCCACCAAGCTGTGACAAGGCTGGTTGCTAGGGAATTAGCTCGTATAGGCCAGCGTTGTCACGTAGTATATAGGAATCTTCAACAAACAAAGATGAATCTTGTTTCTGTGTCCAAATAGATGTTTTATTCGTGGCGTCTTGTTCGAAAGTCAAATGATACATAATATACAATATAAATTTGAGGAATGAAACGTTTTATATTAATTTACACATTTACGTACAAATGGAAAGATCGAAATAAGAACAAGTTATATATTGTAACAATGATATCAAAATAATTGTTTATAATAAGTATTAATAAAACCACGGACTTAGAAAGTCTAATTCCGTAATAACTACGTTAGAAATGCATAACGCTTATACAAAGGAACGAGTCATTAAATGACCCTATATACAGTGTATAGAATTTCGCAGTTCAAGGTCACAAACGACCCTAATTATAACTGAATACTTGTGGCACAATATATATACATAACATGACATATAAAACAAATACTTTCCAATAAATGCAATGAGAAAGATAAAACTAGCGAAATAAGACTCAAAATGGTTATCCGCAAAAATGTGAAAAACAAAGGGAACTTACATGACTTTATAAATACTAAATCGAAACCGAAATATAATGTCCGGAATAATATTGATTTAGGCAATTTGTGTGATTCAATACTTTAAGAACGAATGCTGATTCTCATAAGAAGACAAATACCAATAATGAGAATTCCTACTCATCAATTTAAACTTAAAATTGATTACATATTTAATGACGCGGAACTATAAACCACATGATAAATGCGAACATCAAAAAGCAAAGATTCTTTATAAAGCAAATACTACAAACCGATAGTTATTAACTGACTTTCTATTACAAGAAAATATTAACAATGATATATACGAAATATCTTTACAACGAGAAACTAACGTTATTAAACTAAATTCATACAAAGTATATTCTTAAAACAAGCATTATTAAAATGCATATCTATTTATAAAAATAGTATTAAGGCAAGAATACTTATCTACATATCTAGAAACAAAAACGGAAAACTTTACATTCATAAATCATCAGAACATATAAAATTAGGTTGATAAACAAGGAAAGTTCTTACCTTCAACAAACAAAGATGAATCTTGTTTCTGTGTCCAAATAGATGTTTTATTCGTGGCGTCTTGTTCGAAAGTAACAAGAACCACCTGGACACAGTAAGTTAAGAATCATCGGAACTTTCCTAAACCAATCAAATTACGTTTTACAAATTACTTCGGCTGAAGTTTCATCTATTAACCAATCAAACCTAATTTAGCGTAATGGTCAGTAGCTCTGTTTGTTTACCGAACTGGCCATGACCGGTTAATTACTGGTTTAGACCTGTCACCAATATCTCAGGTTAGCTGAGGTATTGTGACGTAACAATTGTCACTAGACCCCTTAATTGCCGGCTAAGTGAAAACATTTCTTTTGAAGTTATTGGACATATGGCCTGACACTAATTCCTAAAACGACTCAGAAATAACAGCTTGGAACACCTGTGATCGAATCTTTTAAGGACAGCTTTTTATATGTTTGTTTATCGCTGACATATTGACTGACATTCTAACGAAGGCTTATATCTTGTAAACACTTTGTAATCCTGATGTGTTATAATACAACTTTTAAGGAATAGCGGACATTCCTGTTCAAAATAAAATCTTAAAGTCAAAATTATCTTTCTCATTTTAAGTGAAATACAAAAATTAAATTATCTAAACTAGAAGTCCTATTGATATAAAATATATCGTTTAATTTTTGCTTTATTTTGAAACCAAATATGACAGAGTGTTTAACACTGCGACAGATACATAACGACATAAAATATAATTTCATATTTTTGAAAGATAATTATGTAATGTATACTATTTACAACAATACTAATTAACAAAACCATTATTTAAGTCGGTTTTCACTCAGTGTAAGGCATTTGTTGTATACATATATATACGTCAGGCACACAATGTAACATGCATTTATACACATTTAGCACCTGTACATTATACTTGTACACTGTACGTAATTTAAAGAATGTGTTGCAGGTATTGTGGTTTAAGTAAGTAAAATAGCACGTGTAGATATCACGCATGCTATCAGCTTAGTGTGAAGTTACCTGTTTACACGTATTCCAGTATCTGCTGTTATATATATACAATTAGTATACTACTAGTGTTTATGCATATATAATTGTTCACATCAATATGTAGAAGTCATGGAACTAGAATTGTTTTCATTTGTATATGTATTTTGAACAGGTATCTGAAAAAAAAGGGTTACAAAAACTGTTGTCCGATCATTACAATTCACCGATCGCTAGTAGAGCCAACAGCGGCAGACAGTGACGAGAATCTGTTTTTCGTTGGTGTCGGTCGAATCGATCTATTGGGTGTACTCTGTTGTGGCTGGTTGTACTTTTTTGTAGGTTTTGTGGCCTGACGGGTACGGTTAACATTAGTAGTGTCGGTCCGAGGTGGTTGAGTTGGTTTGGCTGGTGCGGGTGTGGGTGTGGGTTGGTCTGGATAATTGCTTAGTTCGGATAGTTTAGTTACATGGGCGTGACCACCATGATGATTACGAATCACTATTCTTCCGTCCACCGTCCACGTACCGGAAATCACTCCTTGTTTTTTTAGATATCTGGCCTTGGCAAAAACTGAAGCGCGTTGTTTGGTTAGCGCCTCATTCACATAAAAAGGAATAATAGAATTACTAGATTCCCTATCACTTTGGTGTTGATACATTCTCTTCCTCGCGTCATAAATCTCAGATCGCGTCCGGTAGGATAGGAAACGTACAATGATATCCCTAGGGTATTCCGTAGACTTGGGTCCTACCCTATGGGACCTGCTTATATCACTAAGTGTAATAGCCACACCGAGTTCATCATTACATACTTTTATTATCAGTTCATCTGTGTCCTCACCTTCATGCTCAGGAATTCCCCGGAATTTAAGGCATGTCCTTCGAGAGTACTGCTCCATATCTGCGACTCTATCCTCGAGTCGTTCAATGTGGTCTTGTAAACGAGTAATTCCCAGCTCAGAGAGTAGAGTATTTTTAAAAAGTTCATTTGTCATTAGCTGAGATACTACCTCTTGTATAATGTCAGGGTCAGTAATTCCTTGAATAACATCAATGCTGGACTTGACTGATTTAGGAAGATCCATGGTAAAAATTGCCGAGACAGATGTAGTAAATATGTATGTACCGAACGTAATTATTATTGTAATATGTTCCTAATATGGCGGTCAATCGTTCAGTATTCGGTTCAGATTTTGGATCATGAATTATATCACAATATAAGAGCTTGGCGTAATAATAAATGTCACAAATTAATCAGTCAATCATAGACTAACAAACATGGCACAAGAGGTGCATAGCGTATCTCCTGGAGATTAGATGATAGCAGATTTTGCTGACCTGGACATTACCTAGACTATCGCCATTCTTGACCGGAAGTGGGTATTTTTTGAAAGGGCAGACATAAAATACTGATCAATGAACAGACGGGATACCAAATATGCAGGCGGGATACCAGGTCACTGTACAATGGTATTCCGTCTGGAGTACCATACTCCGTAGCTTTATTTCTAACCCTGATTAATGGCAATACGTGTACAAACATACATAACGGTTCAACAATATAAGAAGACTAATGGCTGTTTTATGAATAGGTGAGTTATAAGCTTAGCGTTAGCTGACAAATTGGTATTAAGATCTTCATCTTCTGGCACACCATATATCTTACCTTATCATATAGAGACAATATTATTTACATAACCATCCTATATATTTTCATACAGTAAAACAAATCGTGAGAACAGAAACCTAACATATGGGTCCCTTGTAAGGTCATTATAAACTGTTCTTAAAGACGTTCTACGTCGTCGACAGGGTACACAGCTGATCACAATAATGGTGGAACCCACGATATTGAAATGACAATTAAATAGCATGATAATGATCGCCTAACGACCAATACATAATAATGAAGATAAATGTAGAGGCTGACGACGATCAATCCAGTTGTAATTGTTTATCCACTTTCGGCGACTGATAATAGCGTAAAGTATGCAACGTTTGTATTCAATGTATAAAAATGCGATGGCCTGTTCTTGTTTTCAATCAATGTCAGAGATACATAGGACTGTATACATAATTTGATCAAGATAGCAACAGCAGTTTTCCTTTCTTTTTACACTACTTATAAATGCAGATATTTACGACGCATTCAAAGATTGAATTCTGCCATGGAAGAAAAATGATCTTTGATACTGTTTTAAGGAGGGGCGTGTTACTAAGCCCAGGGACCTACAGGTGCGAGTACAAATATAATCCAGCACTTAGATTTGTGTCCCACAGGAATCAAGCCAACTCCGCTCAGCCCATTTCGGCCCCCATCAGCTGTCATATACCATCATGTACTGACAACGTGAAAGGGAAGTTACTCTGACAGATCAGGTCAACTTTGTAAGAGTAATGATGTAAATTGTTTCCATCTTTGAGAAGATGTTACTTACAAATATAGCTGACCTTTTATCACTCAATACAACAGGATTTGTCAGAGATCCTTGTGGACATTATAACAGTTTACATGTCACTGCGAATTTATTTCACGTTATTTGAGGAAATATTCGAATGATGGTAATAGATTTAAACTTAAGCAACGAAAACACCATGGTAGGAAGGTAGGTTTCGGTTTGGTTTGGTTTATTTTGTTTAACGTCCTATTAACAGCTAAGGTCATTTAAGGACGACCTCCCGTGCGTGCGACATGCATGCGTGTGGTGAGTGCGTAAGTGTGTTTTGGGAGGCTGCGGTATGTTCGTGTTCAGTCTCCTTGTGATAGGCCGGAACTTTTGCCGATTTATAGTGCTACCTGACTGAAGCATACTGCCGAAGACACCCCGTAGCACACCCCACCCGGTCACGGGCGAACCAGTCGTCTCACTCCTAATATGCTGAGCGCTAAGCAGGAGTAGCAACTAAAGTGTACCATTTAAAAAAAAAACTCGGCCAGGGGACAGAACCCAAAGCCTTCTTCACAGGGGCGAACGCTCAACTAAAGGCCAAAAGTGAGGCATTGTCAAGGGAGACATTAGGAAGAAGAAAGTTGTAAAGAAAGAAGAGAAAAGATAATATCCCAAATTTAGTCGCCTCTTACGATCATGCAATATGGGCAGCAGGTACAATTCTTACGCCCTACCCAGAGGAAGGTAGGAGCGGCGCCATGTTGGTGTCGCTTCTTAATGTTCAAAGTCATTATTTCAATACTATAGGTTAAATAAATTAAAGATAATGTATCTAGATAATTCTGTGTGGCAAAAATAGCCAGGAACAGAAAAATGTAAAAATGAAAAACAAAAAACAAACAAAACACAAAACAAACAAACAAACTAACAAAAATAATTTTAAAAAAAAAGAATAAAATAAAATAAGTAAATAAAAAATATGACAGTTCTGTGGGACTAAGATGTTTATTTCTGACGTTACATAATTATTGGCTAGTGTGTATTTAATTGGTTGTCGATATAAACATGCATGGTACTGTTGGTGTGTTTCCCGAACACCTATATATTAGGGAGGGTAATAAAAGTCTGTTTCTTACTTGTTCTGTATGGTTCATTTAAGTCTAGCCAACGTTCTGATTAAACACCATTCCAGTCTAGCCAACATTCTGATTAAACACCATTCCACTCTAGTCAACATTTCTATTTTCACACTTTGGCCAGGCGTTGTCATACCTGAGTGACCACTAGGTAAGTTCCAGGTAAAAATACGTCACTTACATATTCTTAGTTAATTTCAAATCTATTACTTCGCAGTTTACTATGGCCAATGTATAGATAGAGGTGGATTTTCTGGAGAATGGAAGAGGGGGAACATTATCTATCAAAAACTGGCTACAAGTATTCCATTATGACAAGAAGGGCCAATGGAGTGTACTGGGGATGTGTTAGATGAGATCTTAATTGCACTGCATTATTAACCACTGTTGATAATATTCCTGTTGGGCATTATTGACAGAATCACAACCATCAGCCCGCCACTCTTGGTCTTGCTGCTGATGTAATTGTAGTAAACCTGAAGACAAGATGTAGAGATGAAATTTCACCGGTACCATCACTATATGATGAGGGATAGGGAGTTCGATGCAGATGCCAAGACTTTGTTAGAGAAAGTTCCTAGCAAAACCAAGGAGAAAAAAGGCCATGTACCAGCGCATTGATTCTAGATTGCGCAACCCGAAGGACAGTTGCGGAAATGGCGAACTTAAGGTTTACGTTTATACTGTCGCAGCTTCTCATTTGATTCATCTACATATTCGCTTGAAAAATTTGAATTGTAATATAAGCTGTGATATGAACATTTTGCTATCATATTTATAAATGCTATATTATAATGAATTATATTAGCAATAGGGCATTGATTTATACTTTTTGCTATATTCTTATATATATGTAAATTAAACTTGTCAAGATAGTGAAATATAATAAATTATTTTAAAATTTAGTTAAAATATATCAGAGTTTATATCCAAAATATTCCTAGGTCTGTACTTTCATAGTACATTTATGTCAGGCTACATGAGACGTTATCTTTGTTATCATGTATCTATCAATCATAACTGTATACTTAGGACTATATAAGGCTGGGTATTTTGTACTATTTTGTCGGATTCCTAGCACTCTACTGAGCAGTCCTATACTACTTCGGACTCCGTCTTCCTCTCTTACACCGCACCCAATAGAAGCTACAAGTGACTACACAACTTTGTAGGCCACAATAGTGTTTTAACCTGTAGTAACCAAGTGTTAGTGTTAAATTCTAGTGCTCATTCTTAAATATTTATATGCATTTTTTATACAAATTCTCTGATTATTCCAATTTTTCATATTTCAAGATTTCATGATAATGTTTTTTTCTTATTAGATATATTAAACATAAAATTATATTGATATTTTAGTTTGATTTATTAATCTATACATTATTTATATTTATTGATTTGACAACTGTAAATTTGATTAAATAAGTATAAAAAATATTATCATATGCTTGATTAAAAATAATTATAACATGAAAAAACAGGCCTCTGGCGACAGGTACTCTGAGAGCTATGATGCTTGAAGTGACGTAGATGGGTGTGAGAACAGGTAAGATACACAGGTTACTTAAGTGACTTCACCAGAACAGACTATGATTACTGTACAAACATAGCCAGTAGGGTATCATCTCCAACTGTAAGTAGGCGTTCATGGAATCACGTCGGGAATTCATCTGCTAAATGAAATATAAAGGCAGGTGTGCCACAAGGCTCAATATTAGATGTCGGTATATAGCTCTAATCAGACTCGCTCAGCAGTGTAACTACATTCCCATGTATCCATGTTATTGGCTTTAAGCTTTACAGCTCATCAATACATAAGACATATATACAATGCAATAAATGTAAAGCTTAAAGTCAATAAAATGAATTGAATCTATATTCCCCTGTAGCTACTGAATGTACCTGGGCACAGTAATGGTTGATAATTTTCAACCAAAATAAAACTTAATATACTATCTAGGAAACATGGTGAATGAAAAATACACAATAAAACAACAACACCTTAGGATGTCCGTTGAAGAGAGCTGCTTTTGGCATTTACAATGTACATATCAGCAGCATAATTGGTAAAGCATAGAAAAGAATTGAAATATTGAGGTCACTGAAATTCAAACGTGAAAAGAAATATTTAGAAACATTTAAAAACAATATTCTTTTCATATATTAAGCATATATTGGGACATTGTCTGTGAGAATTGTAACCGACAGCAGATTCATGATTTAGAAAGGTTACAAACTCCGTTGATATGGGGAATGTCCTTTCCCACTACATTAACGCCTCTTTTATACCCAAGATTGGACAGATTCACTTCAACACATTTCTTAAGTAGTTGTCAATAAATTAACTATTTTGTTTCCAATCAATGTTCTAGCTAATTACCAAATCAGCGTATAATATATACCAGTTACGTTATGTTTAGAATTATGGATACTTGCTGATTCTAAAAGTAGTTCAATATTATTGACAAGGGAAAGGGTTTAGCTTACAGTGTAGTTTTCAAACTAATATCTCCTCTGTTGTATCATGGGTATCAGTTATCACTTATTTGTAGATAATTTGTATACATCTTTGAGTTGCATTACCGACTTACTAGCCAAATCCACCTATCATTAAGGTGCGGTACACAAAAATAGTACAGCAACGCAAATGTGTTTTAAAACATCTATTTATCAGTGAGAAAAAGTAACAAGTAGAGGTGATTTTCTGATTGCCTAGACACGATGGTTTTGTAACTGTACAGTGAAAGATTGTAGAACTGTTACGATTGTGTCTCCAATTCATAAGGGTTCAGATGTTACATCACGTGTACGTACTGTTAAACAAAGAACTGGTTTTAATAAAAACCAATGTGTCACAGCCTATTGTTGTAAATTTGTATAATCATGGTATGTTAGGTGTAGATAAGAGGAACCAATATGTCATACAGTATTCTTCATATTTGAGAATTAAATTCTGTTGATGGAAATTTTTATGTTTCCATCTATTGACATAATAAGTGTTAATACTTTTTTATTGTATAAGCAATCAACTAATAATTTGCCATCTGAATTTGGACACCTAGAATTCAGAGAACGTATTTTCCAATATATTTGATTCATATGGAAAGCGATAAAAGATCAATGTAAATCAATGTTTACCATTTGTATCTGATAAGAGAGTAGATTGTGTGATGTGTAATGCTAAAGCTGGTATACAGCGAGTTCCGTTGCCAAGTAGGAAAACCTTTATCAAATGTGAACAGTGTAACGTTGGTCTTTGTCTTAACAAAGAAAGAACTTGTTACAAGTTGTGGCATAACGGGAGTGATGAGAGTGTTAGAGTTCAAGATTGGCATAGGAAGAAAGGTAACTACAGAAAGAGGAAATACGAGGTACACTCGTAAATTGTGTTACTAACGTTATTTTCTTACATAGATGTCCCTTGTAGCAATGAATGGTTATCTCGGATCTGTTCTTACTGATGCAGTTGTTTTCATGTTGAAGCAGTATGTATGTTCATTTTATCAACACAGCAGTGCTTCTTGATTTGTGACATTGGAAAATATTTTCAATAGTTTATTTCTAATGAAAATCTAAAAATTTTACTCGAGTTTCTTGAAAATATGATATCACTGTCAAGTCATGGAACTTTGTATTTTATCAAAAAAGCAATAATAATTATCTTCCTTGCTTTATCATATAGTAGTAGCAACATTGTATGCGAGAGAAAACTCCTAAGAAAGGAACTATAAGAGGTGGTTACTCAGATAAATGTGGTACATTATGTATATGTATGTAATAAAGTAATGGATTATCTCCCTTGTTTTGTGCCCTTCGGTATGATAGCTCCCGTATTTACATGTACATAACTGTATTAATCCATTTTTACTTTATTTTTCAAAATAATGTACTTAGTCCACCCACGAAAAATTACATATTCCATTTTTTCAAACTTTCATTCTACTCCTAGTGCCCTTAAAGACCCACTGCCTATCCCAGTCCTCCCCCTACCTTTAAAGGACTTCATAGCGATATATTTTGAGCTTTTCAGTCTTTTTAAGTGCAAAATATAACAATAAAACCTATTCTCTACGTAATATATTGAAAAAACATATTTCATTAAAAATTATTTAAAAATAAATAATGCTGTGAAACCTTTTGCTTAAAGTTTATTACAGGCCTTTGCTTTGTCATCTCATCGGATTATCTTCCTAAATAGTTTAAGCTTAGAATGAAATATCCATTTGGCCTTCTTGATGTCATCATGTGTGAAAATTAAGCCGAACATCAAAAATAATATTTTCTAATGAAACAAAATGCTATGATAATGACATTTGACCTTTGACTTTTCCTAGTTGAACATGATTTTCATAGATGAACAAATTAAAGATGTTGCAAAGAAAATAAATTGTGAGTAATACCCTGTCTTGTGATGTATAACACGCAATACACATGGAAGATTAAATCTATAAAAAAAATAGAAAATTAAAAAGAATAAAAAAAATCATGTTCATTTTAATTACAAAAACCCTTAAAAAAACATGCGAACGGAAGGTGTTAAATTAATCCCTAAATCGACTTTTACCTTTGTAGTTGGAGCCCTGGGCAGGGTATTTGCCAATACTCATATTCATATTAAAGCAACATCATAGAATATGTAACGGCGAGACCGAAGGCACATCAAGTTCAAGGCCATTCAATCATTGCAACCTCAAGACTTGAAACGATAAAACCTTTGCGTCTCACGACTTTCTTTTCTTCTTTGAACACGTATGAGCTTTATGCAATAGCTTCTCCCAATCCGTCGATTTCAATTTACAGCACAGTCTAAGAACCTCTTCCGGATGTTTTCTCCGATTTTTCCGCATTAGAGCTATTTCCTGATATATACCTAAATAAATTCTCATGCTTCTGTTTTGAATACTTATTATATATATATAAGTTTCTGTTCCGACTGTCATCTATAGCAGAGCAGTTAGAAGTACGGGTCCTACACGAGTCTCATACAGTTAATAAACACTGTATAAGACATTCCACCGGAACTAATAAATTTGTAAGTAAGTGCTCCTAAAGCTCTCCCAGCCGATTTGGACAGCTCCCTTAGTGCGAGTTTTATGTCTGAATATTCGTCGAACCACAGACCTAGGTATTTATATTCCCTCGCGATTTCTAGCTGTTAACTGCTAGATATACTCCATTTATAACACCAATCTCATGTCGATCAGCCTCTGAAGCTGTCGGGGTGGGACGCTTTACGCACTGTATCATCCACATACAACAGAGGAATTGATATATATCCCATCCAGATTTATCCGAAGATTAGAGTCTCTTAAATTCGTTATAAGATCGTTGATGTAAATAGAAAAAAATGGCGGGCTACGTCAAACATTCCCGTTTTAAACCACGATCAAGGTTGAACCCCGCTGTCAGCACATTATTCACTCGAACTTAGCATTTGAAATATTTATATAACGATTGTATGGCTGTGAGGTTTTCCTGTGCACACCGCAGGTCTCTTCGCTAGTTCTATTTTTTACCTGAAGTATATCCATGTGGTGGTAACTTGACCAAAGATGAACTATGTATCTTATTTTTCACTTTTATAATAAATTAGAAATGCAAAAAGGCCTCGGTAAGTTGCTAACGTACATTGTATTTATACTAATTAAGCTTCTTATTATAGATGAACTAATGGGCGGAGTCTTAGCACAGTATCTAAAGATTTGTTCGAGATCATCATTTTTTAGGTATTGTGTTCAGGCTGGTATTTATGTCTACAATGTATCTATACTATATTTTTTACTTTTTTTTATTATCAAAATGTTAGTGGTGTCACGAAAATGAAATATAAAACTCACGATAATATATCGTTCTTATATGCGATGACATTTTAAAGCTGACAACCCAAGTTAAAAAACTTTCGTTTTGAAATAAAAAAAATATATATATGTGATTTTGAAATGGTTTGGAGATATTCCTTGTAATAAATATATATCTTCCGGTCACCGTTTCCAAGGAAGTGGCAGACATTTTAGTTGAAATCATTATACCTTTATAGTTCAGATCGAATGCGCTGAATTGTTTCGCGATTTTTTTCCTGTGAGGAACTCTCCAGGAGAGAGTTAACGGGTAATCTATTCATATTATATGAACGCTTTTCTTGATTTGGGTGTCATTGTATGGATCAGATGAAAACGTATTTGCTGTAGACGACTCAATGATTAGTATTGTCTTTATTTCCTCCAAAATGAAGAACATTACATAATTACAGTATTCAAATCACATATATGTTAAGAAAAAGCATGACATAAAGATCAATGGACATAATATATATATATATATATATACATTTGGTAAACATAAATGGTGGAATTTTTTGCTTGATTAAAAGCAGAATTTTAGATTACTTTTGTAGAAGATAGTATTGAGTAGCACCATACAATTTAATTGGTTTGGTTTATTTAGTTTAACGTCCTATTAACAGCTAAGGTCATTTAAGGACGGCCTCCCGTGCGTGCGACATGTATGCGTGTGATAAGTGCGTATGTGTGTTTTGGGAGGCTGCGGTATGTTCGTGTTAAGTCTCCTTGCGATAGGCCGGAACTTTTGCCGATTTATAGTGCTACCTCACTGAAGCATACTGCCGAAGACACCCAGCAGGACACCCCACCCGGTCACATTATACTGACAACGGGCGAACCAGTCGTCCCACTCCAAGTATGTTGAGCGTTTAGCAGGAGTAGCAACTACCATTTTTAAAGACTCTGGTATGTCTGGCTAGGGGACAGAACCTAAAGCCCTTCTCACAGGGGCGAACGCTCAACTAAAGGCCAAAAGTGAGGCATTGTCAAGGGAGACATTAGGAAGAAGAAAGCTGTTAAGAAAGAAGAGAAAAGATAAGATCCCAAATTTAGTCGCCTCTTACGATCATGCAATGGGGACAGCAGGTACAATTCTTTCGCCCTACCAGCAGGGCAGCCATACAATTTTAACATACATTTTACATTATGTATTGTATTCAGCATAGTCAGTTTCAGTATATATGTTTGCATTTAATAGACCATATGGCCTCCAAATATAATGTGAACCAATATGTATTCTGGCAATGGATACAAATACAAAATAAATTCAATACCTGAAATAGATACGATAGTACACCACAATTTGTCACGAATACATTCTGTTAGTGAACACTTTAAAATCACAGGGTTCACAATATCGGTATAAAATATCCACAATCATGACATTAAGATTTTGAATTCATATTTCGAATTGAAACATTAATTTTGATTATAGAACTTATATTGTCGAGACAGTTATGGTGATTCAGTGATAGTTTCCATAATTAATGTGGATATAACGAGTCGTCTAGTAGTAGAAATATTGAAGAAAATCTGACCAAATTTTATTTCATAACTAGTAACAGATTTATAAACAATTTCTTTAAATACATTTTGTGAGGAAATGTACCATAATTGAAATAATTGATACTTTTTCAGTATTCTTACCATATCTGGTAAATAAGCATTTTGAGTTATTTCATGCAATAACAACTACATAATTCTATGTTGTCGAATTCAAATCGGGTCGTTTATTGCACGTGTAGTATGTACCCTTTATTTTCGTGTTGGGTTATATAAATGATTGTTTTCCTTTGTTCCCCCTTTTATTTTTAAGGCTTCTGTTATTTATTATACTGAAATCTTGCTGTCGCTATTGATACTCGACACTAATGATATAGATCATTCATGGAATTTGCTAACTGATAAAATTAATGAAATAGGGAATATCTGTATTCCAAAAAGGTATATTACAGTTAAAAGTAGAGATCTTCCGTGGATGTGTTATGATATTAGAAAGAAAATTACCGAACTGCATAATAAGGCAAAACTAAGTAATAGAGAAATAGATTGGTTAGAATTTAAACGTGTACATAATAAATGTGTTAACATGATTAGGCAAGCGAAAAATAGGTATTTTAATCAACTTACTTCCCATTTAACGGAATGTCTTTGAACGCTGTTTTTTTTTAAAGATATATACATAACTTCTTCTGTGACAACAATCTAATAACTAGTCGTCAATCAGGGTTTACCCCAGCTGGTGATTCAACTATAAACCAACTTGTTAGTATAGCTGATGATGTTGGTAACGCCTTAGATGCAGGCAAAGAAATTCGAGTTGTCTTCTTCGACATAAGTAAAGCTTTCGATCGAGTCTGGCATCGAGGTCTCCTTTTCAAACTTTCCAAATTTGTTATTTCAGGGAGCTTAATTAAATGGTTCGAAAATTATCTCAATGGAAGGAAACAACGGGTGATTTTAAATAATTGTGTATCGGATTTGGCATCTATCAAGGCTGGAGTACCTCAGGGCTTGATCCTCGGTCCTCTTCTATTTCTTGTGTACATAAATGAAATTGTTTATGATATTAATTCTATAATTAAGTTATTTGACGATGATACGTCGCTGTACATAGTAGTTGAAAATCCCATCACCGCACATGCCACTCAGAGTCAGAGTCAGACATCAACAAAATTTATATATTGTCCTGTCAGTGGCTTGTAGACTTCAATCCCCAAAAACTGAAACTATGCTAATAAGTAGAAAAAGAAATCCAATTAACCATCCTTCTATATATATGAACGATACTCCTATAAATAATGTATCTTCTCATAAACACCTGGGTGTGTTCTACTCAGGAGATGGTCGTTGGATAGATCAAGTAAATTACTTAATTGCAAAAACTTCATCTAAAATCAGTATAATGAGATCATTGAAATTTCATTTAGACAGGCAAACTTTGCAAACTATCCATTCCTCTCTTATAAGACCACTCCTTGAATATGCCGATATTGTATGGGGAAATATTCCTTAAGATTTGGGGGGGGGGGGGGGGGGGGGGGGGGGGGGGGGGAATTAATATTGAAGCTGCACGTATAGTAACTGGCGCAACAAAGTTAACCAGCAAAACTGTTTTTTTATAAATAATCATTTTTACCACCTCACGTTCGATCAAACCCATCTGTTTCTGCTTTAAAATCTTAAACCTCGATCAACATTTAAGCATGTAAATACCTATCCACTACACATTTGGAAGCTGAAAAGGACAAATTTATCATGCTCGTCTACGAATGGAATGTAGTTCCTTAAACAGCTATTTATATACTAAAAATATTGTTCAATCTCCGCTTTGTCTGTGCGGCCAAGTTGAAAACGCTACCCATTTCCTTTTAGAATGTGCCAGGCACGACGACATGAGAAGACATTATTTATATTCTTTACCTATTAGTATTACAACAGATATCTTACTATTTTCATAACATTTTATTTATCCCAAAAGCATGTTTTTGTACTTAAAGTAAAGTTGTTTGTATCAACAACCTAACTCGACACCAAGTATTCACCCCTTTTCCTTTTCTTCTTCTTCCTTAAACTTTTGTTATTCAATGTTAATATATGGTCTTATATGCCAATAATATGTTGTCCATCCTCAATATATTTGCTGTTTATGATAAGGTGATAGATTCACATAAGTGTCTGAGACACTTGTTTCTATTTCCTATTCTGTACATTCAATTTTGTAACTATATATGTTTTGAAATGCCTGAATAAAAAAAAAGTTTAAACCAACCATTACGAACACATTAATTTATTTCATACAAAAAACATATGAACATAAAAAATACAGGTTAAATTGCTTCTTTTAATTCTACACGTCCTGCCTAGAAACAATGTTTTTTTTTACATCTATGTATGCATCAATAGATGTCAAACCAGGTAAGGAGGTACACATATCTGTTCTTGTTCTTTTATCAAGACCTTGGATTGACTTTACAATAAAACGTTTGGCTCTTTTTAACATCAAGAGTTTGCATTTATATAGTGCACAAGGGTAGACTTTGATTTTTTATAATCTTAAAATTAGTTAGTGGGTTCAGAGCACAGTGATGGGCGCCGGAGTGGAACAGAGCCATAGTACCCCTTTTTTAAACGTATTACAAGTGTTGTGCAAGATGACCGAATATACACGGTGTTATATAGTCAATATCCATATTGCCGACAATGGCAGGTGTAGTCTACGATCACACAAGTATGGGTACGTAAAATAGTGTGGGACGCGCTACACCGTCCCCAAAGTACCTAGGGTCAGCCACAACCAAGAACTTCCCTCTAACGGCGCACCGCCACGGATGGGGGAAAAGGCACACTGCAATATAGCCACCTGTGAAGTCGACATCAGTCCCGGTCAATATTAGAACGACCGACTCGATTCCAGAAGGATCCAATATTGACTCACGGTCCCTCCAGAGAAGGATCGTTGACCTACTGCAAGGCAGTCTATAAAGAAGGAACAATCCCAGCGTAGCACAGTTTCGACACCTGCATCGACCCGGAAGACATGTCACTGTCATCGATCAGGAACAACAACCGCAGGCCTATCACCCCTTCCCCATCATCATTGAGCAAAGTTTGTTCCCCAATGATGAAGTCGCAATACCCACAAAGCAGGACTGCAAACTCTCTGTGACCAATCTTTTATCCAATAAGGGATCTGGTGACTCTCCGGTCATCCGACCAGGCGCGAAACTAATCTGTAACCAAGACACCTCAAACATATTCCCAGCTACAAAGGCGGTCCCGCGGAATCCCCTGCCGACCATTCCGATCCTACTACGACATGGAGCTGCATCGTGAACATCAATGAAGACACTTTAGGAGATATAGCTCTCCATTTCATTGATCCTCCTAGGTGAATCAAACTGGACGCAGTTAACCGGACAAAACACATCATGGAACCCAGTTTGAAACCTAACCATGCACTCTGAACTGTTCACAAACCCCGCATCGGTTACTATCCTGTGCATACCTTCCCCAGTAAACGGTTTGGATTGGTTTGGTTTATTTTGTTTAACGTCCTATTTTAAAACAGCTAAGGCAAGGTTTGTATAGGATAACGCTAAATGGTAGGTCCACAAAGCATCCGCATGGTTGCTCCTTTGAGTCACCTTCCTTAGAACAATCGGTAAGCCAATTGCCCTCGAACTCAGGGGGCCGGCACCAATCATTCAGCCGATTAGAATCAACCAACCAACGAACAATGTCATCTGTGTCTAAAACTCAGGACCACTGAGCTGTCCGACGCAGCACGTTGTCAACAATTACAAGAACTCCCTCACAATAGGTACCCTTCTCTGAAAAGGTCGTAGCTTAACCTCGGCCATTAAGGACAGAAGTTTTCCCCCTCACAACTGCCCAACTGAATTGGGAAATGAACGTCAGCCCCACCCTCTGTATGCTGAATTACACCACAAGACGCGAGGGAATGGGGCATTTGCTGCGGAGAGTTCCGATAAGGAACACAATTATCTTATATAAGGGAGGTACAATGTACCCAATGAGGATCTCCCGCGCTTTATCAACATCATAAGACTATCAATTTCAGCAATGATATACATCCATGCTAGCGTATCTCCCGTTCGCTGAACTCTTTTAATGCTACCAATCATACTGACACCCGGTATAGCAACACAACAGACGTTAAAATCGAGCTGATTCGTGAACAAAGCTAAGTACTGAACAATAGCACTGACTGTACACCACCCTGCGACGTGCGGCTATTAATAGCTTTCACAAAGGACAATGTTATGCACAGTGCATACCGCTGTTTTAACTATTTATGAAAATGCGATTTTACTGCTAACGCCATTGTTGTGCAAGATGACCGAATATACAATGTTGTAAACTCAATATCTATATCGCCGACAATGGCCGGTGTAGTCTACGATCACACAATTATGGGTGCGTAAAAAACGTCCCAATACGAGCTTCACCAAATGTAGACTACGTCGATTGTAATCACGCACTGCCGAACATCCGTTTCGGGACGAGGTGACAGAAACACCCTCGCTTAGAGAAGTCAACTCGTCACGTACAGTACGTTCACAACACTAGTCTTTTTTGTCCTTTCAATGAAATGGAAGTATGTCTAAAAACAACAAGACGCCAAGACGAATGATATCAATTACAACTTGTAATATATTAATATGAATGAAGGCAAAGCCTTGGAAGAGCACAGCTAATCTACTTGTCACTTGCATACGTGTATATATACATGTTTATGTAATATATGTACATTTTTTTCATTATATTAGCAGATTTATGAAAGTCACAAGGCCATGCTAAGTCATCAAAAGGCCTTATATATATAACAAGAATTATACAGAATTATATATCTCATCTTTCCCGCTTTATCAATAACATCTTTCAATTTATGGAGTAGTGTTCAAGTAATTAAATAATATCAGTAACCAGTGTTCAGTGAGACATTGAGATAGGGTGAAAACTGAACTTTAATGAAAATTCTCAAAATTCAGTTTTGAGGCCAAAATATGTGAATCTGTAAAGACATTTAAGTTTCAATTAGATTAATATTGCTTTTATAACACAGTTTAAAGTGAATCTGAACATAACTTCACAAAATTCCCTGTTAGTATTTTTATTTTACCCAAAAATAGGTGAACCTGGAAAAAAATCCTCTAAATGATGGATAGGTGCATGCACAGTATAGGTGCATGTACAACAGTATATATGATTGTATCAGTACCCTCACCAGTTTCAATTCAATCTGACAGCATGCAACTCAATAACACTGTCAAATGTGGACTTTAAACAAATATTGACGCCACTGCTATTAAATATTTGTGGTGATGGTTGTAAACTCTCTTTTATTTAATAAATTAATTGAACAAATTAAATAAGGCCAAAAAGTGTGATTTCTGTATATGAATTAAATAATTATTTCTATAACCCATCCCAATAGGGTAACAGAACAGGTGCCAATATATATATATATACATATATATATTTAATCGATTCACAAAGTTTTTACAAGTTTTATTCTATATATATGTATATACACATGTACATAAATATATAAACATATACTATTGCACAGATATCCCATTCTGATACTTCTATTACAGTTTGTGTTATTTCCAATAGCAATATTCAATATAATTACTGTTTTTGTATTGAGTTAACTAATAACACGGGTCCCCTCATCTTAAAAAAAGACAAACTACAGACCCAAGGTGCATTAAGTTATATCAATTTTAAAGGACTTGAATTAAAGATCCTTCTACCATGTGTAATATTTGATTCTACCATATATTTTGGAATGGAATATAGCACATTTTGAACTGTTATTCAGTCACTTCAACTCATTTTTGAGCAAAACCGCTTTGGACCGAGGACATATACTTATAACATATGGTTTGAAGATCTGTTTATAGAGAAGTTTTAAAAGAAATTCACTTAACAGTTAACATTGTGCGCTTTTAAAAATAAAATATGAATCAACTTTGGGATTACATCAGTATATAATCATTACTGTCAATTTTGTAATATCTGGTTGAAAGTTTAAATTTAGTTATTTATATAAAAGTTTTTCGAGTTGTCAAACTTTGAATTATCTTATATATATTTTATTACTATAAAAACAAAGATTTTGACTTGGACCAGTGAGATACTTTAATGTCTAATCAGTGTTTTTGAGTTATCATAGTTCGAGTTGATTAATTTTGATTGTAAGTACATGTACATGTATTCTCTTGTCTCCACTAAAACAGAATTTGTAGCAAATTTAAGTTAAACCTACTAAGAGTCAACACCATAGACAATTATTCTCCTTTTGTAATTATGATTAATTACAAAATAATTATAGAAATTCTATAATCTTCCAGGCTTTGGAAATTAACAGCAGTTGTTTATAAGGTTTAAATCATATTACACTGTACATTTACATGTGTTCATAAACATTGTAATACATTTGGTTTAAATTTGGTTTACTTCATTTAAATGGTGATTCCATCATTAGTTTAAATTCAAAGGTTAGGTCATCAAAATTAAACTTATTGGAAAATATGATTTTTTCCCAAATTGTAAATCTTCGAATCTTTAATTTGCATAAATCAAACAGTTTGACTCGCAGGGTAATTAACACAAGTTCTCCAAATTCTAAGTCCTAAAAATTCTTTATTCCTACCAAAATATCACTTTTTACTTGAAAGCCAGTCAGTATTTGTGTAGGATTCATCATTTTTCTGTACATTTTGGCATTGATTTATTTCCCTGTTCAAAAGTGGATTTCATCAGTAAAAAATGTACATGGTTCTGATATCTGAAAGAAGGAATGTCCCTCTAAATTGAGTCTCATTATATAATTAACTGTCAGGGTCATTTAAGAACATGCCAGGCATTGGAGAAGTGTTGGAACTTCAAACACCTAATTAGAACACACACAATAAAACAGTCCTTGTATGTTTTGACATTGAGTACAAAAGATTGTTTTAAATTTCCTTTTTATTAATTTCAGGCAATATTTTGTGAGATAAACGGTTACTATACTCAGCAATAGAAATCTGATCTATAATTCTCTCAACAGTATAATATCACAATTATTTTATAAACAAATTTCATTTAAAATTCAATCATTATTCTTGGTACAACCTACATATGTGCCATGTTGATCTATGTTTATTTCTGCTGACTAATGTAGACTAACTACACATGTACTAAGCCTGCATTTCATAAATGATAAAAATCTAGGGTTATCACATGGGCTTTATATACTATAGAGTGTACAAGTTAATCTAGACATTTTAAATGGTTACTAGCCCCATGTGCTGTAGATAATATAACCTTCTTCTAATTATAATAAACAATGCGAGTCAGACACATCGTATCATCTGTAACTAACAATAAAAAAACTGGGACGTAACCGATAGGCACTTGTTTTATATGCATATGCCTAGCCTAGTTGTCTTTCGGCATGTTATTGTTTACAATGTAAATCAAGTGCCTGTCGTAAGCCTAACGTTATCGCTGAGAAAATAAATCGACAAGGCGGCCTAAATATTTACGATAGAATCGATCATAACACAGTGTTATCGGCAAATGCCTACCTTTGATCAGATCAGACTGGAACCACATACAAAAATAATTACAAGGACCCTATACTAACGGGCGACATTCTATTTATCTGTCACCCAAATTGTATTCATATCGACTGTATACTACCATTTGGTAACAGTTCAATGCTTAAATGTACATCAGCTGTTGGTTGATATACACACATTTTTACTTTACATATTTTGTAATGAACTTTACTTAAATTCTCATTTTTTGCCATGTAAACTCAGGTAATGTTTATGTCTCTACAAAAATAACATGTTGGCTGAGTGGGAATGAACCAGACTTAAATATCACCTTTCTTTTTTTTTTGCAAATGGCAGCACATATTTCCATCCTGTCTTGATGATTTCCGTATTGTACATACTGTATTCGGATAATTCAGATACTAATTGATTGTTTGTACTGCATACTGCAATGAAACAATTAAGATATGAAGAGCGTTAAGTCAAGAATCGATATATTATATACAATATTCCTTCAAAATATCTTATTATAAATCACTGATTTTCGAACACATGTTAGGGACACCGCCGTCATTTCCTCTAAGCCACGTGTTTACACTTCGGTATATACGTTTGTATTTGTTGACAGTGTGACTTCGCCGACACAACTCACAAAAAGTTTGCTCAGAATCGATAGTATCCTGCGCCACATAGGACTGTCTCCACTGAAAAAAAGAGTTGGGTGACTTCATTCGAGTCAGATATCTAGCCAATGCTTCCGGGCTTGAAAAATTTGCGGTAGATAGATATGAACCCGGCGGGAGATACAGAGACGCGTTCGCCCCACTTCTTGTTATCGGAATCGCATTAAATAAGTTAGCGTAGACCTTTATACTTTTCTCTGTTATATAGTCTCGACAAAGTGTACTTTCAAAGGAAAGATAATATCTATACTTATTTTGTAAATATTTTGAACATACAGTCCAATTGCCATTGCAAGTGTTTTTGCCACATCTTCCATATACGTCTATGTTTAAATACTTTTCAATTTCTGCAACATATTCAGAACGACTACTTGAAACGTAACAATTCGAGACAAACCATAAAAGAGCTGACCTTTCTGACCAGTTCGAAAGGGCGTCATCCGCAGATGGAATAGTGTTATTAGGAACAGTTCGGAAAATTCCGTACGGACTATAGAAATCGGAATCACGTCTGTAGGAAATTGTCCAGTTGATAAGTCCATCCCATAGTTTCGTTGTGTACGCGTGAAGTGGGGGTGGCTCCATTGAATGGAAGACCCACGTCTGGTTGATGTATTTTCTTGGAGGGTATAAAGGGGTTTCCGTTCCTTGCCAGATAACAATATCCGCCGAGGAATAGTCCCATCCTTCTGTCAAGATACATGCGTACTCACAATTCTTGAACACATCTGCACTGAGGAATTCTGGTCTTTTTATGTAATGTATTCGACGGAAGAAATTTTGGCGTGGACACACCCGATTGTTGAAAACGTAGTACAGACACCAAGTCAGTAACAGCAGCAGCAGCAAGAGCACCTTTGTGCTTCTGTAAATAATTGAAAATATATATGAGACGGGAAAAGGAAGTAAACAAGTTCAAAAGTGAAACATGAGATAAATCAGAGACATTCTATATACGTCACTGGATACACAAGTTTTCTTACACATTTTATCACGTGGGTTAGTATAATGCTATAACACTGTAAACTGGTATACACCGTAATATGACAAGACCCCCTCCCCTAGTCCCCGACAAGTCAAGGGTTGTGGAGAGAAGTGGCGTTTTTTTTTTTTGTGTTTGTTTGTTTTGTCTTTTTTGGGGGGGGGGGGGGGGGGGGGGGTGTTTATTTCTGGGTGGTGTTTTAGGGTATTTGTGTGTGTGTGTGGGGGGGGGGGGGGGGGGGGGAGGGGGGCATAGCTTTACCATTGATACTCTTATTATCAAGATACACAGGCTATTCAATGTTAAACTTACAGTTTTAACAACAAAAATAGATGAAAAATAGGGTTAGGGTTGGGTAGCGTTTTTGTAGAAACGATTAGGAGGTGTAGTTTTAATGGTGGAACTTTTCTCAAATTCTGTAAAGCTTAAGTTAAACGATAGTACATTATCGAGATATTCCACATAAATATTCTTACATGGACGAAGTATTCCACGGAAATATTCCTACACGAAGGAAGTATTCCACATTCCTACACGAAGGAAGTATACCATGGAAATATTTCTGACAGTAAATTCATTTATAAAATATTTAACCTGATGAAGGGTTAAAGTTTTCAGATTTTGTAACTTCACATGAAACTTACCTGTTGAGGTGGTAAATACTCATAGCTCTTAATGAACACGTGACCAAAGACATCCGCTCACACGTTGTTTCTGAAACGACAGAGAAAAATGGCGGCGAGGTGAGAACCTTCAGAAAACTTTTTAAGGTGGCCTTCGTTTTCCGAAATATTACTTTATTAGAAAAAAAATCTTTGAAAAGGAAATGTATTGGTTAATTGAATTTGTTGATTAAAATGCAGTAAGATATTGACGGACGTCCACCCAAATGATACTAACTGATTAATGAGTAGCGTATTGTGTATAAACAAGGCCAACCCTTGATAGAGTTAGTATATAGGGGTCCACAGGGATTGTTCTCGGTTACAGTTTTCATTTCATTCAAACGTTTTATCCGTTATTGTCATCCATGCCTTACAAAGTCACACTTAGGAAAGATCTAGTCTGGGAGATAGGTGTGATGATATTGTGCTGCTGTAGGGTACAAAATAACAGCCCAACCAAGACAAACAAATGCGATATACATTTATTTAATTAACGCATGTTAAATATTTTGTAAACGGATGTGTTTTACAAATCTATATACAAATTACAAATATCGATGACAAAGTTATAGTATTGTCAAACCAGTTACGGATATATGGTCTGACAAAAATAATTACAGTTATCCTCGCGGAGGGAGGGTGTTGTTTGGCTATATAATAAATCATGCAACATAATCGATTTTTCTATTGTTTATATCACTTGGTGTAATATATAGCAGTGTTATGTTCAATATTTACAATTCTTCAAACACATGTTCTGTGAAACCTTGACGAGACAGTGCTGATGCATGTTGTGGTAGTAATGTGTGTCGTTGCGGTGGCGATTTTAACTGATAAACGTCCTATAATCAGCTATCGTAACAAAATGGCGGTTGTGCTGGTGGCGATGGTAGTTATGGGGGTGGTAGTGGTATACGTAGTTATGGTGAATATCGTGGTAGTTATGGGGCGGTAGTGGTGATTGTGGTAGTTATAGTGGTTATGGTAGATATGGTATTGGTTATGGTGGTGATTGTGGTAGTTATAGTGGTTATGGTAGATATGGTAATGGTTGTGATGGTGATTGTGGTAGTTATGGTGGTGATTGTGGTAGTTATGGTGGTGATTGTGGTAGTTATGGTGGTGATTGTGGTAGTTATGGTGGTGATTGTGGTAGATATGGTGGTGATTGTGGTAGTTATGGTGGTGATTGTGGTAGTTATGGTGGTGATTGTGGTAGTTATGGTGGTGATTGTGGTAGTTATGGTGGTGATTGTGGTAGATATGGTGGTGATTGTGGTAGTTATGATGAAGGTCGTGGTAGATATGGTGGTGATTGTGGTACTTATGGTGGTGATTGTGGTAGATATGGTGGTGATTGTGGTTTTCTTTT